>NC_069658.1:25840277-26154583 GCF_027244095.1 Hemicordylus capensis | reverse complement strand
TAGCACACTCATGAAGCACACTTCAGTCTGTGCCAACATTTATGGCAAACAAAAACTAAATTACAAAGCGTGGTTTAGTAATTTCAAAAGAGGATGGAATGCGGTCTTCAAAGAAAGCATATATTAAATCCACTACCTGATCAAAAGGGGAAAAAACCACACTCACTTTCTACAGATAAAATCTAACAATTTTCTCTGAAGAATTATTACAATGAAATGAAGACAGCAAATATCAGTAACATACACATATTCCTGGGAAACAAAAACCCTGAAGCCCAATAATTTAATGTAGCAAAGCAAATATTACAACACTGCAATGTGGACAAAAGAAACATAGTCAATCCCTTTTGTTCATGTAACTATATGCATATTTTAGAACTAGAATTAAGAGCACACACTGGAAATTTTCAGTAATTCATGTGTGGCACTCCAGATATAATTTGGTATGCGTATCAGAATCCTATAACTACTGCAGAAATCTGAAATTCACACTTTATAAAGAAGTTAGGGCATGATCCAGCTCCCTGGCTGTGCACATGAAAATGACTAGAGCTCCCCACCTGTACCAACACTTATTTGGAGGCCAGATAGTCCACAACCTCTTTGGACAGTTGAACTACAAATATAGTTTTCCTTGATATTTAATTCAGATCTACATTTCTGTAGGATAAGTCCATTGCTCTCTCCTAACCTCAAGAGATAAGGAACTCAGCACAGAACTCCAGACATGACTTACAACAGTATGCTTTCATTCACTGCTCTGGAACTTTATCACTGTTAATTAATACATCAAAAAGTGGCATGGGCCCTTCATGCACTCATGATCTGTCTGTAACCTCCTATAACCTTATGCTGAAGTGATGCTGTCTAGCCTGTTATCCCCAGCATATGGTTCAATCATTTTTCTCCTAGGTGCAAGACTTTACACTTTCTTTACTAAATTTCTTTCCAACTCTCAAGTTTGACATAATCCTGAATTTCAGTCCAACATCTGAAGCTGTACAAAATGTTCTAGTTTTGTATAATTCCCAGGTTTGAGTTACTGTTCACTCCTTGATCCATGTTGTAAAGATACTGAACATTAATAGAAGCCACAGTGACTCAATGCAGAACACTGATGGATAGTTGTCCAATTTGATTTTGATCAATATATTATCCTTCTTCTGGATATCAGTTTTCAAATCAATGTATACCAATCTTACAGCAGTATCTCTGAACCCATTTTTCTGAAGCTCTCTTGCAAGCACTGTTCCCTCTAAGGCATGTACATGTGCAAACAATATTTTTTAATGTCCACTCAGTTAATTTTAGATCCCACTCAAATTGAATCAGGAAGGTCCCACTCTGAATATACATGTGCACACATTGCCTTGATACTGCCACCCAGAACAAAACTCATTTTGCACACAGATGAAAAAAAAGCAGAGAGCATACTGCTTGCAAGGACATAATGTGGCTAGGCTAAACATTTTGGTATGGCCCAGATATATTAAAACATTCTGTTCTAGGCTACTAGATCTCTTACACTATGTCAAAGAAGTTAATTAGGTCTGGCATGATTTTTCTGAATAAAGCAATATTGATTCCTAAAGTTTCTTCTACAGACACAAGTTACCTCTAAAAGGCTCAGCTAAAGAGTTACGATTACACATCCCAAATAAGTGGTTTTTTTGTGTGTGTTTTTGGTGTGGGGGGGGGGAGGCTATATAAAAATATTTGCTGTTCAGAAAAGGCATTTCTTGATTCTAGAATTAATGATTGACAAGCGAACAAAATAGGGATTTTAGGAGATAGCTAGTACACCAATACTTCATATTCTGTCCCTAAGATTAATATGCAACCCCCAATGTGTTTATAAAAGTATTAAACAGAAAGCTGAACCAGCTATAAATATAGCTTGTGGCTAGAAACTTCTGAGCACCCCCCCCACTCACACACACAGAGATGTATTTAATGTAACTAGAGAGGAAAAAGTGGATCTACTAAATAATATATAATGAAGTCTTGTCATTGAACACTTTGGACTATGATTGTACCACATAAACAGAGCTGAATGTTGAAGCTCTACTGTTGCAATTAATTGTTCCAGGCAAATTACCTAATGATGTAATAGTGCTAGCACCAGGTTTTTGGAGATCCTCAGGAAAGACACCTTTAGTAGGCCTTCTAAAAATAAGAGGAATAATAAGAAACTGCATAGGTATTTGCATCTCTCTCACAGTATCATCTTACTTCTCAGCTTCCCAATTCCACACAGATGTGTGAAGACTTTCATGTTGTTATAGTAATGTGATTGCCATCTGATGCCTTATCCAAGCAAGAAGTAGCTCTGGAACATATGCATGTAAATCTAGTTGCTCCAGCAGCAAGTCTGCCACTCTATACATGGTGGAAGAGCAAGAGCCTACCCTGTCACTCATCCATATTGCTTTCACACCCACAGCTTTGGGTGGCTGAGGCTGAACCAGTGCAATCATTCCTCTCTATTTGATACTCGAGACAGCCGCTGATCCCCCCACAAGGAGAAGCAGCAATCAAAGCCCACTATTCCTCCCTCCTGCTCTGGGCCCAATCCACCACACGAGTCAAGTACTAAATACTGCTGCTCCTCACCATGGTTTTAGGGTTTTAGGCTGCTCCTCACCATGGTTTTAGTTTTCAGTCACTAATACGACAAAGACGAATATTTATATCCAATTTTTCAACAAAAGTGCACATAGATATAAATGAATGAATGAATGAATGAATGAATGAATGAATGAATGAATGGCTCCCTGTCCCCAAAGGGCTCACAATCTAAAAAAGAAACATAAGATAGTCACCAGCAAAAGCCACTGGAGGGATGCTGTGCTGGGGATGGATAGGACCAGTTGCTCACCCCCTGCTAAATAAAGAGAATTCACCACTATAAAATGTCCCTCTTTTGGATCCAGTAGGATGGG
The DNA here is from genome assembly GCF_027244095.1 of Hemicordylus capensis. Lineage (NCBI taxonomy): Eukaryota > Metazoa > Chordata > Lepidosauria > Squamata > Cordylidae > Hemicordylus > Hemicordylus capensis. The sequence continues at coordinate 26,151,641 of NC_069658.1, read as the reverse complement.
TGGTGGGACCCAGCAAGTACCTTACAATTCTGACTTCTAACAGTGGGCTTCTGGGGCAATATATTTATATGGATCAAGGTATGGTGGCAGAAACAATAGTAATTCAGGAAGCACAATTTGCCCTGGCCAAACAAAAAACAAACAAACCAAAAACAAGACAGCTAAACATTTTGGGATGGATGCAAACTTAATTTATGAACTTTTAAATCTAACAGAAAATAGGCCAAGTAGAAGCATTGACTTTTTACTGATAGCAAACACTGCACTCTACTTATAAATGAATTCTCGAGTTTAAAAAAGAGGCAGCAACTGTAGTTTGATATATTTGAATTTGGTTACAGCTAATGCTGAGAAAATTAATTGCCCAATTGTTTATACAAAGTACAGATTTGACAACAGTTTCAGAATAAGTTTCCAAAGTAGAAACTGTTGTTCAGGAAGCTTCTGGAGAAGCATGCCTTTGCATAATGATTCAAACAAATATTTATCTTAATGGTATTGATTGTCTGAATAATTTGATAGGTTTACAATCCATTAGTTTGAAATTGATAATCTATCTAGGCATATATCTACAAAGCAAGTGGTAGGAAAATGCTGCCAAAGACCCTTTAACAGTAAAAATAAACTAGACTATATTAATGATTCAATGCTGATCAATCAGTAGACACTTCAGTTATTTATCAATGTTTTATACAGTAAATATTGAACAGTGGCTCTCTAAATCAACAATTAAACAATATTGCTCCAATAAAAAGCACGTTCAACTACCCCTTGATCTGCTCTTAGAGAAAAGGAATTCAAGTTACTAAATAGTCCAATCCTACAGCTGCTTACTTGGAAGTCCTCAGTTCAATGGGACTAACTTCCCACTAACATATATAGGATGGCAGTCTAAGTTGTATTCCACATGAACCCAATAGAAATAAAGCACACTACAACTTTATTATCTAGAATTTCAGACACCACTAATTGTGATTGTACTCACAGTATGAACTTCTATGGAAATCTATGGTTCACTTTGAAGAATATCTTCAAAATATTTGAAGACAGCCTTCAAATATGAAGGCTATCTAGGAATAAGAAATTTATACAAATACATATATAGATACAGCACATATACACAATATTTTTTTACCTTTGTCTTGCACTTCTTTTGAAAACCGTTCCCTTTCAATAGCTGATTCCCGTTCTATCCGTTCAATTTCAGCCAATGCATCCAATTCTACTTCATCATATGGCGTTATAGTTCCATGTTGCAAAACCTGTTGATGTGTCTGTACCAAAGGATTTTGAGGTTGTTTTGCAGAAACTGAAGTGTTCGGTTGTAAAACAGGCACTTGTTGTGCCTGAAGGAATGCTGTTTGTTCATGCTGCGGCAAACATTGAGCAGCATTTAATGGGCGAGTAATATCCTGTGGAGTAACTGGCGTTTTAGAAGTCTGTCCTGGATACTGCACATTAAAAGATATATCCCCTTCGGATACGTTACTGTTTTCCAAACCAGAAAGCATATCATCCTGTGGGTCCATATCTGAAGATCTTACACGAGTGAGTCTTAATGTAAGTTTAGTAGAGTCCTTGGATGGAGAACTAATGATATCATACATTGCAGCCTTTTCAGTCTGGTCTTTTTCATCTTTGCCTAATTTCATTTTCTTTTGTTTCTTTTGCTTTCTTTCTGGTGAATCTAATAATATGTCTGGGGGAACATCTCTAGGTGATGAGTAAGGTGGAGGCTGAGATTGAAGTATTAAAGGTGGTCTTGATCCTAGAATAATAATTCAGAAAAACTGAACAGTTATGCTGGTTCATATTTCTATGAAAGCACACAAAAAGTAACCTTTATTAGTAATTTGTATTTGTACATAAGTTTGCACGCACAAAATGTCAATTCAGTTTAAAGGAATAATGACGCCTATAATCTCCATCACTAAACAGCTATAACAACTGCAATATGATATTCCCCTATCAATTTGGTAATCTGCAACTAGCAGGAGAGATATTATTAAGAAGTGGCAACCATTTTTGACACATTGCATGCAGTTCAGGGCAGGCTTCAACTATCAAAGATTAATCAAAAGGCAGCCAGCGCCAAGAGAAAAAGATTACTAACTCCTAACTAGAGTCCAATGATGAACTATCGACAGTCAAACTGCACTGAAACACAAATACACAGTGTCTTAGGAGCTTCACTACCTTCAGTGATTTGCAAAGACAAAAATCCCTGAAATATCTCTTATGCGAGAGGGAAATGATCATCTTCTGCTTCTTTTCAATGACTGCTGCAGTTCACCCACAAGTCTTGTATGATTTCCACACATGGAAACAATATTGTCTACTTAATAGCAACTGAAAGTATTGTTGTCGACATGCTGTTACCCACAGTGATTTCTTTTTAGTACTTCCCCAAAGATGGTATACCATATATCAGTATATTCACAGGAATTGACAGAATTCACTTGCTGCCATGTCCTATCACTTCACACACACACACACACACACACACACACACACACACACACACACACACACAGCCTTCCTCCTCACTGACAAACTACCTAAGCTACCTATCCTGTTCAAAAAGGTGTCACGGATAACACACAGTCAGCATCCAGACTAAGTCATGGCCCACTGAAATTAAATTAATGATTCCTTATCTTAATCATGGCTAACAATTATTTCAATGGTGCTTAGTTCATGGATGCTGTCTCCTAAGCATAATAATCCATTCGTAACCATTTAAATTGCTGTTTGGAAAAGTAAACTGAAAAATAGGTCCTCCACTTAAGAAGAGAAATAGGAACTGATTAACAACTTATGCAACTGTTGTATAACTAGTGGAGTACAGTGATGGAGAATTTGAATATATTCAAACGCTTAACTATATTCAGAGCAGAAAATAGATTTTATTATGTGAACTAGCATACAAGTCATATTCTGCAACTGAAATTACTCTTCAGGAAGATATCTTTTTAAAAGGGAATGCAATAAGATCAATTTAAAACAAAGTCCACATTAAAACTAAGGATTTTATCATGGACATCTGCCCGCCCCCTCACTTCAATCTTCTTTCTTTACATTCTTACAGATATATTTCATGCCTTGTCATTTCTCTATTCTCCAGTCTGCAACTCAGACAGTATCTGATCGCATGTTTCTGCATGAGAAAAGATCTATTTGATCCAGTAAACCATCTTCCTGATTTACCCATGTCAAAACTCCATGCTCTAAACACTTAAGGGCAATGCACTCTGGGACACCACTGTGGCATAAACTGTGTAACTCCTTGTCGTCCTCCTTGGAGACCAACAGCGTTGCAGCCTAGCATGGTTTACCTACATTGTTCACTCCTCATTCTACACAGTAGTTGTGTTTGAGAGTAATCTTTCTCCAACACAGTGATAAAGACACAATTCAGCCATTTCAAACAAGCTACATGGGAAGACTGTGGAGAAATTTTCAACCTAATAATAATAATAATAATAATAATAATGATGATGATGATGATGATGATGCTCTGGATGCTGTTATCCTTCCCTAGAAGGAGAGGTTCAAGTACATGGCCCAACTGGGTAACATCTAACTCAACGTTATGAAGCATTTTTTTAAACAAGTTAGCAATGGAGATATAGAAAAAATATTCCCTTTCATAAGGATCAACATAATCAGTCTGGGATGGTATGTAGTCTCTTCTTCTGAAGAATGCTTTTGCAGATGATTGTAGATGGGGCTTGGAGAAATTTAGATTGAGTTGATGCCTAGGCATCAACTAATGTACAAGTGTGCTCAAGAGATGCAATAGCCCTTTTTTTTTCCAAATCTTTCACCAGGCAGCATGATATCCCCTGAATGCATCTATGATTGACTTATCCTTAGCTAGACATATTTCACACAGAAACTGACTCTGCCGCGAGCATTTTCTTATGAAATCTGGTTTGCTTCTCAGGCCTCACCTTCATGTGTAGCCTCAACACATCCAACTATAGGGTGGCTCAGCTTGCTTGGTATCAGCAACTTTCAGGTTCAGGAACAATTCAGACTTGCAAAGGCTCACTGCTCCATAGTATGCTTGTCAGATGATCCACTAGTCAAGTAGTAATCTATATCTCTTTGGTATTTAGACTTCTTTTTCCCCACCCTCTGCTGATAGGCACAATAGTACTAATCTGTCTTCTCTTAAGATGATCCTGAGTACCAGGATGGTCCTTCACCTCTCTTAAGTGGATATTCTGCAGTCTCTACAGTTGAAATTCAGCTTCATTGTGATGCCTCTGTTTCCCCATCCATATAAGACTGGCAACATGATATAAGTTCTGGGATCCTAAAAGTGTAAATTCTGCTACTACTTCAGCTATTTCCACCAATTGAAGAAACAGATCATTCTGGGTGATGCCTTCATTTTCTTTTCCCCTTTAGCTGGAAATGATTCACAACTGGAAGGAACCCTTCAAGCCCTCACCTAGCATCCAAAAATTAATCCGCAGAGCAGGAGATACAGAACGAATATTTCATTCAAATGACACACTAGAGTCCAAAACTTGACAACATTTTCTGCATGGAAATGAATAATATAGTAAAAACCTAGCTTGACTTAGCTTTGATGAATTGCTCATCACAAGAATTGTTACCAAGATGTTCCAATGAGTATATTGTCCAAGTATACATACACACTGATAGCTCCTACATTATTTAGCTTTATTTGCTAGGCAGTTTAATACTTTCTTCAAACACAGAACTACCAGCACTTTCTTGAATACCGTGAAAGCAAAAGGATAACAAATAATATTTTGTAGAAATACCTAAGTGCTACAGGCAAATCAGAGGAATTTCTACTGGCAAGATGTACCACACAGAAAAAAGTTAGGTCCACTGAAAATGTTATCTTCTATACAACATGTGATTATAAAATGAAATCAAGGGCCTGCAACCAAGTTTCACCTTCAGTATAGGATTCTCCCTTGTTTTTCTTTTACCATTCTTCACCTTCATGGATTGATGCTGCTGTTAGCTCTTGAAAACATGCAGACTAGAGTCTGGAGTCTGTACTTAACAATTTTAACCAAAGTACAAAGATTTGTCAATCTACAAAGCCTAAAAGATTAGCAGTTTTGCAATATATAAACCTTATAGAGATTATCCAATGTAAAATCTGTATTCAACCTTTCTTCCAGTTCAAGGAACAGCAGTTCATATATCCATAATGACCATATGGAACTAGAGATGCATCTACAGATGCAGCATAAATGGTCCCTAAGCATCATGTGCTGTTAAGAGAAATTGTATATTGAGATCTTACAGGACAACATAGCATTCCATCAGTTAAGCAGCTAAATACACAGCTAGGCTTCAAACAAAATTGATGTAGACTTCAAAATTTGACATTAGTTTTAAAATGCTGCTTCATCTATTCTGGAAGCATCCTTCCAGAAGTCCATTAAAAAGGAGTCAGAGGTAAGGACTATAACGTAACTCAAGCCATGGGAAACTAGTCACATACCACTAACTGCTTAATAGGCACATCACCCTGATAAAATAAAGTCCATCAAGTTAATTCACCAAGGCCTAGACGAGTCTATGTCAACAAATATACAATGAAGTCTACTTTCACAGTTTTCCATGCAGAATTATGGCAAAATCAAAAATTTGGTTTGTTTTATTTTGCCTTGTTCAACCACTCATTTCTTTTCTAGGTTTCTCAGTCAAGAACAGGTCTAGTATAAGTGATGTAGCACAATACACATTCATAACACTCCTGAAAGAACAACCACTTACCTGTAACAAGGTAACCTGTTACAAAAGCATATATCTGAAAGGTGGGATTTTTAAAGTGAAGGTATGTTCTGAAGGGCCAGCAGATCTTGGACAAACAAAAACACTCATACCCACCCTCCTAACATTACTAGGAGTAAGAACTAATTTGCCATTCCATTTTTTTCCTTTCAAAATGAACTTCAATTAGGAGTGTGCACAAACAGTTCACCCCAAACTAGTTCACCTCAAACCAGGGCTGTTTCAGAGGATTGATTTGCGAACCCATCCGGGAGTGGTTCGGTCCATGATCAAACGGAACTGGGCCCAGTTCAGGGGAACCCGTTCAGAATGGCAAGGGGCGTTCCTGAGGCGGGGGAGGGGGAAAAGCTGCTTACCCAGGCCACTTGCAACTGGTCACCCTCCCGGTGCAGCAAGTGCACTCCCCCCCCCCTTTACAGAGCTATCAGCTTGGCAGTGGCTCAGTACTTGCCTCCGTGCACATGCAGAGGACATTTTTAAGACCTCCATGTGTGGAGACAAGAACCAAGCTGGTGGCTCAGTAAACGGGGGAGAGCGCACTTGCCATGTCAGGAGGGCAAGCAGCCAGGGTAAATAAACAGCTTTTCCCCCCACTGCTCTTGCCACGACCTCGGGAATGACCCTTCACTTGTAAAGGGGAATCCTCACCAGATTCCCCTTTACAAGTATATCCCCTGAACCAGTTCAGTGGTCAAGTTAGGCCAGACCTGGTTTAGTTGGACACAAAACCAGACCGGGCCGAATTTGAACTGAACCAGCCAAACCAGTTCTGTGCACACCCCTAACTTCAATTTCCTTGTATGCATCTCTGGTTCAATGGAGTGAGCAAACTGTAATCCAAATACAAGCTAATGTGCAAGTCTTTGAAAAATATGTATCAGCTGCCATCTTCAATCAAGGAAGTTATTTTTTCTGAAATGTTCTTTCTTATGAAGACACCATACTTACAACTCCACTTATAATGGTCTCTATTAAGAGGAAGATACAGAAATTACATAACTGAAGGAAAATCCAAGGACCTTGATAATAAAAACCCACCCATAAGCTAAGCATACAAAAAGTTATTTTAAGATTCTTCTGCAATTTAAAATCATTTTAGTTTTCCTAACAAACTTATTCTAATGCTAGCTATGGCATACAGTTATAGGTAATATATTTGCAGATGTTGCCAGATAACGGATGTATGACTAATCACCTTGAACATGTATTTAAGGTGATTTAACTTGTGATGATTTAGCCTTTATTTCTTCATCTAGTTGGATGTCAAAATAGTATCTCTTTTTAATGCCAGAAATCAGTATCATAGCAGAATGACTGATAACCCAGGAAGCTTTGGTCAACTACATAGGAACAAAAGCAATTAATAACCTAGTAAGTGCTTGAGAAACATACTAAAATGAACATTCATCACCTAGAATTTCCTTTTCTGAATACCATCTAGAACCAACTAAAAGATATACTTTAGGGACTTCCTCTCATGCTACATCCCCAGATAATCTCTATATTCAACTCAAAGCAGCCATTTAATGGATCCCAGATGTACCAAAATATAAACTAAGGAGCAAGTTAATACTGTGTTTTTTTTTGTCAGATCCTAAGCTGTAGAATACCATTCCTCCAAAAGGTTGACAAAGCCCAAATTTGTCTGCTTTACACAACTGACTTTTTAAAAAAAAATGTGGAGAGGCATTTAAAGGCCAATGAAGGGAGGAATGGTTAATTAACTGTTTTATTAACTGGTTAATAAAACTTATTTTATACAAATTGTTATTTTTTACCATCCACTGCTGTAATGAAGCATACATCTACCACTATTAAAACATAGAAACAATATTATTAGGAAAAAATCAAAATAAAGTAGTTTTATCTTTTGAAATTATATATTGAAATTATATATACCCTACCTTTCTATTAAAATGCTAAAGACAGCTTACAAAAACCAACAAATTAAAAAAGCAGCAGCATTAAAACAATGTAACAGCAATAACAAAACAAAAGACCAAGGCAGCAGATAAAGAATGCTCTATAAATCAGTACAAAAGAGCCAACAATCAGAGGAAACCAAGAGCCCTAAGTCAATTTAAAAAGGAAGGTGTTTGCAGGACAGAAGACCAAAAAATAAGCACGGTGGATCTTCCTTGGCAGGGAGTTGCATAGCTGAGGTGCCACTGAGAAGGCCCTCTCATGTCCCACCCAAATGTGCCTCCATTGTTAGCAAGACACAGAGCACAGCTTCTGCAGAAGATCTTAATAGGCAGGCATGCTCATTCAGGAAAAGGATGGTTCTTTGGATACCCTGGTTCTAAGTCATAAAAGATACAAAAGGTCAGAACCAGTACTTTGAATTGGGCCTAAACATGAATTAGTAACCAAATTATTTCAGCAGAGTTACAAGATCCTGATAACCTGCTTCGGCCAATAATCTCAATTAAACCATTCTGGATTAATAAGAACAGCCCTGCTGGATCAGGCCCAAGGCCTATCTAGTCCAGTATCCTGTCTCAAACAGTGGCCCAACAGATGCCTCTGGGAAGCCCACAGGCAAGAGCTGGAGGTGGCCTATAACCCTCAGACTGGTAGCCATTGATAGACTTGTCCTCCATGAATTTATCTAAGCCATTCTTAAAGACACGAAGGCTGGTGGCTGTCACATCTTGTGGCAGAGAATTCCATAGGATAATTATGTGTTGTGTAAAAAAAAGTACTTCCTGTTGCCGGTCCTAAATTTCTTGACAATCAGTTTCATGAGATGACGCCTGGTTCTAGTGTTATGTTAGAGGGAGGAAAATGTCTATCAACTTTCTTCACACTATCCATAATTGTATAGACCTGTCGCCCCTCAGTCTTTTTGCTAAACTAAAAAGCCCAAAGTGTTGCAGCCTTACCTTGTAAGGAAGGTGATCTAGGTGATCAAGGTGATCATCTTGATTGCCCTCTTCTGTACCTTCTCCAGTTCTATAATCTCCTTTTTGATATATGGTGGCCACAACTGTATTTATTTATATTATTCATTTAATTTAACATATTTTTATATAGCCCAAAATACAAGTTCTCTGGGCGGTTTGCAAAACAATAAAAACAACCAATAAAAAGATTAACACATTTCAACAATTAAAATTTAAAAAGTTAAAACTATTAAAACACAATTAAAACAATATCTAATTAAAAGCCTGGATGAACAAATGCATCTTGACTAGCCTTTTAAAAGTTGTAAGAGATGGGGAGAGCGAAGATGGCATTCCGAAGAGAAGCACCTGGCTAAAACTCCAGGCGATTCGACTCCCATTTGGTCCAATTATCTCTCATCATTATGATGGATATCAGATTGCATGCAGGGCTTGTTTTTTTCCGGGGGGGGGGGAGTCTGGGGAGATTTCCCTGGACGAACCCCTGGAATAAACCTTTCTGCTTCAGCAACAGGCTGAATGGAAGAGGCAAATATCATCAAAGCCGATGAAGGGACGAAATTGCAACTAATCTATCTACTTTCTCTTTCCTAATTAATCTCTCAAGACGACTACAGCTGGGAGTATGCAAGATCTCTGGTATTCTTACTTTGCATTTTTGAACCTCTTACTGACCTTCCTAGAAGCAATTATGGAATGATTTACAGCATTAAGACAAGCGCTGGTTGAAGAGGATGTTGACCGACGAGATTTTACTGCTTGGGTGCCTTTTCTCTTTTGCAGAGCCTACTGCCTGTACCTTTATCAGCTTAGTTTTCATCCAGAAGATTGTAATTTTTATTTTGAACTTTGACTTATTCACTGCACTGGAATTTCGGCACTGACAAGATATTTTATGGCTGGTAACCAAACTTTCTGTTTTCCGTATTACACTTCTGAACTTTTACAAGAAGCTTCCTTATTTTATGAAAATGCTTTTGGATTTTTGGAATCATCATTCAACATTGCAAGCCTTTGAAATTCAACATTAGAAAGTGGAAAGGATAAACTGGAATGAAACCGGAGACTTAAGACTTTTCACATTTTCCCATGCATAAGCTTTTGTATGGAGTAAGTTCCAGCTTATTACGTCTCTGGCAGAATACCTTATCTTTGGCCCAAGAACGTTCTCAAAACTCCTTAAGACTCTTATGTTAACCCTTTACTGCATTTCTAATGGGTCTCTTTACTGTTTTGTTTTGATGCAGTGTAAGAAATACCTGGGAATCAAATATGTTCTTTTTTTACCTTTCTCTTTCAAATTTAATGAGATTCTTAATTTCCTTTGATTTGCTTCAAGATAAAAATGTATAAAAATGTATTGAAGTAATTAGGTAGAAACTATAAGGATTTTTTCTTTCTTTCTTCTTATTGTATTCCCTGTGATGTTATTTCCAAAAATATAACAGAAGTTAGGGAAACTAGTTTTAACATTTTTACATGTAAACATTTATACATATAATAATTGCTGATGTAATGTTGTCCTGTATATGTAATTAGTTTCTGCTAATTGAAGAATTGCTTTTGCTATTCTGCTAATTGAAGAAAAGCTGTTACCAGCTTTTACCAAAAATTTTGTGAAGAGGGAAATCTTTAAACTAAAAGCTCAATTTCTTATATCATGGGTAAAATTTGAAATATAATTTGATGGTATTGTAAAAGATTGTGGTAATGCAAATTTTAGTTGGTTTTTCAAATGATGAGAGTCCCAGTTAGTTATTTTACTTTATCCCTTCTTATTGTATATCTTTCTTTTTTTTTCTTTCTTTTTTTGGTACAATAGGTTTTGGATACCAGTCATGAATATCTGTTAAACTGTCATGTAATTGGTGTGCAAGGGCTGGGAAATCCATCATGGCTCTGTGTTTTTTAAAAAGAAAAATTTACATTTAAAGTTTATGTTTTTGTGAGGTCGGCATCTTCTTTTCCTATGAGCAATCTTTTTTTTGTTCTAATTTTTTGACATTTTGGGGAGTTAGAGGAGAGGTTCAAAAATTATTCTCTCAATCCTCTTATATACTAGATTTTAGACTTATTCTGATCTTTTTGGTTTTAATGAGATTTTTACAGTGGAGAGCTGAAATGTTTTCTTCCATTTCTGTCTCTCCCCCCCCCCCCTTTGTGTTGTCATGGACTTCTATGGCGGTAATGGTGTAGTGTTTTGCAGGGAGGAGAGCCAATACAAAGTGATAATAGAGATATGCAGAAACTCTTGCTGCATGATTTGGTGCAGAGCTTAATATTTTGGCTGCTTATTGTTCCGCTTTGAGGGACCCCTCTATGTATTCTGCTGGTGATATAACAACTATATTTTTATGTTGGAGTTCCTGTCTAGAATTTATGGCGTTTTTGTGTCTGTATGTAACTAATAGCTTTAATAAGTCAGGTAACAACCATTTTTTGTCTATATAACTTAACATTGAAACCCGGATCAGGAATTTTTTCCATACCTTCTTATCTGTTAAGATATGTTTATTGAGTTCATAGTTCTTTACAGGAGAAGCTTTTTTTTGTGTGTTCTTGTCTTCGTGGGTAAGGTTGTAAAATGACTTTAAATATTTTTGGTTTTCTTATAGCTTTTCTTAGATTTTATCCATCTAGCAGCGGACCAAACAGTATTATTCAGTATTCTGTTTGGAATTATTTTATCAATATTTCTACATTGAAGAAGAACTGGGATGGAAAAGATCAGAGGGGATTTGAGCATTTATGACCTTATCTCGAAAAAGGTTTTGAATTTTAAAAAGGATGAAATTTATGTAGGGTATTTATATACAATGATTTTACGGATTTCAGTGAGTTTCACTTATGAAGGTTTTATTTTTTGTTGGGTTTGAATTCTTCTCTGGCTAATTATAAATTTTTATTGATATCATATTAATTAATAATATGTTTATTAATACTTTTTAAGCTTGTGGATATGGGATGGGATCCTCACGCGGATGTTTTGCTCTGTGCCTGAATCAACTATAATATTAATGTTTGTTTTTTTTGCTCGTTTTGGCTCTCCCCTCTTTATATTGTTCAACTGCTGGATACTCAATTGGTTCTGAGGTTTGAAATTTTACTGAAGGTAAGACTGAGGTCCATGTTAACATTTCCTACTCTATAATTATATACACATATTTATAAATATATATAATTACTATTTGTATTTTGCATATAGAGGAGGTTCTTACGATGGATATGTTTTTGTTTGTAATCATGTATGACTCTCAGTGATGTAACCTCTTCTGTGTTTACTTATATTACTAATAAATGCACTATAAAATCTGGGTGGGGGGAGTTGTAAGAGATGGGAAGGCTCTTATTTCAGCAGGAAGTGTGGTCCAAAGCCTCGGGGCAGCAATGGAGACAGTCCGTCCCTGAGTAGCCACCAGACGAGCCAGTGACAACCACAGATGGACCTCTCCAGATGATCTCAATAGACAGTGTGGTTCATAGCAAAGAAGACACTTTCTTAAATACCCAGGGCCCAAGCTATTTAGGGTTTTAAAGGTTTATAGGTTATAACCCAAACCTTGTACTTTGCCCGGAAACTTATCGGCAGCCAGTGTAGATCTTTTAAGACAGGAATGATATGGTGTCTCCGAGATGACCCAGAGACCAACCTGGCTGCCGCATTCTGGACCAACTGTAGTTTCCAGTCTACATACAAGGGCAGCCCCACATAGAGTGCATTGCAGTAGTCAAGTCTAGAGGTAACCAGCAGATGTACTACTGTTCTGAGGTCATTTATCTCAAGAAATGGACACAGCTAGCGTATCAGCCAAAGCTGATAAAAGGCACCTCTGGCCACTGCCTCAACCTGGGACACCAGGGAGAGTTTTGGTTCCAGAAGCACCCCCAGACTGTGTACCTGTTCCTTTTAGGAAAATGTGACTCCATGCAGAACAAGCAGATCAAAATCATCTCTCTAGTTCCAAACCCACACAATAAGTGCTTCCGTCTTATATGGATTCCGTCTCAGGTTGTTACCTCTCGTCAAGCCCATCACTGCCTCCAAGCAGGCATTTTGGGAGGTTGTTGTTGATGTTGTTGTTATTATTATTATTTCGATTTCTAGACCACCCTTCCAAAAATGGCTCAGGGCGGTTTACACAGAGAAATAATAAATAAATAAGATGGCTCTCTGTCCCCAAAGGGCTCACATTCTAAAACGAAACAGAAGATGGACACCAGCAACAGTCACTCGAAGTACTATGCCGTGGGTGGAGAGGGCCAGTTACTCTCCCCCTGCTAAATAAAGAGAATCACCACGGTTAAAAGTGCCTCTTTGCCCAGTTAGCAGGGGTTATGCCTTATCCTGATTATGTTGACATGGAAAAATAGATTTGGGTGTCATCAGCATACTGATAGCACCCTGCACCAAATCTCCTGATGATCTCTCCCAGCGGTTTCATGTTGATGTTAAACAACATTGGAGACAATACGAAGCCCTGAGGGACACCATACCGGAGTTCAGTTTTTGAATAACAACAGTCCCCGAGAGACATCATCTGGAATCTGCCTGAGAGGTAAGAGTAGAACCACTGCAAAGCAGTGCCTCCCAACCCCCTCAGATGCTCCAGAAAGATACTATGGTTGATAGTATCGAAAGCCGCAGATAGGTCCAAAAGGACCCACAGAGTCACACTTCCTCTGTCATTTCCTAATTAGAGATCATCCATCAGGCCGACCAAGGCAGTCTCCGTCCCATAGCCCACCCGAAAGCCAGTCTGAAATGGGTCTAGATAATAGGTTTCATCCCACACTGCCTGGAGTTCGGAGGCCACCGCTCAAATACACTGCCCAGCCACGGAAGGTTGGAGACAGGCCTATAGTTGCTCAACTCTGAGGAATCCAAGGCAGGCTTCTTCAGAAGTGGTCTGATAATTGCTTCCTTAAGGCAAGGAGGCATCCTGCCCTCCCTCAGAGAAGCATTTATTATTTCTACCAAGCCTTCCACAACAACCTCCCTGCCAGAAAGTATTAGCCACGTCGGGCAAGGGTCAAGAGAACAGGTGGTAGGCCTCATCGCTCCAAGCAGCTTGTCCACATCCTCACAAGCCAGAAACTGGAACTGATCCAGCCTAACCACATAAGAGGAGTCGCTGGATACCTCTGATTCAGACACTGTAGTAATTGTGGGGTATAAATCCAAGTTGGCATACGAGATATTTTTCCACACAAAAATCATTAAACACATCACAGTGGGTAATAGTTGGTTCCAAATTCTGATTCAAGGAAGGAGGGGCGCTCACTAGCCCTCTCACGACCCTGGGCAGCTCTGCCAGACGTGAACTTGCGGATGCAATACGGGCCAAAAAGAATCGCTTCTTTGCCACCCGTATTGCCAGAGCATAGATCTTCAAATGTGCTGTATGTTGTAATCTGTCAGATTCGAGTCGAATCTTCCTCAGCTCCCACTCCAGTCTACCTCACTGCTTCAGCTCCCGTAGTTGTCCATATACCAAGGGACCAGTTTTGAAGCAGGTCAGAGAGGATGCTTAGGTGCGATCATGTCGACTGCCTTGGTGAGCTTGCTGTTCCAGTTCTCCACCAGGGCATCAACAGGATCACCGGCAGAGCCAACGCTAAATCTCTCCAAGGCTTCTTGGAACCCTATTGGATCCAATACTTCTCGGGCAGACCATTGTAATGGGCCCCTCACCCATGCAAAGGGGTGTGACTGTGAGTCCAACCATAACCAGATGGTGGGTGGTCTGTCCATGACAATGGGGAAATCACAAGAGTCCCCACTCACTGAACTCCACCCTGATCAGAGGGAAAGACCACATCAAGCATGTGACCTGCAATGTGCGTAGGTCCCGAGACCCTTTGGGATAGGCCCATAGTTGTCATGGCCACTATTAACTCTTGAGCCGCCCCAGACAAATTGGCCCCAAAGTTGGCACTGAAATCCACCAGCACCACAAGCCTTGGAGATTCCAATGCCAAACACGAGACCAAGTCCGTCAGCTCAGTTAGGGACTCCACTGGGCAGGAGGGCAATTGGTACACCAAGAGAAGTCCCAGTCTTTCCCTGGTCCCCAAACTTAGGTACACACATTCAATATGGTCAGACACTTCGACAGGGATCCTTGCCAGGGAGAGGTTATGCCTATAGACCACAGCCACTCCACCTCCCTGCCCATGTCCCCGCACCTGCTCCTCAACAGAGTACCCTGGAAGGAGAAGCTGGGACCAGACTGGTACTTACACAGTACTCCAAATGTGGCCACACTAGAGATTTGTATAAGGGAATTATGTTATTAGCAGTTTTATTGTCAATCCCCTACCTAATGCATGGAATTGGCTTTTTTCACAGCTGCCACACATTGTGTCGACGTTTTCAATGAGCTGTCCACCACGACCCCAAGATCTCTCTCCTGGTCAGTTACTGACAGCTCAGATCCCATCAGTGTATATGTGAATTTTGAGGTTTTTGCCTCAATATGCATCACTTTACACTTGCTAACACTGAACTGCATCTGCCATTTTGTTGCCCACTCCTCCAGTTTGGAGAGATCCTTTTGGAGATCTTCACAATCTGTTTTGTATTTCACCACCATAAATAGTTTGGTGTCATCAGCAAATTTAGCGACCTTGCTGCTTACCCAAATTTCTAGAGCATTTATGTGTAAAATTAAAAGCACTGGTCCCAGTACAGATCTCTGAGGAACCCCACTTCTTACTTCCCTTCATTGTAAAAACTTTGCATTTATACCTACCCTCTGTTTCCTGTCTTTCAACCAGTTACCAATCCACACATGAACCTGTCCCCTTATCCCATGACTGCTAAGCTTTCTCAAGAGTCTTCAATGAGGAACTTTACTGAAAGCTTTTTTAAAGTCCAAGTATACCATGTCAACTGGATCACCTACATCCACATGCCTTTTGACACTCTCAAACAACTCCAAAAGATCTGCATGGCATGATTTACCTTTGAAGAAGCCATGCTGGTTTTCATTTAAGCAGGGCCTGTTCTTCTATATGTTTAACAATTTTATCTTTGAGAATGCTTTCCATCAATTTGCACGGAACAGACATTAAACTAACCAACCTGTAGTTTCCCAAATCCCCCCTGGATCCCTTTTTGAAAACTGGTGTTACATTGGTTATTTTCCAGTCCTCTGGTACATAACCTGATTGTAGGCAAAAGTTACATATTTTTGCAAGGAAGTTGACAATTTCAAGAACTGAGTTCTTTAAGGACTCTTGGTGGATGCCATCTGGCCCTGGCAATTTGTTAATTTAGACAGTTTATAACATCACCTCTCGTCACCTCTATCTGACTCAGTTATTTAGCCTCTGTCCCCAAGAAGCTCGGTTCAGGCACAGCTATACTCTAAGTATTCTCTGCAGTGAAGACAGAAGCAAAGAACTTGTTTAGTTTCTCTGCAAACTCCATATCCTCCTCAATAATCCCTTTCACTCTCTCATCATCAAATGGACCAATCACCTGCCGGGAAGGTTTCCTGCTTCTATTGTATTTAAATATTTTTTCATCCTTCCCCGTGATGGTTTTAGCTAAATGTTCCTCAAACTCTTTTTTTGCCTCCCTTATTGTCTCCTTGCATTTCTTTTGCCAGAGTTTATTTCCCTTTCTGTTCTCTTCATTTAGGCAAGCTTTCCCATTTCTGAAGGAATTCTTCTTCCCCTTTATCACTGACTTTACTTGTCAGCCTTCTAAACTTGGTGGTACCTTCCCTCCTTTTTGGTATATATTCTAACTGGGCTTCTCTTATTGTTATTAAATAAACACCATGCATGCCGGAGCAAAGTGACTCTCTTGATTTTCTTTTTCAGTTTTCTTTTCACCAAACTCCTCTTTTTAGAGAAAGGAACACTGGTCACTCACTGTGAAGGCTTGTTCTTGCTGCTGGATTTGAGAACATCTCATGTGGGTTATCTTTCCCACATGCTCCAGAGGGCAGGACCATATTTCTCTGTGTAAACCGCCCTGAGCCATTTTTGGGAGGGCGGTATAGAAATCGAATAAATAATAAATAAATTAAGCAAGTCTTTATAAGTCCGGGAAGGATAAGCCCCTACCAGTTCTGTTTAGCCAAGTCAAGATATAGGAATGAAGGAGAAAAGTCAGAGTACACCAGTAGATGTAGACACCTAGACGTGTGGGCCAATATGGCCTCAAATCCAGCAGTAAGAAGCAGCCTTCACGCTGAGTGACCAATGCTCCTTTTTCTGCTGCTGGATGAGGACATCTCATGCGGGATGTGCCACAGCTATGAAACCCAGAAGGGGGGCATCAGCGTCTACTGGGGCAGAAGAACATGTTGAAGAACATGTCTGCCAAAGGCAGCCTGAGAAGAACGATGCAGGTCAGGCTTGTAGCGCCTTGTGAAAGAGGATGGAGATCCCCATGTGGCCGATCTGCAGATTTAGGCTAGAGGAGCATCTGTGGGAAATGCAGCCAACATAGCTGCCAATCTTGTAGAAAGTGCTGTTAACTTGAGTGGTGGAGGCAGATACTGCACTTCATATGCCAACACAATAGAAGCTTTGCTCCATCTTGCTATTGTAGCAGAAGACACCTTCTGGTCCACTGACAATGGTAAAAACGAAACAAACAACACCTCTGTTGATCTGAAGGATGCAGTTTGTAACAGGTAAGTCTTTAAGCAGCAACCGATGTCCAATTTATGCCACCCCTACCCCGCTCCCAGATGGATCGGCTTGGAACAAAAAGAAGGAAGCACAATGTCCTGGGAGTGATGGAGCACCAAGGAGACTTGTGGAAGCAAAGAAGGATCAGGAATCAGCCTGACTGCATTGTGTGTGCGCGCGCGGGGGGGGGGGGGAGATACAAAAATTGGGATTAGCTGACAGAGCTCTCAACTTTGAAACCTGTCTCGCCGTTGTAATGGCCATGAAGAGCGTCATTTTCAATGTGAAGGGGTACTGAGCAAATGGGCTCAAACTGAGGTGCATGAAGGACCCGTAATACTTTATGGAGATGTCAGGGCAGGAACCTGTGTACTGTTAGGTGAGAATGTGCCTCTAAGGAACTCCCTAAGGTGTGGGCACAAGTGTAGGCCTTGCGTTTCTGACAAAGAGAGCAAGGTGGCAAGTGCAGCAGCTTGACATTTTAGGGTATTAGCCCCAAGACCCTTTTCTAGATCATGGAATAGTAGTAGTTCTGGAGGCCACAGTGTTCAGCCAATTGAGGAAATCTCACCACGTGCATGGATATATTCAGTTAGTAGAATCCCTCCTGGATGCTAAGATAGTATTGAGGACTGTTGGAGCATATCCATGTCTTCTCAGGATGTTGCACGCAGTTGCCATGCAGCAATCTTGAACCATGCTGGGTCATGGTGTAATATGGGACCCTGATGGAAGACACTGGGTGAAACTACGGACCTGAAGTTGCTAGATATAGAATTTCCACTAACCATGGATGCCGGAGCCGAAAGTGGCACTACTAGTATTACCTGAGCTTTGAGGAGCTTGCTCCAAAGTAATTGGCTGAGGACTGGCACCAGAGGAAAAACATACAGGAGCCCTTTGGGCCATGGTGAGGACATGGCATCCATGGCCTCTACATCCTCGCAACGAAAACGGGAGAAGAATCTGGGAAATTTATTGTTGTCCGGCAATGCAAATAGGTCCACCTGAAGGTGGCCCATGATGTACGTCCTTCCTGCTAAGCCAGTCTGCTTGAATGTTCAGAGATCCGCTGGCTAGACGGGCTGAGCGAGGACAGGTGGGATTCCGCCCATTGAAAGAGGTGTATCACCTCTTTGTGCAGCAATTTCGACCTGGTGCCCCTAATGATTGACGTTAGCCTTGGCTGTGACGTCGTCTGTGTGGATCAGGAGGTGTTGTTGCAGTAAGAGAGCTGGAAAGTTTGGAAGTCTAGCCGTATTGCTCTGCGCTCCAGCCAGGTGATGTTGTGGCCTTTTCCTTGAGGTGACCACTTTCCCTGGGTGGAATGTTGGAGGCAGTGGCCCCCCCCCAAGTTCGAGAGGTTGGTGTCGGTTGTCACTATTATGGGAGGGGGAGGGGTCCAGGGATGTTTTGCCTTGAGAAAGATGGGTGTGACCACCATTGTAGTGAATGTGGTGAAGTAGTTTGGCTGCGGTTATTGGCTCTCCTATTTTCTGATTTGTGATCTTACTCATCTCTGTGAATACCTCTGTCTAAAAGTGTAAGCCCTTGGGCAGATCGTTACTAGGGATGTGCACAAACCGGTTTGGAGGCCCTTTATGGGCCTCCACACCAGCTCGAGTGTCCAGCGGTTCGAAAGTGGGGGAAACATCCTCAAGGAACGGAGAGGGTGCTCTTCCCCCCGCCACTGCGTTTCACCTGCCGGCGCTGTCTTTTAAAATGCTAGTGGGGCAGCAGTGTACCTCCTTGCCACTCTCATGCCTCCTTGGACCAGAAGTGGCCGGTGCACATGCACATGTCGTTGAAGCAGTAGATATCTGCTGAATCGTTCTTGGAGTGTATCTATCAGCACCCCCAAAATGGTGAATTTTGATGGGTGGTGTCAGGTGGCTCTTTGCCTTGTTCACTATGAACCCATGGTCAGCCAGTGTTTGGAGAGTAATTCTTATATCCGATTCTGCAGATTCAGATGAGGGGTACTTGATCAGGAGATCATCCAACAATGCAAAAACCCGGATTTGCTTGTGGCAGAGGTGCGTTATCAGTGGAGCAAGGATTTTTGTGAAAATCCGTGGAGCCAAAGAGAGCCTGAACAGAAGGGCCTTGTATTAGAAGTGTTGTCCCGCATACCTGAACCTGAAGAGCTGATGACTCATAAGGTGGATCAGTACATGCAGGTATGCCTCGGCCAGATCCATTGATGCCAGGCAGTCAGCATGTTCTAATGCTTCTGCGATGGAGCTCAGGGTCTCCATGCACATTTGTTCAGGAATTCTAAATCTAGGAGCATCTGTAGGAGGAACTTGAAACGTATATGAGGTTGTATAAACAAGATTGTAAAGTTTGTTAACAAACTGAGCTGGCGTTCTATGAGCTGTGGGCACTTATCACTCTTGTTTGATTGTTTCTGAAACACATTATGGGAATGGAAATAGTAATTCCTGTGGCATGGGAGGTGGGAACACCAGTGCCTCTCTAGGTGGGGCAGTTTGTTCCTATACAGGCATTTGTTTTAACCCGCTTCGGAATAAGTGTGAAAAATCATCTGGCATGAAAAGCTTTCATGACTGAGTAAGATTCAGTGGTTTGGTCATTCAACCATGCACCTTCTTCCCTAGAATCTACATCTAGATCTGGGTAGTCTCAAATTTCCACAGGGCTATCAGCTGTATCAATGGACACGGCTTCAGCGGGTCTATGTATGGCCTCCATGGATGGGGGTCTGGGAAATCATACACAAAAATAGTGGATGAGTGTGAGATGATCCCCTTTAGGCTTATTTCGTTTCTTGGCCTATTTTTATTTTTGAGCCTGCTTGTGCCTATATCTCTTTCTTTTCTTTTTAGGTGGGATAGAAGAAGTTGACAAGAAAGAGGAGTTGGATGATGAAGATGAGGCCTCTCTACCCCTTGATTGCTTTTGGCTGACTTTGAGCACTTGTGTTGTTGCAGGGATTTGTCAAGCATGACCTGGAACCATGTCTGCCAAGCAGCAGGAACCTCCCCTAGGATGGTGGGTATAACTGCACCCTGTGGTTGGTCAGGGGGGAAGCAGGGCGTGCAGGCCCTGGTCTCACTGATTCTGGTGTGGAGCCAGTGTGCCCTGTCTACTATCAGGCCTTGGAAGGGCTGGCCGAGGTAGCAGTGAAGACCTGTACTGTACACAACTATCTTTTGCATACGATCCTGCAGGAGAAATAATCTGTCTCTGGACACAGAACAAACAGAACTGGGAGGGACTTATCCTTCTAAGGCTAAAGACTACTTTAACTGAATTGGTCTTGCCCTCTGGAGCATTTGGGAAAGATAACCCATGTGAGATGTCCTCATCCAGCAGCAGAGAAGTTTCCTCTTCTGAAGTCCAAAGTGTCTGCATTGGACTTGCTCGGTGAGTCTCTCCATGACCAACAATTCTAGGGCAGAGTTGTTCAGTATATCTAGAAATCTGGCCTCTTTGTCATTACTTGAATGTGAATTTACCGCCCCCACCCCCCATAATTGAAGTAGGGGTGTGCAATTCGGGTTTTCGGCGATTCGGTTTGGGACCCGAACCGAATCACCCCCGTTCTGTTCTGTGCCCGAATATGGGCTACCCAAATCACCCGATTCGGTTTGGATTCGGATTAAATTCGAATCCGAATCGATTCGGGTAAAGAAAATGGGTCCCAGGGGCAAAATAGTGGGGTGCGGTGGTAGTGCCCAATGGGTGGAGGCTACCACCCAAATTTCAGGGGGATTGGGCAGAGGGCTGATTTTTGGTGAATTTCTGGAGTTTACGTGTTTTTAAGGTTTTTCCCCATTAGGTAGAATGGGGGGTGTATCGCTTTCAGCAGCCCCATAAGTGCACTTGGGGGGTGCTGGGGTGGCCCAGAGAGAGTGGTGGTGTAGTGCACATAGGGTGCCAACCACCCCCATGGGTTTCTAACCCATGGGGTACAGGGTTCTGTTGTTTCAGAGGTTTTCTGAGTGTGGATTCTATGATAGCAAATTAGAGTGGATTCATGGTGTCTCATTGAAAATCTCATTTGCTATCATAGAATCCACACTCAGAAAACCTCAGAAACCCATGGGGGTGGTTGGCACCCTATGTGCACTACACCACCACTCGCTCTGGGCCACCCCAGCACCCCCTAAGTGCACTTATGGGGCTGATGAAAGCTCCATTATAACTTATTATGAGGAAAAACCTTAAAGACGTGAAAACTTCAACAATTAACCAAAAATAGCCCTCTGCCCAAATCCTTTGAAAAAATTCAGGTAGCTTCCTTGCCCCAACCCGGCACTACCACCAACCCCACCCCGCTCTAGGACACCCCTTTCCCCCCGACGTGAAGCGATACACCCTTCACGGGGAAAACCTTAAAGACGCGTAAACTTCAGAAATTCACCAAAAATCAGCCCTCTGCCCAATCACTCTGCAATTGGGGTGGTAGCCTCCACCCATTAGGCACTACCACCCCACCCCACCCTTTTGGCACAGATCCCACGTTATGCCCCTATCTGCCCCAAAGACACAAAAACTTCAGAAATTCACCAAAAATCAGCCATTTGCCCAATCCCTCTGCAATTGGGGTGGTAGCCTCCACCCATTAGGCACTACCACCCCACCCCACTATTTTGCCCCTGGCAGCCGAAATTCGAGCAGCCGTCACATCCAACCTTTTTGCATTGAGGTCAATGGGATGCAAAAAGGAGGGAAATTCAAATAGACGTCATAGCTCAAAACGGAGAGGGGGAAAGAAGGCAAAAAAATGGAGGTCCGAATCACCCGAATTTTCAGGCCCGAAATTCGGGTGATTCAGCTCGTGCCCGAAATTTCTCGGATCTTTTCGTGGGTGATTCTGTTCGGCCCCGAATCACCCGAAATTCGCTGTTTCGGGCACAGATCACTCTGTGCCCGAAACGTTTTGCACATCCCTAAATTGAAGTCTCCCATTATTACAGCTCTGTCTCTCTTTTACGCCACCTGATTTCTTTCTGCAACTCCCAGTCACTGTCAGCATTTTGATTTGGAGGGCAATAGCACATTCCTAGTAGCACGTTTCCTTTCAGGCCTTGTATTGTTACCCACCAAGTTTCTGTGGAGGACTCGTGTCTTCCTAAGTTTTCTAGCTTGTTAGATTATATCCCTTCTTTAACATACAGTGCTACTCCACCACCAATCCACCCCTCCCTGTCCTTTCTGTAGAGTTTATATCCAGGAATAAGAGTGTTTCATTGGTTCTCACTGTTCCACCAGGTTTCCATTACGTCTACTATATCCATGTTTTCATTAGCAACCAATCACTCTAGCTCATCCATCTTGGCTCAGAGGCTTCTGACATTGGCATATAAGCACCTATACACTGAATCTCTTACCTGGTATGTGCTATCTTTCTCATGGCCATTTGATCTATTTGACCAGCTACCACATCTATCTGTCTGCTCCTTACCTGGTCCTTATGGTTCATCTAAAGCAGGGATTCTCAAACTTGGGTCCTCAGGTGTTATTGGACTTCAACTCCCATAATCCCCAGCCTCAGTGGCCTTTGGTTGGGGATTATGGGAGTTGAAGTCCAATAACACCTGAGGACCCAAGTTTGAGAATCACTGATCTAAAGTATTTACACCCTTACACCTTTGGGGTGGCATTTGCCGAACCAGATACTGCCCAGTTCGTGTTGGCTATCCCCCATCATTTTTAAAAGTTGCTCTGTGACCTTTTATACAGCAGTCTGGTACAATCTTGGTTCAAGTGCAGCCCGTCCCTTTTGTAGAGGCTCATCTTGTTCCAAAATGTATCCCACGGCCTAACAAATCTAAACCCCTCTTCCCAGCACAACCATCTCATCCACACATTGAGACCGCTCAGCTCTGTCTTTTAATTGAGGTTTCTGGACAGTTTTGAAAGGCAGTCCCACACAGAGCACATTACTAATGATCCAAACATACAATTTAATTAAGGTGAATATTACTATGGTCAGATCTGCTTTTTCCAGGAATTGATGCAGCTGAGCACCAACCAAAACTTGGGCAAAGGTCATTTGAAAGATGTTTTCTCTGCAGTCCTGGGAAAGATGCAAGGTTTTCTGAGAATTGTGGTATTTTCCAGGGCTGCACCTTCCCAGGACTGCTGGAGGAATGTCTTTCAATTTTCATTTTAAACATGAAGTCACAGAAGATGCTAATTCCTTACAGGACTCCAAGAAACATGCAAATAGAGCCAGTAAGAATTGTGCCAGTAAGTACTGACAGTGGTCAGGGGTAGGGGTGAAACTTCAGTCCCGAATCAATTTGGGCCAAAGTGAAATAGAAAACTTCCCAAAGCACTGAACTGAATTGGGGATGCCCCTCCAAAATTTCAAGGTAACCCTCAAATCAAACTGGGGTTATCTTAACCTTACTGAATATCTATTTCTAGACCAGCACTCTACTAATCACAAGTTCAGGACCTCAACAGCTAAACTGGAGATTGATGAAAGGGAGAGATAGAGCTGGGTGTCAACAGCTATAGCTGTACCAAGTAGCTAGAAACAGCCTTCATTCAGAAGAATAGTTATTTTTATTTATTTATTTATTTATCAAATTTATACACCACCCCAAACTTTCATCTCTGGACAGTTCTTTCTTGGGTTTCTATCCCAATATAAATGATTTAATCATGTTAATATCACAAATAAGCAAATTCAGAGTAAGTTTTTGGCTGCTTCCCCACATATGCTTTCAAAGCACAAGCAGGAAAAGTGGGTTTTTCATAATTTCACAGTGTTTTTTCAATTTTATGGATATTCAGTTGCATCAGGAATTAGTGCTGATTGTACTAGAATGACACCGCTTTCTCTCTCTCATATGAAATATAATAATTTTAGTGGAACTTAAAATACCCTGGTTTTATTACATTCCAGGGGAGCCCTACAAAAAACCAAAGTACACCAAGCAATATGTAGCGTGCCAGAACCTGAATAAATGTCATGTATTTGCTACCTACTCACAACCTCAAAAACAAGGGGGCTGTCAAACATCTGAAAGGCCACAATACATGGCTAGCTGGCAGCATTCTACTTAGTGGGTCATAGGTTTTGAAGGGGTATGAAGGTTCCACATGCATTGGAATCTTTTCTGCTCTGGTGTACAAAGAAAATGGAAGATTCAGTACAAATAATATAGTATCTTTATGTAATGGTATTTCAGCTAATTAGAAGCTGCACCTGTACGTTTAAACCATGGTACAGTAACACACAAACTCTCTCAGTGTAGTTCAAACATCCATATGTTCAGTGTATTAAAAACACAGATTTTTAAGGTTTAGTAGGCTTTAGACCTCAATTAAACCTCTGTTAATAGAAGATCAAAGTATTTAGGTATTCAGGTGTTTTCTGGCTTTATTTCAATTTACCTTTTTTTCTCTAGCTTTTAAGACAGATCTAGGACACTTATCTACAAGAAAGAACCATAAAAGTACCTTTAGGGGTTCCATCACTTCCAGCAGGAGAACACACAGACTGTGGTGACCTCAAAGAAAATGATGCCGCATTCCTTATTGATGAATCACCATCCTAGAATCACATTAGTCTGATATTAGTAATGAGCACTTCTTCAGTCACCTACTATTTTTGCACTCTGGCCATACAGAAAAAACTACCGGTACTATTTGTTTTGATGCGAGATATTAGTAAGCCCCAGAACTTCACTTTATAAATAGAAATAAAAGCATTAATGGTAAGGCTGTACAATCAAAATAAATAATTCTTATATTTTTGATCCATATATTTTGTGACTCAAATCAAGGATTAATTATAAAGACACTTCTTAATAAGTTTGTTAATACAAATACATGTCATGCGAACTGAGAAAAATCAAGGTATTTAGCAACGAGTTGTGTTGCTTCAAGAATCTGCACATTGGCCAGGAAAGATACCTTAATGACTACTTGAGAGATAAAGTCATTACACTCTGTTTAGTCTTCCAACATGATACTGGCATGGTAATTTTACATTAAAATCAAACACACATAAAATAATTAAAATTAAAAAACACATTTAAACCAGATTAAAATCAAAGCTAGATATCATTAAAAGCCAGGCTAAAAAGATGGCCTCCAAGATCGCCACCAGATGAACTGGTGGCACCTGAAGACAGACCCCTCCTGATGAGCTTAATGAGCAGTGGGGATCTTGTAGAGAAAGGTAATCCGGACTTAAGACATTCAGGGTTTTTAAGGTAATAACCAATACTTTGTACTTTGCCTGGAAACACAGTAGCAGCCAGTGCAAGTGTTTAAGGAGAAGTATAACATCGTCTACTGGTCCCAGAGATCGATCTGGCTGCCACAGCTTGGGAATGCTTCTGAATCAAGAACTCTCTCTGGTTTCTCAGGTTGAGGCAGTGGCCAGGAGCGATTTTTATCAGTGCTTTTCATCAGCTTCAGCTGGTACATCAACTACGCCCATTTCTGGAGGTAAATGACCTCAGAACAGTGGTGCGTATGCTAGTAAACTCCAGGCTTGACTACTGTAATACATTCTACGTGGGGCTGCCTTTGTACGTAGTCCGGAAACTGCAATTGGTACAGAATCCGGCAGCTAGACTGCTGATAGGTTTTCAAATGAAAGTGTGGGTTATTACCTATAATGCTCTCAATGGCTTGGGTCCAGGGAGAGGCACTTAAGAGTGCCTTCTCTAAATGAAGCCTGTTGCCTATTAAGATCATCTGGAGAGATCACTCATAGTTGCCACCGGCTTGTTTGTTGGCAACTTGGGACCAGGCCTTCTCTGTGGCTGCCCCAGGGCATTGGAATATGGTCCCTGTCAAAATAAAACATCTCCTTCTCTGTTAGCTTGTAGGGAGACCCTCAAGACACACCTGTTTTCTCAGGCTTTTAACTGAAATTAATTTTAAACTGTTTGTTTTAACTTTATATTTCCATGGAATTGTTTTAATGGTTTTTACTCTGTTTATATCTGTTGTGATTTAAATTGTGTAGATATACACATATCATGCGGTATATAAATATAACAAATAAGTAAACCAACGTCAGTTATATGCTGAAGTATAATCATTGGTTGTTTAAAAAAAAAAGTCAAATATTCCCTGAGTTAACATCATCTAAAGTCTGCATAAGAGGATAAAGTCAACTAAGGGAACATATCAATTTGACCACTGAGGGTTCTGCGCCTGCGTAGGACCACCAGGGCAGAATGGACTAGCTCACTGAAGTGCTTAGCCCCACTCCTTTTCCTTGATGGGCTTTTCTACTGAGGCAGCAGTGAGATGGCAAGGGGCCTTGAGAGGGCATGCAAAGTGGGGAGAGATGGCATATGGACTTAGGAGTGAATGCACAGTGGCGATGCAACTTGCAAGGTCACAAGGCAGTGGCAGACTGCCTCTGAACATGAACTTCCTACATATATTACCTATGAATAAATGGAGACTCCACTTAGCCAGCATGGGTAAGAGCTACTGTTAAACTCTCCTTTTCAAAATGTCTAGTAAGATTTCCCTTTTCAAAAATTTCATTCAAATTCATTCATTCAAAAACCTTGGTTTAGGATGGGTGTTAAGATGCTTTCAGTTTTAACATGCTCTAGAAAGTGTGGAAATTGCAAGTTAAGGTGCCCATGTTAACTTCCATGTCCTATAAACTGTGCAGACTTTTTGAAAGTCTCACATATATGCTGCTTTAGTGACAAGGCTCTGTGGACCCACGCCTTTACTCTTGAGTAGACCTCACCTCTTGCATAAGAGCCGCCGTGTTGGATCAGGTCCAAGGCCCATCTAGTCCAGCATCCTGTTTCACACAATGGCCTACGATATGCCTCTGGGAAGCCCACAGGCAAGTGATGAAGGCAGGCCCTCTCTTTACGGTAGCTCCCCTGCAACTGCTATTCAGAGGCATTTTGTCTCTGAACCTGGAGATAGTCTATAGCAAACAAGACTAGTAACCACTGATAGACTTGTCCTCCATGAGTTTGTCTTAAGCCCCTTTTAAAGCCAGCCAAGCTAGTGGCCATCAACACATCCTGTGGCAAGGAGTTCCACAGTTCATTTATACACAATAATTTTGTGACTACTCACAAGCAGTCCCCATGCCCTTCCACATAACCTTATTCCCAAGAACCCCTTGCATCCTGAAAAGCCAACGGTGTCAAATGAGTGGAGCGTCGACCTCGGGAAGGCGAGATCCTCAGAATCAAGAACGTTGTCCCATCCTTGTCGGTGTTCGACCCATGGCTTAAGTATCCACAGAAAATTGAAGCCGACAGGGTACTCTCAGTGGAGTCAATGTATAAAAGGCATTCGGCAGCACCCTGTCCTAAGTCTGGGTTGAGCTTGACATCTTCAACTTCCATTTCAAAAGAAACTGGAGAGAACATCAGTCGAAGGGCATGCTGGGCATGGAGAATGGCTGTAGACGGAGTCTGCGCCAGTGTCACTGTGGGTGACAGCGAGTGTTAATGACCTTGAGTGGTCAGTACCATAGCCGGTATCGAGCATGTCGCTACCATCAATGCCAAAGCAGGGCGTCGAGCTGCAGGCGAAGAGGAACCCAGCTCCACAACATCCGGTGTAGATGGACGAGATCGAGGGGTCATCGAGACAGACTGCTGAGCTTTTGAAGAAGGTGCAGCTCATGAAGGGGTGGAGGAATGTTCACGATTAGTCTTGGCACCCTTTTCACGATCCTTCTTGGGAAGCAGCACCCCTTCGACATCAGCAGCCCAATGCCGGGACCTGTGTCGTTTTTGGTGGGTTGAATCAGAGGGCAGCTTAGGCGCTTTAATGTTATCAGTCAATGACGTTGAGGCAGTTCGCATCGAGGTTTTAGACTGCATTGGAGCAGATCCTGATGCCAACTTTGACATCGAGCCTGATGTTGACCTCGATACAGAACCCAATGCCGAGGTTATGGGAGCATCGGCCGGGGACCCTGGCATCAGCTTCCCGGGGCAAAGAGTGTCATTGTACAAGGCGGCTCACAAACAAAGGGCTCTATTTTTTCTAGTCTGATGGGGAAATGTGAAATCTTTCTTACCCATAATGAGTAAATAAAGTAGAAATAATACTCAAAGAGTCAAATTGAAGTTAGTTCTGAGAGTAACTGGATGTAACAATCTGAAGTTGTATCCGAAAAATCTGCCCGTAGAGTAGATCAAAACTGAAATGTAAAGAGTAAGAATAGTCTGGTCCAGTCTGAGTCAGAGGGTAATAATAACTGTCATTTTTTCTTTCAATTTCCACAGGAAAATAATTGATCCGAGGAGTTCACTGTCCAAGGTTCCAACACAATGGCGGTCAGAAAGGAACTGAAGAGAAAACGCTAGCCTGCCCAAACTGAGCAAGTGCACCACATGCAAGGGGCAGGGCTAAATACTTTGAGGAGCTAGTCAATCATGCCTAAATGGTCTCGCGCAAGTGCAGAATACACTCTCATGAGTGCAACGGATCATGATCCCAATCTGTGCCTTGTAGAGATATGTCAGACCAAAAATCACTGGGTGTTTTTGTAGGAAGCTAGGCATTGTAGGTGGTGGCATTTGGGGGAAGCACTGCATCTTGTAGAACTGGCTCACACAGAAATTCATCAGGGGCATCTGTAGCAAGTGACGGGGGAATTTCTGCCTTGATTCATCCCTCCCCAACCCAATCTCAAGCTCAAAGACCAAGGGAAAGTGTGGGTTCATAGGGCCTCATTTCTACAGCTTACATGGTGCAGAAGTTAAGATGGACACTTTAACTTGCAGTTGCCATGGTTTTTGAGAATAAGTAAAAATTGAAAGCATCTTAACTCTCATCTAAATCAAAGGTTTTTTGATGACTGACTGAAAGCTGAAGCAAGTGAGATGTCCATAATTCTTGTCAGGAGGCTGAGGAACAAGTGGAACTTCAGGGTCAGATGAATTACCCTAGAAAAAGGGTTTTCATAGGTGGCAAAGCTGAGTTTTTAAGCTTATCTAGACTAGAAGTTCAGGTGTTAGTGATGTTCTTGAAATGCAATTCAGCATCCAAATTGCAGCACAATCAGTTTGAAATAGAGGGCTTACACAGCCCCTTTAACACGGAGGAGAGTACGTCCATACCTCCTGCTCCTCCGCTCGCCACATCCTTAATTATGGCACTTCCCCCCAGCTACGATTGCACATCTCCCAGCTGCCCGGCATGCACATGGCCTCCATGCATGCGTTGTGCAGAGGCACCTGGGAAACACACCGCCAGCACGCAATCATAGCTTGGGGCAGTGCTGTGATTACGCAAGTGGTTGCAAATGGGAGGAGCAGGAGGTATGGACCTGATCTCCTCCATGTTAAAGGGGCTGTGTAAACCCTCAGTTTTAAAGGGCTTCTGCTGCAATTCAGACACGAAATCACATTTTGAGCACATCCCTATCAGGTGATGCATATTAGTAGGAGAGATTTGTAGAAGACCAAACAATCTACTACTTTGAGGGATCCCACGAAAAAGAAAAAAGGTTGACATCAGGCCAAACTAGCGACATCCATATCTCTATTCCACAGAATTTTGTCTGGCAACTAATGTTGTCTAGCCTGAATTTGCGCTTCTGTAGGCAGCTCATGTGCCCCCATCCCCACACACAACCAGCAACTCTCTCACTCCCCTCACTGAGAGAGCTTTAAAAAATCTGGTGGGGGAAGATTCAATGCAAGAGAAATATTTATGCTCACACATTTTGGACTCTTTCCCTCTCTGTTACAAAGTCACCTACATCCCCTTATGCATCCAGCACATTAAAGTACTAATAATTTATTACAATCAATAGAATAGATCCAAACTAAAGCAACTCTGATTTGCCAGTAATAATCCAAGGGTACACTAAGAAATTCTCAAAGTAAGGGAAGTATAGGGATGTTTCACTGAGAAATGGTGAAGAGCTGTATTTGTGTTCTGCATCTGAAAAGCCACCATTGGATCAGCACACAAGCTTTCTAACAGAAGCTGCTCCACATTATATCACCCCTTTAAAAAACTATTTAAGTATGTGTGTATTTTAAGTATTTAAAATATCTGAAGTGATTTTCTTGCCATGTTGAAGGGTCTCTTCAACATGGCAACAAAATAAGTTTAACTCCATGCATCAAGGTTTTATCCTTGAAGAATATCTGGAAGCTGCATCTAGTGCAAAATGCGGCAGATAGGATTTTATCCAGAGCTGCCCGCTGGGGTCATATTACATCCATTTTGAAAGAGCTATACAGGCTGCCAATTTGCTTCCGGGTCCAATTCAAGGTGCTGATTTTGACCTTTAAAGCCCTTAACAGTTTGGGCCCTGGATATCTGAGGGACGGCCTGCTTCCAAGGGTTTCTGCCTGCTTGACAAGGTCATCCGAGGGGGCTCTGCTCCACATGCCAACAATGAGGGAGGCTTGGCTGTAGTGCACATGGGACAGGGCCTTTTCAGTTATTGCCCCTAGACTTTGGAACGCTCTCCTGGTGGGCATCTGTTCCTTAGTCTTCATCACAGTTTTTAGAAAGCAAGTGATATCTGGGCTTTTTACCCAGACTTTTATATGAGTGTTGTTTTTGTTGCTGCTGGTCTGTATTTTATGGTCACATTGTGAATGCTTTTAAAGCTTTTAATTAAATTTATATTTTTCTATTCCAATTTAATATTTTTATTGTGTAACTGTTTAATAATTTTATATTGATCAAATGTTTTGTAAATCACCTTGAGATTGTTGTAATGAAATGTGATATAAAAACCAACCAAACAAACAAACTTATTTTGTTGCTGTTCTAGTATTTAAATAATTGTAAGCCACTGTAGATGATTTGGCATAACGGCAATATAAATGCAACAAATCAAGTTGTCACACTGGAAATTTCTTATCCTTTTAGAAACCAGTGCAATATAAACCAGCAGTTACCAACTTAACCAACAAGTAATACAGGGCTGCAGACAGAAGGATGCATGTGTTTCTGTTTGAACTCTGACATACAGCAGTGTCAAACAAATGCTTCCTAAAGCTATGTCTCTCTGGTTCTGTATCATCTTCAGTCAGCTCGTTTATAATATAACAGAGACAGCCTTTTAAAATGTAACACTTAAACTATGTGCAGTGAACTTTTCATCTTTCTAAAATTAGCACGCAACAGACAGGATGCCAAACCATGGTTCCTGCTAACTATGGAGTCCCAATCATGGCTTGTATTGCAGACATACAAGCAAACCTATATTTGTGCAGACTGTCTTTCCCTACTTTCAGAATCCCCAGATGCTATTCTAAACAGTGGTCAAACCACAATTACTCAGTGGATGTATATACAATGCTTACTACAACTTGCCAGAAGTATGGCTTGCAAACCAGCTTCCTATGGATTCAGATCCTGGATTGGTGGCCTGTTGTAAACCATAGTCTAAACCAACACCATCTAACAGACATCACAGGCCACAGTTTGCCTGTAAAAAGCATGGAATTACATCTGAACCATCTCAATATAGCACCTAAACACGAATATATTTAACTAGTCTCTAACAATCCTCTAATGTTCATAAAGCCCTGACAGAGGATTGACATCTTGGAAAAATCTAAGGCTAACATTAAAATTATTGTATGTCACATACTTCACTGCTTATTCTGTGCACCATCTGAAGGTAGTCTTCATTTGAGCCATGTCTAGAATTGTCAGCATGGTGATTAGCTGAACTGCCAGACAACTGACTTGAAACCTTATTTTCATGTATATTCCTCATCCCGCCTGAGACAATGGGACTGGATACTGAAGCTGAAATAAGAGAAGACAAAGTGTGAAAGCATGTTTTCTAGCACAAACGTTCATGGACAATTTTATATTAAATCTTAGGTTGTTTTGTTTTTAACTAAATACTGGAAAACTTTCAGGTGGTGTGATTTGTTTTTTGTTTTTGTTTTTTAAAATAACTACTTCAGTTGTAAAGTGCTCCAGAGGATAGTGCCTAAACTAAGCTTAACATGAACCTATGCAGACATTCAATCCACTGTACATTTGAAGATTGGGATGGTCCTAGCTTGTTCTACCCTTCCTGCATGCCTACCCCATAATCATCCACTCACATGCTGAATAGCACGTTTGCACAGTTATGTAAAGCCTCAACAAGCAGAGGCCTCAGCTGCACAATCTGTAACCCACACATATGTATTGTATGGATTGCATTATTCAGGCTCAGCTGCCTAGGCCCCTATGAAACACAAAACTATGTAGACTTAGAAGATGACCATGAAAGGGTCAGATATACAGAGAGGGGATGTGATAAGCCAGAACAATTTCAGTCTCCCCACCACAAGCTGAATCCCAAATCGGTATAGGCCATTATGAAAGACACTGATGATTTACATTTACAAGATTCCGATAAATCAATATATGAAAGGCTGATACTTTGAAAAGGTTCCCACAATTTGCATTTACTCCTTCAGTACATTTTTCAATGAGATACCCTTAATAACTAAAAACAGAACATCTAAGAGCTTCAGGTAAGATGCATATTTAGCTTAATTTTAAAAAGTAAATGGTCAAGTGCTGTGCTGATTTTGTAGTACTCTCTGACCTGGATGAATGATTTCAGTCTTGACATTTTTCATATATAAAGTGTAGGAAGCAGCTTTTTTACACTGTAATGTGAAGACTACACATTCTGTCTAGTGCAAATATATGTATTGGGAAGCACACAGACATGGTAAAATGGCAGGTGTGCAATTTTCACACATCATAGTGACAATGCGTTTTCATGTATTTCTGTATACTTGTACAGGAAGAGGTCACATGACACAGCCCTGAGAGTACTGTAATGTTCCAAGGAGTTGTATTAGATTGAGTTATCTTATCAACATGTAACAAGATGATATCTATGAAATCATAGATATAGGTACAGAATATTCTGATTTTGGTTTTTTAAAGGCTGCCAACATTTGAACCTCACCTCACCTGCTGACTTTTATTCACAAGCCAGAAACAAAAAGCTGATAAAAACTAAATGAAGAGGAAATATCCAAAAGATCCTTATTCTGACCTAATGAATTTCAAGCATTTTTATAGTACTCTTTTTTCAAGTGTACTATAATATTAAGTACACACTAAGACATAATTATTGCTATAACTATCACAATGCACTCTGTAGTATATATGTACAATACAAAATGTTTATTACAAAATGTATAATTCCAATATGAAATTTGAAAATGTATAATTCCAATATGAAACTATGAAAAATCCATCTCTCCATAACATCTATTCTGTTGATTTCTAAAAGAGCTTCTATATATCAAAGCAATCTCCCAGATTTTCTTGAGTCATTAAAATTGTGTTGGGGCAGTACTATTTCTCCTCTAATCAGAGGTATCTCCTCACATGTATTAATTCTAACAGTTGCTCACTGAAAAGTAAAACTTTTCTTCCAGACTTTTGATTTTATGGACAGCGCCCGTACTCTGCTTCCTCAGCCTGCTCGGTTCAGGTTCAAGCAGCAAGAGCCAAGAATGGCCAAAGGAGAAATATCTGACCACTAGGAAAAATGTACCCTGAAATCAGTAGTGCGTGCTGAGCAAATCTGGAAAAATCAGGCTGTGGCTGGGACGGAGGAAGGGGGATACCCAATCAGAAAAAAGACATCTTATTCTGTCAGTGGTCTCTAGGCAGATTTTGCACAGGCAAGCTATGTAGAAAGGAGGAATTATCCAACCAGTAGTTAAAAACAACAACAACAACCAGAATGAGCCAACCAATATTTAAAAAATAGTCTCCCAATTCCATCAGTGATTGCTGTGTAGATGTGCAGAAGAGATGGTAAACAAACTTTCTCTGTGTGTTCATAATGCAACTCATGTTATCACCTCAATCTTACAGACTATTTTTAATATGGACAGCCCTTTCCCCCTAAGCTCTGTAGAATCAAGGTTTCACTGTACTGAGGTTAAAGGTGGGAGCCCAAGGTTAAACAACGTATTTGATCTACACCAAACCGTCAGTACAGAATACTTCACTCAGTACATACTATGTACGCAAAACATGCATTTATTTAAAAAAATAAACATTTAAATAAATACATTTGAGAAGGATTGGACAATGGCTCAGTTCAAAGCAAGGTGGTTGAGGGAGAGGGGCAACTTTAATTGACTCTAAGATCACTGCAACCTGCATACAAGGTATGTTTCTCACACAAGAATTTGGTGTTTTTTTACTAGCTATGATTTGTACAAGCACAGTTTCCTGGATATAATGGAAATCTGTGGTTTGTTACAAATCAGAAATCTAAGCTTCCAATCTCTTCTCATCAAAAGAGAAGAGGAGAAAGCATGCAAGCCTGAGGCTTGTGCTTGGTTGTTCTCATCACAACCAGTCATGGTTTGTTGCTATGTCTGAACCAGGCAATTGTGAATATGCTGGTCTTATGATGAAAAAGATTTTGTACTGTATGCACCTAGTTCACTACAGATAATGTCAATGGGGTGATGACCCTCTAAGTGTATTTTGTTTGATAATACCCATGAAACACACACTCAAAATAGGCCGGGCCATTTACTTAAACTAAAGCCAGGTCCAAAAAGCATGCTTGTATATTTTTGTCAAGTTTTTGTCAAGTTACAACTTTTTAACTCTTTTTGTGCAAGATATGGATTTCTGCTATGAGGAGAGGTGGCATTTGGATTGAAAAATTATCAGAATGTGAATATAACAACATATGTTACAAGACACAAATAAAAGCGAAGATAAATACCTTGCTGCATCTGTGGGTGAGGCGTGTAACTTGGAGGGTGTGAATATGGCAAGTATCCTGCAGGGCTTTGAGGAGCATATGGACTAGGCACTGGGCTGTTTTGGGGTGCCATAAACCTGTTACCAGAGCTTGATTGTGGTGGCACGAACCGACTGAAAATAAAATCCAAAGGACAGCACATAAGAACTCTAATCCAAGTATAGTTTACAGTTTCCTTGGCATACAACTTGATAAACAGGCAATACCATCACTAAAATCATTTATTTGATTTGTTACATTTATAGCCCACCACTCCTCCAAGCAGCTCATGGTAGTGAACATGGGATTCTCCTATTTTATTCATAACCTCCTTGTGAGGGGGTTAGGTTGAGAAATTGATCAGCCCAAGGTAGTACAATGAGCTTCAAGGCTGAGCTTTTCCCCAGGTGTGTGACATCTCTGTGGTGCTGCTGCTATATAAAGCTGGCTGAGCCAGGGGCTTGGGAGAAGGAAGGAGAGACCAGCTTGTGCGGGGGAATGACTCTGCTGTTTTTTGCCTCTGCCCCACCTTTCCCCAGGTGTGTGACATCTCTGGGGCTGTGGTGCTGCTGCTATATAGAGCTGGCTGAGCCAGGGGTGCAAGCCTCTTGGTGTGAGCCAAAGGGCGAGAGCACAAGGGCTCTCGTCCTTGTGGCTCTCAGCCGTGGGGTGAGCTGCCTGGGGCCTTAGAAGACCTTCCTTTCTTCTATCAAGAAGCCAGCAAGAGTCTGAACAAGAGACTGCATGAGTCTGGATTTGGTTTTTATCAAACCAACCAGCTGTGGTTGGTTAGGCTGAGAGATGTGTCTGGGGGACAGAAAAGTGGAGAGGATGTGGGGGCAGCAATATCACAAGTAGCGGGCAGAGGGAGATATGGCGGTGGGAGTTGGGCAGGCCGTTACAGGGGGAAAACTGTTCAGGCAGTTGAGGCCTGTTCCTTTTCCCAGCTCTTCTCCCAACCCTGTGGACCCAGGGAGCTCTGAGAACACTCCCTCAAGCATTAGGGTGAATGCCAGGTTGATCAAAACAAAAACATCTTTCATCAACAATTTGATTGTGGATGAGCATGCTGACCTGGTATGTGTGACGGAGACCTGGTTGGATGAGCAGGGAGGGGTTAAGTCTCTCTCAGCTCTGTCCTCCAGGTTTCCTGATCATGCAGCAGCCCTACCTGGAGGGTTGGGGAGGGGACATTGCAGTCATCTATCGAGAGACCTTTCCAGGTGCCTGGTCAGGCAATCTCAGAATTTCGAATGTTTGTCCTTGAGGGTGGGCCTCCAAGATACGCTGGGGATTCTGCTGGTGTACCAAACACCCCCGCTGCACTTCAGTCTCCCTACCTGAGCTGGCAGGGGTGGTCTTGAAGGTGGCCTTGGGCTCCCACAAACTTATTGTCTTGGGGGATTTCAATGTCCACACTGAGGCACCCCTAGGAGGTGCGGCTCAGGATTTCATGACCTCCATGGCAACCATGGGCCTGTCGCAGCTGGTATCGGGCCCTACCCACATGGCAGGACACACTCTGGATCTGGTTTTTGCTGACTGTGGGGAAATGAGCTGGAGGTGGGGGAGTTTGAGACAACTCCCTTGTCATGGACAGATCATCATCTGGTGGGGTTTAGTTTGACTGTTCCGTCTGCCCTATGCAGAGCTGGTGGACTGATTAGAATGGTCCACCCCTGGAGGCTTACGGATCCACTTGGTTTCCAGACAGCCCTCGGGGAGTTTCCAGTGTTCAGAGCTGGTGACCCTGTCGAATCTCTGGAATGGAGAGATAGCCGGGCTGTTGACACGGTTGCTCCTAAATGTCCTCTCTGGCTTGGTGGAGCCTGATCTGCTCCTTGGTTTTCCTCGGAGCTTAGGGCAATGAAACAACTCGGGCAATGGCTAGAACGACACTGGAAGAAGAGTTGTGATGAATCCGATCGAACATGGGCTAGAGCCCATTTTAGAGACTACTCCATGGCAGTGGGGGTGGCGAAGAAACATTTTTTCTCCGCCTCCATTGCATCTGCTCATTGCAGACCAGCAGAGCGGTTTCATGTAGCAAAGACATTGCTGCACACATCCCGCCAGGTAATGGGGGAAGAATGATCTACAGCCCATTGTGATCAGTCTGAGTGTCACTTTGCAGATAAAGTCTCTCTCATCTGTGCTGATCTGGACTCCAGAGTTTTGTTAGTTAGGGCAGACGTGCCTCTGGTACCATCTGGTCCCATTGTGTTGGATTCTTTTGGTGTTGGTGAAGCCTGAGGATGTGGACAAGATCCTGGGCAGTGTGCGGGCGACATCATGTGCTCTTGACCCTTGCCCTTCATGGCTAATAAAAGCTGCCAGGGAGGGTACAGGCAGATGGTTGGAGGTTATTATTAATGGAGGACAGGATAACATCGTGCCTCAAGGAGGCAATGGTAAGACCATTGTTAAAGCCCTCCCTTGATCCCTACAACACGGACAACTATAGACCTGTCTCCAACCTGCCCTTTGTGGGCAAGGTGATAGAGCGTGTGGTGACGTCCCAGCTGCAGAGGGTTTTGGATGATACAGATTATCTGGACCCTTTTCAATCTGGCTTCCACCCCCAGATATGGGACTGAAACTGCCTTGGTCGCTCTAGTGGATGATCTATGCCGGGAACTAGACAGGGGAAGTGTGTGCATGCTGGTTCTGCTGGACCTCTCGGCAGTGTTCAATACCATCGACCATGGTATCCTTCTGGACCGCCTCTCGAGTGTGAGAATCAGAGGTAAAGCGTTGGAGTGGCTCCGGTCCTTCCTTGGGGGGAGGGTCCAGAAGGTGGTGCTGGGGGACTACTGCTCGGCCCCGTGGCCATTGGCCTATGGGGTCCTGCAGGGTTTGGTTTTGTCCCCCATGCTGTTTAACATCTACATGAAAACACTGGGAGAGGTAATCCAGGGATTTGGACTGAGTTGTCAGCAATATGCAGATGACATTCAGCTCTATCTCTCAAGACTGAGGTAATGTTGGTCAGTAGGAGAGCCAATTGGGATGAGGAGATTTTACTGGTTCTGGATAGGGCTGTACTCCCCTTGGAAGAGCAAATACGCAGCTTGGAGGCATTACTAGACCTAGCTCTGCTTTTGGAAGCTCAGGTGGAGGCGGTGGCCAGGGGTGCCTTTGCACGGCTTCAGCTAGTGCGCCAGCTGTGTCCCTTTCTCGAGAAGGCAGATCTGACCACAGTTACCCATGCCTTATTCACGTCACGGCTGGATTACTGTAACATGCTCTGCGTGGGGCTGCCCTTGAAGCATATCCGGAAACTGCAGCTAGTGCAAAATGTGGCAGCCAGGGTTTTGTCTGCAGCTGCCCAGTGGAAGCATATCACAACCCTTTTAAAAGAGTTGCACTGGCTACCAGTTTGTTTCTGGGTCCAATTCAAGGTGCTAGTTTTGACCTTTAAAGCCCTTAACGGTTTGGGCCCAGGTTACCTGAGAAACTGCCTGCTCCCAAGGGTTGCTGCCCACTTGATGAGGTCATCTGAGGGGGCTCTGCTTTGCATGCCGACAATGAAGGAAGCTTAGCTGTCATGCACGCGGGACAGGGCCTTCTCTGTTGCTGCCCCCAGACTTTGGAATGCTCTCACAGGGGCTATTTGCTCCTCAGTCTCCATCATGGCTTTTAGAAAACATGTGAAGACTTGGCTTTTTACTCAGGCTTTCATGTGATTGTCTCCATTGCTGCTGCTTTGTATATTGTATGGTATTTTCATGTATGTATTTTAACAATTTTTAATTAAATTTGTTTTTATATTTTAGCATATTTTAATTGTGTAATTTTTATAGTTTTGTTTTAACTTTTTCTATGTGAACCACCTTGTGATTATTTTAATGAAAGACAGTATATTAATTTAACAATAAAAATAAATTATATTGGGGCAAAACTTCCCAACCTCACATATACACTGATGGGATCTGAGCTGTCGGTGACTGACCAGGAGAGGGATCTTGGGGTCATGGTGGACAGTCCATTGCAAGTTTCAACTCAATGTGCAGCAGCTGTGAAAAAGGCCAATTCCATGCTAGGGATTCATTAGGAAGGGGGTTGAAAATAAAACTGCTAATATTATAATGCCCTTATACAAAACTATGGTGCGGTCACACTTGGGAGTACTGCATGCAGTTCTAGTCACCATACTGAAAGGACATTCTAGAACTGGGAAAGGTTCAGAAGAGGTCAACCCAGATGATCTGGGACCTAGTGCACCTTTCTTATGAGGCAAGGCTACAACACCTGGGGCTATTTAGTTTAGAAAAAAGACAACTCCGGGGAGACATAATAGAGGTCTTTAAAAATGCATGGTGTGCAGAAAGTGGATAGAGAGAAATTCTTCTCCCTCTCACATTAGAACCAGGGGTCATCCCATGAAATTGATTACCAATAAATTTAGGACCCACAAAATGAAGTACTTTTTCACACAACGCATAATTGACTTGTGGAAGTCTCTGCACAAGATGTGCTGACAAGTCAATGACCTGGGCGGCTTTAAGATGGGTTTGGATAACCTTCTTGGAAGAGAGCTCTATCAATGGCTACTAGTCAAAGGTAGTCCTTTGAATAGTAGGCCACCAAGAAACACGACTGTGGTACACCTGCTGTTAGTCCATATAAATATTGCCTGCAGCCACTCTTCAGGCTATTTGATCATAATTATGCTAAACTAACTGATTACACAGTGCATTCCTTAAATAATTTCTTAGGTGACACCTAGTGCAAATAGAACATTTTTTCTGTGTTTTTAAATTTATAATTTACATACTACCAGGAATTTGGTAATCCAGAATACACTATAATGTTATTTCCTTTTTATTGGCTTACTAATATTTAAAAACAATTATTTTACTCTACCTTGTCCATTTTAAAAGTTCAAGACAATTTTTGTTCTTGTACCCAAATGACTGCTTCATGAATTTCTTTAACAGATAATCTGTTGCAATTGTGAGGAAATGCTGAATGTTATCCAAAGAAATGTGCACAGCGTGTGCATCAAAGTTTCTTTTTAATAATCTCCCCGCAATGAACCTCTGAGATTCCCCAAATTTAAGGACTGGTTTGATGAAAAGTTAGCATGAGAATTGCTGAAAAATAGCTAGGGTACAACCAGGGCAATTCTCAGCAGTCTGGGGAATTTGATGTGGAGTGTGTTCTGTATGCATGCTCCACTGAATCCTGCCCCCCTAGAGTTTTGCACCATGTTGTATTTCATCTTTTTTTCTCATCCACTTTATACATTTTGGCTGGATCCCAAGAACCACACCAAGGGATCCCAAGGACCACACCAGAATAATTTAGTCATGATTAAATCCCATCAAAATTAATGGAACTTAAACTACCCATTTCTCATTTATTTCAAAGGTGCTTAATCACAACTAAGTCTAGATTCTGCTCTAAGATTTGGAAAGGAAGTAGGCCTTATTCAAAATAAGATGTACTCTTTTTTCCTCCAAAATACTTAATACTGAACATCTAACATATGCTATATAGCAAAATAACCAAAATAAGATTTAAAAGTTCATATGTTACAAATTATATTACCTGGAAGGGCTATGAGAGATAGTGGTTTGCTGATAATTGGAAGATGCAGGACTACCATGCATGGAATTCTGAGAGAGTTTGTACTGTGGCATCATCATTCCTAAAAAGAGAGTTTTAAAAGTCAAATGCAAAATATTTACTCATGGGAAGATTTAATCCTCTGTTTTGGTTAGTTCTCAAAAGTCAGTCTTTGAGGTAGTATTACATACCCTAAATTGGCCACAACCCTGACAACCACAAAATCCATCTTCAGCAATACAGATCACTCTTGTGCATTTTCCCTAAGTAGTGACCGATGCTCATCTGTATTCAACAAGCACACAGAGTACTGGACCAGTGCCAATATTATGGTTAGAAAAACACTTCCTTTTTTAATTTTACTTTTGAAAAACAGACTATACCCAATTCAGACATTATACCAAACCATAGTTTGTACTAAAGGCAGGTTTCTCACCTGTAAATGAAGTTCTTTAAGAGGTCATCTGTGCAATCACACTGCTGAGTGCCTCAGTTTGCAACCTTCTAGAGTTTACCTCAGAGCTTTTGGCATGCTCTGTTATATAGGGGTAGCTCAAGCCAAAGCTAC
Organism: Hemicordylus capensis; assembly: GCF_027244095.1. Classification (NCBI taxonomy): domain Eukaryota; kingdom Metazoa; phylum Chordata; class Lepidosauria; order Squamata; family Cordylidae; genus Hemicordylus; species Hemicordylus capensis. The sequence continues at coordinate 26,110,453 of NC_069658.1, read as the reverse complement.
CTCAGTTCAAGGTGACCACTACAGCTATGAAAATTAAGTCAAGTCACTTCAGCAGGGAGAGTCATGTGATTGCACAGATTATCACTTGAAGAATGTCATTTACAGGTAAGAAGCCTACCTTTCTTCTTTGTGGTCTCTACATTCACACTGCTGGGTAAGTTGCAAGCTGATTTACCAGAATGGAAGATTCAGGCATCTCAAGAAAAGAAGAAGTTCTAGACTTTTCTGCCAAAAGAAATGTCTGCTCAAGATTGAACATCCAGAACATAATGCCTAATGAAGGACAATGGCTATAGTTGAATATCTGTCTTACAAGAGAGATGCAATAAGTACACCACTACAAAAGCTGTAGAAGTGGGAACTGCTTGGACTGAATGTGCTGTAATGCCCCATAGAATTGGCTTCCTTGCTTATTCATTCATAATTTAATAGCTGCTGAAATCCAACTGGAGAGACAAATAAGATGAAACTTGAATCCCCTTTCAAGGATTATCATAACAGGCAAACAAAGCTGGAGATTTGTGAAAGGTTTGCAGACAGAATGAGAACAGCCTTCTAATACAAAGGGCTCCTTGGAGGAAGAGCAGGATATAAATGTATGTATAAATAAATAAATATCCACAGGATGCAATGCTCTTTCTGTCTCCGATTATGGAAGTGGACGTAGTACTGGTAAGTTTTCTGAGAAAGATGAAAAGACACCATAGGGAGGTCATTAATGTCAGATTAAAGTACCACCTTGTCCTTGTGAAAAATGGGGGGGGGGTGTCGGATTGCAAGGCTCTAAGTTCAACTATCTTTACTACCAGGAATACCACTTTAAGATAAAGCAACCTCAAATCACATCTCCATTGGTTCAAATGGCTTGGACATTAGTTGGGCGAGGATGATGGGAAGGTCCCCAAATTGGTACTAGTTTGGGTATCCATGAATGTAACTGAAGAACTCCCTAGAAAATTTGTTTGACAAAGGAAAATGCAAATATTTATTCCTTAGGTCCTATCGTGTCTGGCAGGGCTAGAGGTGCTGGCCTTCTAGTGAGGACTCACTGAGGGAGCCAAGGTCAAGGTCTCAAAACTGAGATCACAAGCCAGGAAGTCAGTTGTATGAGGGAGTAAGCACAGGTTTAAACACAGTCTGAGGACCAAGTCAGGAGGTCAAGTCTACACAGGAGTAAGGTAAGTCAGGTCAGGCCACATGCCAGAGTCAAGCTGCGATGTCAGGTCTACACATGTCAGGGCAAAGAGGCACCTTTTACCATGGTGATTCTCTTTATTTAGCAGAGGGAGAGTAACTGACCCTATCCACCCCCAGCACAGTACTTCCAGTGACTGTTGCTGGTGTCTATCTTGTGTTTCTTTTTAGAATGTGAGCCCTTTAGGGCCAGGGAGCCATCTTATTTATTTATTATTTATCTGTGTAAACCGCCATGAGCCATTTATGGAAGGGCAGTATAGAAATCGAATTAATAATAATAATAACAATAATAATAATACACATGAGTAAGGTAAATAGCAAAAATCAGACTGGGAGCAATTGCAATGATGTCGCTGCAGCAAAGACCTACAGCAGATGGAGTCTTATGTGGACTCTGCCCTTCCCGAGTTGCACCACCAACACTACCATTAACTTGGTAAGGATCCTCGGGGCTGACGAAAGCCTGAAGAGAAGGGCTCTGTATTGGTAATGGAGGCCGTTGTAATAGAACCTGAGATACTGTCGATGAACAGACAAAATAGGCACATGGAGGTAAACCTTGGCAAGATCTATGGAGGCCAGGAAATCTTGTGAAGAAACCACCTCTTTGATGGTTCGGAGAACTGCATCCAGAATAAGCATTTGTGGACAAAGCTGTTCAGCTGTCTCAGATTTAGTACTGCCCTCCAAGAATCCTCTTTTTGGGGAACCAAAAAGGTTTCCATGGAGGTAGGACAAGGTAGGATGCCTCCTTGTCTTAAGGAGGCAATTATTAAACCGCTTCTGAAGAAGCCTACCTTGGATCCCTCAGAGTTGAGCAACTACACGCCTGTCTCCAAACTTCCGTGGCTTGGCAAGGTAACTGAGAGGGTGGTGGCCTCCCAGCTCCAGACAGTCTTGGAGGAAACTGATTATCTTGATCCATTTCAAACTGGCTTTCAGGCTGGCTATGGGGTGAAGACTGCCTTGCTCAGCCTGATGGATGATCTCCAATTGGGAATGGACAGAGGAAGTGTGACTCCGTTCGTCTTTTTGGATCTCTCGGTGGGTTTCGATACTATTGACCATAGTATCCTTCTGGAGTGTTGGAGGCACTGCTTTGTGGTGGTTCCGCTCCTACCTCTCGGGCAGGTTCCAGATGGTGTCCCTTGGAGACTGCTGTTCCCTGCTGTTCTTCAAAATCTCAACTATTGTATGGTGTGCCTCAGGGCTCCATATTGTCTCTGATGTTGTTTAACATCTACATGAAACCGCTGGGAGAGATCATCAGGAGATTTGGTGCAGGGTGCTATTGGTATGCTGATGACACCCAAATCTATTTCTCCATATCAGCATCATCGGGAGAGGGCATTACCTCCCTAAATAAACCTCCCTGGAGGCAGTAAAGGCTTGGATGAGGGATAACGTACTGAGGCTGAATCCAGATAAGACAGAGGTACTTATTGTGTGGGGTGGCGACGATTTTGATCTGCCTGTTCTGGATGGGATCACGCTACCCTTGAAGGAACAGGTACACAGTCTGGGGATGCTTCTAGATCTGATACTCTCCCCGGTGTTCCAGGTTGAGGCGGTGGCCAGAGGTGCTTTTTATCAGCTTCGGCTGATACGCCAGCTGCATCTGTTTCTTGAGATGAATGACCTCAAAATGGTGATGCATGTGCTGGTAACCTCTAGGCTGGATTACTGCAATGTGTTCTATGTGGGGCTGCCTTTGAACACTGTCTGGGAACTACCATTGGTTCAGAATGTGGCAGCCAGATTCGTCTCTGGGTCATCTAGGAGAGACCATATTACTCCTGTGTTGAAAGAACTACACTGGCTTCTGATACCGTTTCCAGGCAAAATACAAGGTGGTGGTTATTACCTATAAAGCCCTAAACTGCTTAGGCCCTGGGTATTTAAGATAACGTCTTTTTCACCATGAGCCCCATCGCCTGTTAAGATCATCTGGAGAGGTTCGTCTGTGGTTGCCACCAAACCGTTTGGCGGCGACTGGGGAATAGGCCTTCTCCATTGTAGCCCCTGAATTTTGGAATGTGCTCCCTGAGGCTCCCCATCTCTGGCAACTTTTAAAAAGGCACTGAAGACACATTTATTCACTCAGGCTTTTAATTATGGTTTTAAATTTTTTATGTTGGTTCTAAATGATTTTAATGTTAATGGTTTAATGTTTACATGATTTTAATTGTTAATTGATTTTAATTGTTTTTGTTTTAGATGTAAACCACCCTGAGCCATTTTTGGAAGGGCTGTATATAAATCAAAACAAATAAATTAAAAGCGAATTGATGCCTTGCTGTAATTCTATTGATGGTACAGGTTATATGGTGTTAATCTCGACCAGATGTTGAATAGCCAGACTCATCTAATGATGTTTATTCAGATCTCTTGACTTCGGGGAGATGGTGATGTGGTTTGGGGAATGTAGTTTGAAATTCAGGGCATAGCCGTGGTGACTGTTGAGAGTACCCAGCGATCTTGCATGGTGGCTTCCCACTGTGGGTAAAAATGGAGAAGCCTGCCTCCTACTAGTGGATAGTCATTGTTTACAGGGGGACTGGGAAGAGGCGGGTGGGAAAGCGCGGGTGGACTGGTCCCTATAAGCACTTCCTTCACGCTGGTGCCACTGGTTGCACCAGGACGGTTGAAATGAGTTGTTTCCAGAATCTCTGGAGGAAGAGGCAGAACCTCTGGAGAAATTCCTGAAAGGATGAAAATTAGAATTATTGGATCTGAACGATCGTCTAGATTCTCTACATGTGGATGGAAGAGCTTTCTTTTTATCTTTGGTCTCAACTAGGATAGAATCTAAGGATTCACCAAAGAGGCAGGCTCCTGTAAAGGGTGCGGCTGACAAATTAATTCTGGATCTGGAGTCTACATTCCAGTGTTTTAGCCAAAGAGATCATCTGACTGCTACTCCTGAGGCCCTGGCCGTGTAATGGATGCAGTCTAAGTTGGAATCAGCCATGAGAACCGTGGCCTTGACCAATTTGTTAAGGCCTTGACGGAGCTTGTTAAGTTCAGGAGGAACGAAGGCCACTCATTCTTTGACCCAAAGCATAGAAGCTCTAGTAAAAATAGAATTTGTTGCGGCTGCTTTTATGACAGTGGCAGAAGCAGTGTGACTTTTATGTAGGAGGTGATCTGACTTATGATCCCCAGAGGATCTTAGCTCTTCATCCCCCTCTATAACTACCACTGAGGACAAGACCAACTGGGCTACCGGGAGGGCGGGGCATGGGTTGGGAGGGGGCACGGGATTAATGGGGGGAGCGAGTTGCACACTGATTATGGAGGAGCACTGTTTAGCAACAGATTTGCCCAGCCACACGGCAATATCAGGCGGAAAAGCGTCAACTCCTGGGATAGAAAGCTTTTCGAATGGAACAGCTGGCCCTGCTGGTACTGAGTCAGGAACTGGAAGGGAGGGGTGGCTGGGTGTAGCAGCAGTGAGCACTCCACCAGGTGATCGGGAGGGGCTAGCCCAGGAGGACTGGCGAGATGGAGAGACAGGGGCAGGTTGGAAGGAACTGCTGAGGCCACGTTTAGCTCACCCTCCGAAGCAGGCAGCAAAGCTCGTTACGAGAGGCTCAGTGTGCTGTGATTCCTCCACTGGCGGCAATAACTTGATCACCACCTTGAGCTGAGCAAGAGGAGGGATCAGAGACAGCTGTTCCGCATCGCCAGGATTAGCGGGCTGCCTTGCATCTTCCAAAGAAGGCAAAAGGCGAGAGAGACTCTCCACATAAACAGCCAGCAATAGTAGCTGCTCGCTCAAACGCACGGCCACAGCCAGTGTGGAGCGGTTTTTCAGACACTCCATGTTTTTTCAAAGTTTCTCTTTTCTTCCGCAGGCTTAGATTTTTTCTTTGGCTTTTTATAAGCCTTTACCGAGTCTTCTCTGACTGTAGAGTGGGTTATTGGAGGAGCTGCCGCGCGGTCCCTGTGACGGGATGGCAAACGAGGTCACTTGCTAGGAGAGGGAGGGCTTTGGAGATGAGTCCTGCCTCTGCTATCAAAAAGTGGGCCTTCAGAGAGCGAGCCCTCCAAAGGGGCCCCGGTGTTGGATTTTTGAATAAGTGCAAAGAAGCAAAAGACGCTAGAGAGAAAAAGCGAAAGCAAAGCAACGCCAATAAGCTAAATAGAAACTTCCTTCTCACTCTGGCACAATACTAAACAGGTGAGGAAGGAATGAGCAAATGGAAGAGGAAGCTAACACAATAGAAGACTTAGAATTAGGACAAAAGGCAAGAGAAAAGTTGAAGACCTGTTCACGAAACAAAGACAGAACCGGAACTGGGGTTTTGCTGCCTCCCAGGCAGGAAGCTAGCCACGCCTTCAGTTCTATTATTGGTCCTGTCTTCGGAGCATGCTCAGTCCACAACCCATATGACTGGAGGATTACCTCCTCGGGCTGTGGAAAACAGTGGTTCCCAACCAGGCTTCCTCCAGATGCTGCTGAACTGCAACTCTCATCATCACCAAATACAATTTATTGTGGCTGGAGATGCTGAGTTGCAGTTCAGCAACAACTGGAGGAAGCCTGCTTGGGAACCACTGCTCTAGAAGTTTCCACATATAGCACTGTGAAGGCATAGACGCCCAGGAGTATGAATGCACAGATGATCATGAACAAAAACTGTAGCTGAGCTCAAACTATGGTATGTACTTTCAAAGGTACAGGGCAAACCATGGTTTAGAATATCATTACTCAATTAAGTGAAAGGTGTGCTCTAAACCTCAACTGTCTCTGCTTAACTACTACGAAACATGCATTTCATGTAAATGGTTCACTAGGCAATATAAAGAACAAGTGGAAAGTATTTCTTCTTGGAATGGATACACTTGTTTGAAAGGGAGCAGTCAGTCTTTGTCTAGTTAATCTGAATCAAAGGGGTATTTTAAGTCTCTATGCTGGACTGACCAGGATGTACATTATAATGTAACAAATCAAAATATCAGAATTTGAAGCATTTATATCATCTCAAAGAGTAATGTAGTTCAGCATTATTTTGCTTAGAAATAAGAATAATATGAATAAAAACTCTCACCACTTTGTACCCCATATCTGTTTTGCATGCTTTTCTCCCTGAAAACATTAGGATTCCTTGCCAAGACAGCCTGCAGCAAGACTGGTATATCTCCCTCCGGATCATCGCTGCCAAGGTTATCTTTCAATTCTCTGATATTGAAGAGAAAAACGTACAGGGGAATGGTGAATACCTTTCCAAAATACAGGAAGTTACTGAACAGATTATCTGCAAAATTATCAGTATATGCAAATGTGGAAAGGATACCTTTTTCCTTAAATGGGGACTGCTGCTAACAGTGTGGACTTAATTAAATCAAGGTGATTTAAATCGCCAAGAGAAAACCTCAATTTAAATCACAATAGTACAGATCTGATCACTGACACGTGTTAATTTACAACTCAGTAGAACAGTTACAAAATGTAGAAGGGTATACGTCAAATCCATTTTTTAAAGATAATTTGTACTAATTTAGGCTATATAATGCCTGTTTTTTATCCGATACCTTTACTCATTACCTATGTCTAGATGACCTATTTACCTAAGGGGTCTCAAAAACTAACACTTCTGTTGGTTCAAATGTCTGATACTGTAGTAGATTCCTTACTCCTAGCCTTGTACTATTTAAAATACCTACTCCTGTCAGTATGTACCCATTTGGGAAATAATGGCCATTACATGACCACCCATGAACAAGTAGTTAAGACAGTTGTTTAAAATGTTAAAATTTCACCAGAATAAATAATATGACAAGGAAAATGACTTGTTTTAACTGTGCATGCAGGAACAAAAATAGGACTACAGAGAGTACACTGCCTGCTAAAAGCTCATTGGCCCTGTCTTGGAGCATGCAGAACTGAACAACCCAGTACGTCATGGATGCCCTCCCCATACACTGGAAAAATTCATCTAAATACTGTATATCTAAAAGAACATACACAGTATGTTTCACAAAGTTAGAAGCCAAATGTGTATTATTTTGGATTGGAGATTCTGTTTTGTGAGCAACAACAAAAAAGTTGAACGTGTCTAGAGAAATTTATTTGGCTTTTTATCCTAGCCTACCCAGAAGCCTTAGTGTACCTACAATAATTTTAGGAGCCTTCATGGGGGGCGTCGAAGTTTTAGACTGGGACAAACCCAAGTCCTTCGAGCCTGCGCTTCCTCCAGCCTTAAATAGCCATGTGGTCACATGGGGCGGGGTGCAGGCGCCGAAAAGGAGCTGTGGAACTCGACACCGAGAGGCTTCCACGCAGGCGCAGAACCCATTCTAATGGATTCAACGGATCATATACCAGATTTTTGCAATTTGTAGGGGGAAAGGAGACAAGCCAGCACATCTTCACTGCTAAGAAGGAGGCAATATATCATTGTGCTATTCATTGCTTTCTCTCAAATCACCTAGATGTTAAATCATGAGAACCAATACTGTGTCATTTCCCTCAAATATCTGGCCAACTGCAGTTTTGTAACATGGCACATGGAAGCAGCCGTCTTGGAGACAGTAGTAGGCATTTCAGTGCATCTGACTGCCCACTGCGTGAAGCAGGATGCTGGACCAGATGGGCCTTTGGCGTGATTCAGCAGGGCGTTTCTTATGTACTTTTCTAACTTTCTCAGCCAAGGGTTGATAATTACATACCCCACCATCTACTGTAACTAAGTTCAAAGCACCCTTTGCTGCTTTGGGGAGGAGAATTGGTCTTGTGGTAGTGAGCATGAACTGTCCCTTTTGCTTAGCAAGATCCACCCTTAGGGGAAGGGGCATCCGCATTCTTGATACAGAAAGTCTAATATTCACTCCCTGGCATCTCTTGGTAGGGCTAGGAGAGACCCCTGCCTGAAACCTTGACAGCCAGCAGCTCCCCAGTGTAGACAATACTGAGCTAGATGGATTAATGGTCCAACTCTGTATAAGGCAGCTTTCTAGGTTTCTATGCTGCTTTGAAACTAATTTCTGGAGCACAAGATGCAATTCTGCCATTGGATACAATTTACTGCTGTCCTCAATTTTAAAAAACCCAATACTTCACATCGGTCATCCACTGGAAATAAAATTTTTAAAAATCAAAGAGTCATGTGCAACTATCCTACAGAAATACAATCTGTTTGATTTAAACAATCCAAACATGTCTGTAATTCATCTTTGGCATTTAACTGTGAATTGGCATAAAGTACATACATGTGATCCGTTGACACCTGGTTGAGGCTGTGCACAAGTTGTGAAACCAGATTTTCATCCCTACAGGCCAAAAGGCAATTCACCTCTTCTGCAATTCGTCCATTAAAAAGCAGGCTTTTTGTAGTTGTAGCAGGTAAAGGCGATGGAAGAGGCAGCTGGTTCAAAACTAATTTTAAAGAGAGGAGGATGGAAAAGTCAAATTAATGCACAAAATGTGAACTTTTAAAGAGTAATTCTTCCCCCAGTATGTCTATTGCTCTCTTCAATATAGTGTGATCTGTGGTTGAAAGGGCACCCAGGGATAGTACCCATATCACTTCTTACTGGCAAAGCCTCCCTGACTCCCAAACCAAACCCAATTTTTTTGGTATGACATTGTTTATTTTACTACTAAATGTCCTAAGCTTTACAGGCTGAGCACTTCCTTTCTGCATCAGTCAGGCTATGGATCAACCTAAAGGTAAAATATGCCATCAAATCAATTTCAACACCTCGCACCCACAGAGCCCTGTGGTTTTCTTTGATAGAATACATGAGGGAGTTACCATTGCCTCCTCCCAAGTAGTATGAGAGTAATTCATATCCTTTCAGCTTCTTCCTATATCACTGCTGCCCAATATAGGTGTTACCCATAGTCTGGGAAACATACAAGTGGGGATTTGAACCGGCAACCTTCTGCTTGTTAGTCAAGCATTTCCCTGCTGAGCCATCACCTAACTCACCCATAAAAGCAGTGAATATCAAACAGACTACCTGTTACTTCTACAGCAATGCCCTGCTGCATGTTTGGGCTTGAAGGGAAAAAACAAAACAAAGTGAGTTTTTTAAAAGTCTTCCCTCACTTCAATGATTTTAAAGTGTTGCTGCATCCAAGTCATATTTTACCATGCACTGTTATGTTCCAAGCACTTATTCAAAAATTATAGAAAGAACGTTTTCTGCCAACACACAGGTTCCTGAAAATGACAATTGTTCTTACCAAGAGGAAGACATAATCCTCCTGCCACTCTATCCATTAACACAGAAAAAGAAAAATTCATACAGTGCCAAAGGGAGTTTGCAAAGGGTGTTTTTTGTTTTGTTTTTTAAATGCTTAAAAGCATAATTCAGTATTTGGCTTCTAGAACAAACTATTGAAATAGAAATTGAGATATATACTTACGGTCTGTGAGACTAGCAATCCCTGCAAGAGTAGTGATGGGAACATGAGGCATATCCCCATTCATCCTGAAGTGCTGGGATGGTAGTGCCTACACACAGAGTTCAGTTCGGGTGCCAGCTATCATTACTTCCCATCTCCTAAGCACTGCAATAAGACAAAGATGGATTTCATTTGCAAAGAATCACAAAAGATTCTGAACTCTATGAAAACTACAGGGTTACTGAATGGTTTGGGGGTTGTTGTTTTTACACAGAAGATGAAGTGAAGTCAAGCTACAGTTTTAAAAAATTGATATAATCAACACAGGAAAAATAATCAACTCAGTCCTGTAGATAGAAATGCACATGATTAGAATAATACTTCCTTTAGTTAAATAGCTTGCCAGGCCATTAGTCAACCCACCTTGTGACTAGGGGTGTGCACGAACAGCTTGTCCCAAATTGGTTTGCCTTGAACGGGGGCCAGTTTGGAGGTCCGATCATGGACCAAACCGGGGATGGTTCAGTCCGTGATCGAACCAAGCCAGGCCCAGTTCCGGCAAACTGGTTCAGGACGAACATGCGGGGTGGCGAAAGGGCAAGCCTCAGCCAGCACAGCTGCCAGCACTAATGCTTGCCCTCCTGGCTCCCTAACCCTCTACCAAGGCAGGCAATTCGGTAAAGGAGGAGGGCTGCACCGGGAAGGTGAACAGCGGTCTGTGCCTGCCAAGGGTAAGCCGTTTTCCCCTCTCGCTGCCCCCAAGCTTAAGAACCAAGTCCCTTTACTTCTAAAGAAGAATCATCACTGGATTACCCTTTACAAGTATATCCCAACAACCTGGATGGCTTTAAGAGGGGTTTGGATAACTTCATGAACGAGAGGTCTATCAACGGCTACTAGTTGGAGGACTATAGGCCACCTCCAGCCTCAAAGGCAGGATGCCTCTGAGTACTAGTTGCAGGGGAGTAACAGCAGGAGAGAAGGCATGCCCTCAACTCCTGCCTATAGACTCCCAGTGACATCTGGTGGGCCACTGTGTGAAACAGGGTGCTGGACTAGATGGGCCTTGGGCCTGATCCAGCAGGGCTGTTCTTATCCTCTGAACTGGTTTGGCCCAGTTCAATGGTCAAACCAGACCCAGTTCCAACAGACACAGAACAGGACTGGGCCAGTTCTAATCTGGTTCATATCCGAACTGGCCAAACTGGTTCTGTGCACACCCCTACCTGTGACATAAGTGAAAGAAGAGGTCCCTTCATAAACCATGTACAATTCGCTGTGAATAATCACTATGATGAGCAAAGTATTTAAAAATCCAGGATACTTAGATTTTTAGGTGTACATATTTCAAAAATGGTTTTAAGTGAGTATATCAGACAAGGATTTCATGAGCATTTCACAAGTATACTTGCCAGGGAGCTACTGCATTTGATTACAAAACTAGGTTTGTATGTACACAATATGTGGAATTGCCCAGAGAGATCCTTTGAATCTGGAACTATGCCAAACTGTTGCTTTCAGACCATTTCATAATTTTTGACAGATGAAGCAATACCCTCAATGTTCCTAGGCATACATTAGATACAAAACTTCAACATGACACTGAAAGACTTCAACATGAATAACTGAAAGACTGGAGGAAATATTTATTTTTACTTCCATAAAAATTTAAGTCTAGTCATTTTGAGTATTTTCTGTACATTTGCAGAATGTCAAAGGAAAACATTACAAAATCAAGTCATCTGCATGGAATTTACAGCCATGTAACAGTCATTACTATTTACAAGTTAAGAACCAAAATACTACTGAGAGCAAGATTATTCTTAAACACACAAAAATATTGGGCTAAAAATAAAAGTTATTTTTTTAAAAAAATGCAAAAAATATATGAGTACCAATCCAAAAGTGTGCACATGGTAATCCTTTATATCAGGACTACAACTCCCATAATCACCAGTCACATTGGATTATGAGAGTTGTAGTATTATTATGAAAATTATGAGAGTTGTAGTACATCATCTGCATGAGGGCCAAAATTGTGCAGCCCTACTTTAAAAGGAAGGTAGTAGATCAGCTGTTTGGAAGGAAGATAACTGGGCTGAGGAACTGCATGTACAACATCTATCTGCATGCTTGAATTTCTGAGGATGGGACAATGGTGGTTTACGTGTGTTTATTAATGTACAGACCAGATGCCTGTAGGCAACTTTATAAAGGCTGGGGGGGAGCCCTATATCATACTTTGTAACAACTTTTAATAAAAGTTGGCAAAGAGGCACCTTTTAACGTGGTGATTCTCTTTATTTAGCAGGGGGAGAGTAACTGGCACTATCCACCCCTAGCACAGTACCTCCAGCGACTGTTGCTGGTGTCTATCTTATGTTTCTTTGAGTTTCTTCAAAGGACTGTGAGTCCTTTGGGGACAGGGAGCCATCTTATTTATTTATTGTTTCTCTGTGTAAACCGCCCTGAGCCATTTTTGGAAGGGCGGTATAGAAATAGGATGGATAAATAAATATGCATTCACTGTCAACTGCTGTTTAGAACACAATACAAGAATCAAAAAGTATCCTTCCATTTATGTTTCTCAGAATTCACCAAAAGCCTAAATAATGCCTGGACCATGCAACAGCAAAAGATATAATGGCAGAAATCTCTCAAATAATTCACCTTAAGGAAGTCCGACATATTGTAGTGAATTAACAGTATGTGTTAGAAGGCTCTGATGATGAAGCTAAAGCATCACAGTGCAGGCAGCTTTACAGTATAATCAGTCACCAAAGTACAAACATTTATTTTTAAAGGGTAAGGGGAAAGATGACAAAATAAAATTATACTCCACATTCTAGAAACACTGTCTGAATGGCATGGGATAAGTTCATCATGCAATACCAATTTGGTACTGTTCATATCAGTCTTGTTTATACATGAATTCCTAATTCAAGACACTAATTAGCAGCTTTAAGGACTGCTAACAAACACTGTACAGAACAATTACAACCATCAATAAAAACAACCACCTAAGAAGAATTATAATTATCCTATTTAAAAAGATAGCTGATTTTGCCCTTCTCCCTGCCTGGGGCTGCCATCTACTAGGGCACCTTCCTAAGTGCTGGATTAGAAACAATGTAAGTTATTTTAAACACACCTGCAAAGTAAAAAGAGTGGACACATGTAAAAAGTGTTTGAAACCTTCATTGTCATGAATGCTTCCTATAGTTTCTACTGTACATTTTCAGGAATGAGAAGCAAGATAACTCAACAGAAGACTCAACAGAAGACTCACAACTCTACAGTAACAATATTAACATTATTATATTCGATGTAACTGAATTGACCCAATGTGGCCATTTGTGATCCACCAGTTTTTGATATGTTTGTTCAAGCGTAAAAAGGCAGAAATTAGCTCAGTTGCCATTCAGAGAATAGAAATAGAAAAGAGCCAGCGTGCTGTAGTGGTTAGAGTGCTGGACTAGGACCGGGGAGACCCGAGTTCAAATCCCCATTCAGCCATGAGACTAGCTGGGTGACTCTGGGCCAGTCACTTTTCTCTCAGCCTAGCCTACTTCACAGGGTTGTTGTGAAAGATAAACTTAAGTATATAGTACACCGCTCTGGGCTCCTTGGAGGAAGAGCAGGATATAAATGTAATAGTAATAATAATAATAATAATAATAATAATCATTCATTTATCACTTTATAATAAGGCAACAGCTAATGGCTAATTTTGCCAATCAATCACATTTCCACCAGCCTACACTAGAGCAGGGATGTGCACAAATTCCGTTTCGGAGGGCGGGGGTTGCTTTAAATGACAGGGAAGGCACTGCCTACCTTTAGCTCCCACCCCAACACTTTCCCCCTGTCAGCACTCTCCCCAAAAGCGTGGGCTGCAGCATTCCTCCTTGCTGCCCCATTCAGCATCGGCACACAAATGGCCAATACGCACCCACGCTTTTTGGGAGAGTCCTGGTGGGTGGAAAGCTGTAGGGCTGGGATGGGCAGTTAAGAGGCACCCTCCCTACTGTTTAAAGTAACCCCACCCCTACCGTCCCAGGAGTGCACATCCCTAGCCTACAGCAGAGGGCGAGGCAAGACCTTAGAGAATACTCTAAAAGCTTAGAGGAAACTTTAACTCTGCCTACTCTTGTGTTTATAATATGTTTGCATTTTAGTGTGGCACTGCCACTTCTTGTTAGTCACCTTTGTGAATAAAAGGCAGGATATAGGTGCCTTAAATAAAATATGCAATCACATAAAGTAATACATGAGACCAAGTCACTTCTAACTTTCTATCCAGAAATCTAGATTTCACCACAAGAGGGCACATCAGATCAAAGTTACTCAAAGTTCAAATCAGAGTTCTGAGATCAAAGTTACTCTTCAGGAATTCTTAATTTATCTGTGTCAAAGTCTGAATGCAAGAGGTGAAACGAAGAAAATATTGTCATTAGTCTGAATGCTAAACACTGAATTAAAGGCAACACTAATCAACCCTCTTAGCTGATATACAATTCCAGTACAAGTGATCAGGATGCATAGTTTTAAATCAAGCAGACGGAAATAAAGTAAAAACATCCAATTAGGTTTGATTCCCATTCCTGCCTGTAGTTCATAAATTCCCTGAACAAGCGCATATACTGACTGGTTGCCAAAACAAGGCTCACACATTGATTTAAGCAAACTAGACCATTTATACTAGTTTAGAGTATTTCAAAATATTTGAATCATGCAATATATGGTGTTTGCATTACAAATTATATCTGCTGAGATGTTTAAATTAGTGGGGTTCAGTGTAACATTAACTATTTTCTTTTGGTCTCCCTCCACACATAAGGCGGATAAGGAAAAACCACTCACTTTAATACTAAATGTGCAGAATTTTACAGAAGCAGCTCCATAGGCCGAACAGCATTTTCCCATCAGACAGAAACTTAATGTCTTTGCTGCTTGCTTAGCAGACTTATCCATAAATTTGTCACAATAATACAAGATTGTTGTCTCACTCTTAGTGCCTGATGTTTCCCATTGTCCTGTCTTATACAGAAAAGCAGGCTTTCGTTCTATTTATTCAGCAGACAATCATGGTTTCAGCTTTTTAACAACTGTGAGTATAGATGTAACATTTTTCATTTTAAAAATGTTTTTTTAAAGATAACTTTTAAAAAACAAGATTCAGATTTTTTAAAAAACACATTTTTATCCATCCTACATGAATTATCTAATGCAAAGGAACTAATATTTATTTCATCCATGTTCTCTTATATTTTTAATATATAATTAAAATATATATAATTAATAATATATAATTAAATTAAAAGAAAAAATGCTGTTCTCATGTAAATTTTAATTATCAATTTAGGTTAATTTTAAAACATTCACTATCTATATCTATATCTGTCTGCATTATGTTTACATATAATACAGAACATTTTGCCAGAAAAGTTCCAAGTTGCAAATTTTTCACTATTTTGTTTACATGGATAAACAGCACATGTGGGGCTGTTTTCTAAAATGTAAAATAGCTACATTTCTTTAAAAAGGCATTGCTTGATAAAATGAATTAACATAATAAATGCATGCAATACCAGTCAAACTGAGAAGTTTCAAAGCTGTAATTAACCTTTTTCAGAGAACTATGTTTCTTTTATGTTCCATCCACGTATGCATACACCACATGGAGAGCAATTAAGATTATAGCTGCCTGTCTGACTTCTTAACATTTGTGTATTCTCTAGTCCCCTCAATCAACACATACTCATCCTATTCTCATCTAATGCTGAACACAGAGCTCAGGGACAGAGACAATTAGGGATGTGCACGGAACCACGGGGGCGTGGTCCGGCACTGGGGGGAGTGTGTCTTTATGGACGGGGGGGGTAGTACTTCCCCCGCCGCTCTTCCCCCTCCGGCGCTGGACTTTTCTAAATTGTTCTTGGGGCGGCAGAGTTCCTCCCTGCCGCCCCTGCCCCCGTCATCTTGGAAGTTAACAAGCAGAAAAAGGTGGCGCCATGCATGCACCCATTGCGGCGCGCCCGTCGCCGCCACGCACGCCGCATACGTCACAATGACGTATGCAGCGCGCGCCAGTGGCAACAACAACGGGCACATGCATGGCACCAGCTTTTTCTGCTTGTTAACTTCCAAGACAATGACAGGGCGGGGGGGCAGGGGCGGCAGGGAGGAACACTGCCGCCCCAAGAACATTTTAGAAAAGTCCAGCAGCGGGGGGGGGGGGGGTAGAGCAGCGGGGGGGTTCTATTTGGCAGGATACCTCCCTGCTACCCCTTCCCCCCCACGCGCACATGCAAAAGGCTTCTTGAAGACTTTTGCAGCCAAGCAGGGAAAGGGGTGGCAGGGAGGCATTCTGCCACCCCAATTACTGACAAAAATATGTGTGCCGGAGGGAGGAAAGCGGCGAGAGGGGTAAGTAAACCCTCCCCCGCCCTTAAAGAAACCCCCACCCCAGTGCCGGACCGCAGCTCTGCGGTTCCGTCCGCACCTCTGGTCTATCTAGCTTAGTATTGTCTTCACTGACTGGCAGCAGCTTCTCCAAGGTTCGGACCAGCAACCTCTTGCTCCCTAGGCAAATTACTCCCCTGCTGCACCATTAGGTGGCTAGTTCCTTGAGTATGCTACAATTATTATTGTTTGGTTGGTGATTAAAATTTTAAGAAAAACACAAACTGCATTAAAAGATATGCATGCAACTGAATTGTCCTGTCAGTTATTTTAGTTGGAATACTCTTTCTTTTTTCTGCGACTCTTGTGCTATGATTGTAATGGAGGGTGCTCTGTTCCTTTTGGTTACCAGTAAGATCTGTCTGGAGCTTCCCATAACCGTCTTAGGTTTAACCTGTTAATATTGCGTTGCAATTTGTGTGATTTACTTCGTTGAGTTTCTGCAAGTATGTATGTTTATGCGTGTATGTATGTTTTATTATGCATTGGTCTATGACCGCTATAAAGTATCTGTTTAATTCATCTGAACATAGCATTTAACCCCCATTAAGCCTGTGGTGTTTTTTTCTTCCTTACAACACATTACAGTTCAAATTATTTGGCTACTGAAAGACTTCTGTAAAATTAATATAGCATGTTTAGTTTTCTAAATATGTCAAACATGCTAGATCACTTCCCAACTGATTTAAGCCACTGGAAATCTTTCATTCAAAAACTGTCAGAAACCCACAGCAATCAGACCTGCACAGAACTACCATTACACATAATGCAGCCCTAAACCTTAATGAGAACTGGGCTTCCACCCTTGCCGTGGTAAGTGGGCTACTGCTCTTTGGTGAGAAGTGAGCCCAGCTTTCCTCCCAACTTTGGAGTTAGAGAGGATCAGTGGGGATCATCCCCACTGCTGTGCAATGCTTCCTGTTCACTCCCTAGATTTCAGATTACAAAAAGACTGGTAATGGTTTGGTCATTGTGTTGCAATGTTGTATCTTGGTTGCGCAGGGCCAAATCAGCAAGCTTGTTACTCTCTTTTCTGCTCTGAAGCAGGGCCAGGTAGGTGAGGGGCAGGGGCGGAAGCTTCCTTGACCCCTTCTCAGTAACAGTGCCCAGAACATCGCCAAAGAAACAAGCCCAATGCTTTCTTCTCCTGCTCTAGAGCAGGAAAAGGGAGATGATCTTTGGCCAGGTTTGGTGGAGGCCATCTAAATGTCTCAGCTGAACACAGAAAAGGCAAGCCCTATGCTTTTCGCTCCAGAAGGGGAAAGCAGGGGGAGAGCTTCGTAAGCTGCACTTTTTTTCCAGGGGCAGGTAATCAAACTTGTGGCAATTGTGGAATGCTGACTAGAACTGTGTGTCAGGACCACACAATCCCCATCCCTGCCCACTGCAACAAGTGAATCAACTTCATGTGAATCAACTTCATCCCCTCCTACCCTAGCAAGTTGACCCTTACTAGCACAAACCCATTAACCCTGGCTAGCACTTGTGACCCAATCTCGAGTTCAGGGCCAGCACTACACTGTATCTGCAACCTCCACCACCACAACTACTACTACTACACTGCTTTTCAACCAAACACTTCTGAAAGTGGTTTACATAGAAAAATAATAAGATGACTCCCTGTCCCCAAAGTCTAAAAAGAAATACAAGGCAGACACCAGTAGCAGCCACTGGAGTGGTGCTGTGCTGGGGCTGAACTAGCTGTTCTAACGCCTGCCTGACAGAAAGAGAATTATCACTTTGAAAGGTGCCTCTTTGCCCAGTTAGCTTGAACATTCACTCAAACAACAGTAGGGAAAAGTAGGCCCTGAGGAGAACAGTTTTAAGTTGTCAAACCGCAGCAAGGTTTTAAACTGTTAATATGTAGCTGTGTGGGTTTGTTTACAGTTGGGAGCAGTAAAGCTCTCTTGTGTGTAACTGACATGGCATTGCTAAGTTCTTAAACATATTTCTATACCGCTTTTCAGCAACAAGTTCTTAACACACTTTGCCGAACAAAAAGTATAAGAAAATTGTTCCCTGTCCAAAAAAAGCTAACAACACTCACTCACAATACAATGTACTATGGCTGGGTTGTGGTCGAAGACTACCAGTAGAACTTCAGTATTTAATACTGCCCAGACATATGCAGGCTACCCAAAAGTGATCTGTCAGGTGCAGCACATTCTGTTGAGCAATACTGGACATAGTGGTCAAGCCAATGAGAATGAGGATAGAAATGTGGTCAGTTTGGATTGGTCAAGGATCTGGAAGAGTTCTCAAGGGCTACAGCATATACGGCCAAATAAAGGGAACTGCAGGGCACTACATAGGAGGAGGTCTTTGTGGGACTCTGAAGGAGAAAGAAGTGTGAAAAGACGCTAGAAGATAAAGGAGGAGGAGCACTGTTTCAGACAAGGATTTGGAAAGGCAAGAATACAGCATAGGAAACAAAAGGTGGGAAGGTACTAGAGGAAGGCTGGAGATCCATGGCACTCTTCCAAAGGGAGTTTCCTATAGAGAGCTGACTCACTACTTTATAAATTGCTTCTGCCCACCTCATGCTAGTGTTCAACCCAGAGGAAGACTGCGAACACCTTGCCTGAGCCTGCACTCCAACCAACAGAAAGGAGCCTTCACAGTTCAGACCTAAAGTCTATGCAGCAGCAGGAGGCTCGAGTTCCATAGCAACAGCAGAGGCTGGTAGAAAGCTTAGGTTGCATAACAACTCTTCAAAGCCCGAAAAGTCAAAAATGTCAGTAAAGAACCTGTTGGATGTGAGCAGTAAGTTACCACTAAGAAGGAGACTGGGGGGGGGGGGCGCTAGTCCAGGTTCATAGCCACACTCTTCCAGAACCCAGTAACACCTTTTGGTCGAGTACTCCTGAAATACCTTAAGACTATTTCACTATGCAAAAACATCACAGTAACTGGTTGGTTGACTGGTATCTTCTGTAATTCTTTCCTTTACATAAAAGCTTTTTCCTATCAACCAAAGGTAAAGCAGTTTTGATAAGAGTTCATAATTGAGAGGTTAAAAGGTTTACTGGTGGCAGCAGGGACACATTTTGGAAGTGGTAAAAGGGCATCCTTCACATGCAGCATTTACAGTGTGAGATCGCCATTTACAGAGATAGAATATTTCACGCACACACTTTAGCGTGTCACAAAGGTCTACTCTCCTTAGAGACTAAATTTATTGCCAAGAACAATCCTGTGAGACAGGTGGTGTGATTTGGAGCAGGTTTTTTCCTACAAAATGCATCTAATCCTCTGAGTGGGAGAGCTGGGAATTATCCTCTTGGTAAGAGCATGTAAAGCTTGTTTTTCATATGTTTGGACAGGGGTAACTTGAGATGTTTTATAGACTATTTAACATATTGAAGTTGACCAGAGATGTTTGAGGTAGCAGTCTGGCATTTCTAATGGTAATTGCTTTAGTTGGCCTTTTCTTTATAAGCAGTTTAATTCTTGGCACTTGATTTAGTTTTTTAATCAGAATGCTATAAGGAGTCAGGATGTATAGGGAGACGAACATATGGAAATGCAAGCCAGTTACTTCCTCCTTGGCCCAAATTAAGGAGATCTTTCTTAAAGTTTTCCATCAATGGTACCTGACCCCAGGAAAATTAGCACACATCCATAAAGACTGTTCTCCGCTTTGCTGGAGTGGTTGTGGGATGAAGGGAACCTACCTTCATCTTTGGTAGACCTGGCCCAGGGTCTTACACTTTTAGACAGAGGTATTCACAGAGATGAGTAAAATCAGGATGTATAGGGAGACATATCAGGACACGGACATGCTGCTGTTTAGGTCATTTCATCATCGGGGGAGATCTGGTGATAGAGAATCTGGTGGTAGTTGCAGGGGACCAACAGCAGGAGAGAGGGCATGCCCTCACCTCTTGCCTGTGGGCTTCTCAGACACATCTGGTAGGCCACTGTGTGAAACAGAATGCTGGACTAGATAGGCCTTGGGACTGATCCAGCAGGGCTGTTCTTAAGGGATGGTAATGCAACCCAGGAGAAGGGACAGCGAATCAGGCATGTATGCGCTATTATCTCCCCTCCAGCCAAGATGACCTAGGTAGCTATATCAGTGATGTGTCAAGCCTGAAAATACATCTGCCAGATTGATGAAGAGAAAATACATCTGCCACCAAGGACTTAAAGAGTCCTGGATCTGCATTCTACCTTGGCTTGCATAACAGAAATCTGGTTGAAGAGTGGGGCAGAAGAGAAGAGACCTCTTCCAGATTTGTCCACCAGGAGCCTTGGCTTGATGGGCAGGGACATGGGATAGCTGTCATCTACTGGGATTTCAGTTCCTTATCCAGTTACTGAGTAAAGCAGCTGCCAAACTTCAAGTGTTTATACATAATGTGGGGTTCATACTAAGAACACTTTTATTTGCCTTAGGAACATAGGAAGCTGCCATATATCAAGTCAGACCATAGGTCCATCTAGCTCAGTATTGTCTACACAGACTGGCAACGGCTTCTCAAAGGTTGCAGGCAGAAATCTCTCTCAGTCCTATCTTGGAGGTGCCAGGGAAGGAACTTGGAACCTAGATGCTCTTCTCAGAGAGGCTCCATCCCCTAAGGGGAATATCTTACAGTGCTCACACTTCTAGTCTCCCTTTCATATGCAACCAGGACGGACCCTGCTTAGCTATGGGGACACGTCATGCTTGCTACCACAAGACCAGCTCTCTCTCCTGTAATCAGTTACATTGATTAAAGAAGGAAAGAAGGGAAAGAAGGAAGGGCGAGCAACGGGCCCAAGCCTGTCAGTGACCTGAAGGGAATGAGAGGCCATGACAGTGCCTATTGGCAGCAAGGAAGGGCCCAGTCAACCACTGCTGCTGTTTGGGGCTACCGAAGCCATTGGTGGAGGGAGAGAGGCAGGCAAAGGATAGGCCCAGGCCTGTCAGCAGCCTGAGGGGAACGAGCAGCCATGGCGGTGGCAGCAGTGAGGAAGGGCTCAATCGACTGCTGTTGCTGCTGTCCTGTGGGGAGGAGCAGGGCTTGGGTGAGGTTGGGGATGTCTCTGGGGATAGGAGGCTGCAACTGCAAAAAGAGCCAGTGTAGTGTAGTGGCTAGAGTGATGGACTAGGACCAGGGAGACCCGAGTTCAAATCCCCATTCAGCCATGAGACTAGCTGGGTGACTCTGGGCCAGTCGCTTCTCTCTCAGCCTAACCTACTTCACAGGGTTTTTGTGAGGAGAAACCTAAGTATATAGTACACCGCTCTGGGCTCCTTGGAGGAAGAGCGGGATATAAAATGTAAAATTAAATAATTAAATTAAATTAAATTAAATTAAATTAAACTTGGCCAATAGACGCCAGCAGTGTTGCAGCCATGACCAAGAGGGGTTGGGGGATGGAATAAAGGGATGGAGGAGTGACTAAGAGGGGTGAGGGGGATGGAAGCAACAGGATGGAGGAGGACAAACAGGAGTGTGGCTTAGGTGAGGGTGGAGAGATCTCTGAGGTGAGGGGAGCTGTGAGGAGGGGAGGTGTGAGGAGGGGGGCTCTGGGGTGAGGGGAGCAATCAAGTACTAGCACGCAGATGCTCTGCATGGGTTAAGCTAGTCTATTGTATAAGGTGCCCCAAGTTTTTAGTATAATTATGAGAAATGAGAAAACACAGTTCTCCCTGCTACATTAGTCAATGCACAAATAATAACTGGATACCGACATTAATCTGTCCTCTTAGTGGTCAAATATGATGGTTAAATAAGGTATTTACATGTTAAGACTAGATTCTCCAGGTTTTTCCAAAGTACTTTTAAAAAGCTATTTATAACTGTATTTACTTTACAGTAATATAGATAAGCTTTATTAGGGTCTTTGACCAGTACAGAAGCAAGCAGAAAAACATAATATCATACCCATACAGCATAGCAACAATACAGCTTTACGAATACACAGTGGCATGATAAATTATTCTACTACAGTGGTCATTAGTTGTTGGCGTATATTCATTGCTATTTATTTACTTTATAGGATTTTCATAAATTTGAAAATGATCACACACAAGTACTAAAGAGTTAGAGTTTTCTTCTCAAACTTCAGAACTAAAAGAATGAGAATTTTCCCCTAATGTTTCTTTCTTAGATTTACATACCCAGGCAATTTGCCAGGTACAAGAAAATACACACAGAGAGACACATGTATAAAGCCTACATTCCACCATACTAATAAGCTCCTTCTAATATTTAAGAACTTATTGTAAGCTTCTTCACAGAGCATTTAATGACAACTCAGGGACCCTGTTTTCATACTAAAGGTGCTGCTTAGATCAAAGCAAACTTTTTTTGTTATTTTTAACCATGATATAAAAGAGTACATTCACAAATGTATAATTCTGATATGTCAAGCTGCATCTTAACAGTGATTTCAAATGCACATTTTCTACCAATAATATTGTATCTTGGTTAGTTTCTGTACAATCCAAGATATATCCCACCATTAGAATACAGCTTCTGAAGTCAAGAACTTAAACACAAAGATTCATAGTGGTGTTTAAAACCAATGCCAAGTATTTTACATAGGCCAGATATTTTTAGTTAACACAAAACAGTCTATTTCTGGGCTCCGGAAACTACCTTCCCTTCCAGATAGGTTAACTTCTGTTTTAGGAGAGACTACATAAGTTTAGCCACTTTCTTTGCTTACAGTATTAAGCATACTTGGAAATAAACTCAATTGAACTCTGCAGGTCTTAATTTGGAATAAACATGCTTAGAACCAGTCTGTAAATATACGAAATTCATACACAACAGGAGTTCTCAATTCAAGTCATGAATGGGGCAGAGAAGGACTACAGACAAATCTGAAATCCCAATAAAGCATTAGTTTGAAATACACAACAGTTGTCCCAAAAATACAGCTGCTGTTCTTATCAGTCTATCGTGCCTCTTCACCTCACCTTTTCCTACTAAATATGGTTTGTCTTACCATGTAAACACAGAAATGAGCAAAAGCTAAGAAGCACAGCATCTATTTTGAAAACCGAAGGCCTGAGTTTCAATTCTTGACATCTCCTGCTAAAACCACCCAGAGACTAAAGTTTGGGGTGGTGTACAAATATAATGGGTGAGGTGAGGTGAGGTGAGGTGAGGTGAAGTGAAGTGAGCAAGACTTGGAAAGGCTACTTCCTGAGACCTAGAACTGCTGTCAGTCAGAATAGGCAGGATTGGGCTAGATGGACCAATGGTCTGTCAGAGTAGATGGTACTGGGAAAGTTATAGAAGAAATATTTAGATGTAGTCAAGTAATGAACAGCCTTGAAGGAAGGCATGAAGATGGGAACAGGGGAGATGGGCTTCTGGAATTTTCTGCTTCCATAAGCAAATGATTCCTCAAATTTATTGGTTCTGGAAGTTGTCCGATACCAGAAGCAGCAGACAATTTTCCTGCCAATGAGACTGGCTGGTGTACATATGTATGCACACACATACACAAACAAACAAACAAACAAACAGGTAATAAATACATTTAAGACAGAAACACAAGAATTCCATATACAAAGCAAAATTGATGGCAAGATGATGTTAACCACTAACCTTGGATAGATTTTTAGAAAAAGAATTAGACCCATCCATGAAGGATAAATTTATCTAGCTAGGATAGTTAAAATGGAATCAGTATGTTCAGAGGCAGCAAAACTGGAAAGTGTTAGGGACAAGCAAAGGATGGCCATTATCATCATCATCATCATCATCCCCAGTTGCAAGTTCCCAGAAACTTCCAGCTGGCCACCACTAGAGAGAGAATGCTGGACAAAATTGAATTTTGGGACAAACAAAGCTATTAAAGCGAAAAGAAAAGAAAAATGCAACCCAGAGATTCTCAGTGCCTCTCAGGTATGCAAAACCTTGTGCCCAATTCAGAAGAAACAGATCAAAGGAGAGAAGATCTAAGTATGAGGAGCTTACTTGACCTAAAATGATGTCTGAAGTCTCAAAAAGACAACACCTGGTACACTGTGAGAAAGATAAATCCTTCATTAGATTCCAATAATGGTATGTATTTACTTCTATTTATTTTTACATTTATATCCTGCTCTTCCTCAAAGGAGACCAGAGCAGTGTACAGGGTTATGTTTATCCTCACAACAACCCTATAAGGTAGGCTAGGCTGAGAGACA
Organism: Hemicordylus capensis; assembly: GCF_027244095.1. NCBI lineage: Eukaryota > Metazoa > Chordata > Lepidosauria > Squamata > Cordylidae > Hemicordylus > Hemicordylus capensis. The sequence goes on along the minus strand of NC_069658.1, from coordinate 26,086,301 downwards.
CAAGACTGGCCCAGAGTCACCCAGTGAGCTTCATGGCTGAATGGGGATGTGAGCTTCATGGCTGAATCGGGATTTGAACTCAGGTCTTCCCGGTTCTAGTCCAACACTCTAACCACTGTGCCATGCTGACTCTTGTTTTGCCCTTTTAAACAGGGTTAATGCTTTGTTAAGTTTACACAGAAAGACAGTTGATTCACATAGGAATTAGCACCATCATCACCATCCATGAACAATATGTTATGTAATCACAATATTCATTGATGAAAAAATAATTTAGCAAAATTCAAAGTTTATGGAAATCCAATGAATCAGCCAAAGTACAACCAGGATACAAGCCGCCGCCGCTGCTATTCCCCCCCAGCAGTGAGAGTGCCGCCGCCGCCGCCGCCCCCCCGGCAGTGAGAGTGCCGCCGCCGCCGCTGCTATTCCCCCCCGGCAGTGAGAGTGCCGCCGCCGCCGCTATTCCCCCCCGGCAGTGAGAGTGCCGCCGCCGCCGCCGCTATTCCCCCCCGGCAGTGAGAGTGCCGCCGCCGCCGCTATTCCCCCCCGGCAGTGAGAGTGCCGCCGCCGCCGCTATTCCCCCCGGCAGTGAGAGTGCCGCCGCCGCCATTCCCCCCGGCAGTGAGAGTGCCGCTACGGATGTCGAGTAGTTCGTAAGTCGAGGGACCACTGTATAACTAAGAGCATACAAGCAATACAAAACTTATCAAATGCAGTTGGAGAAATAACTTCCTGTCTGAAGGGGCAGTGTTCACTAGATAAAGAAATCCACAGACAGCTGTCATCCTTCAAAGCTTTCTTAACAACAAATAGTTTGCAGGGCACTCCAAAGTCACGCTAGTGGTGAGGTGGGGTGTGGGGAGAGAGAAGCAGAATATAAATAAAATCATGTAAGGTATTTGTGCAACAATCATGAGTGACCTGCACTTTTTCATAACACTGCACACATGAGACTTGTTTCATCCTAAATTCTGTCAAATTTAAGAATGAAAAAAAGTTACCAATATACTTCATCTTTGTCTAGATCAAATGGGACAGGCTAATTCAGACAACAAACACAGGAAGAAAAAAGATCTCTATCTTTGAATACTTACAACAAAAAGGAAGATTAGATACAGAAATGTTACTGCATTTTATTATCCTTTTACACAGAATCCTAGTTCAACTACAAAAAGCAAAGACAACAGCAAGTTGTTACAAAATGTGTTTTGCCTTCAGAACTTAAAATAACCCAATGAAAGAACAATGGCATCTCGCAGCAAGTGCTTCCATCTTAAGCCACATGCAGCCAATCAGTTCACAGTGATGTACCTCAACTCATCATAACTAGGTCAAAGTCACCTCAGACAGATGGGTTATTACTTGGAGGCGATAATGAGACTTTCTATCATTACTATTATTTAACAGCAAAATATGTAATGAGTGCTTAATAGAATACCGCCTAGGAGCTTAAGGATAGGAGCATAGGAAGTTGCCATATACTAAGTCAGAAATTAGTCCATCTAGCTCAAATATTATATTGTCCTCACAGATTGGAAGCAGCTTCTCCCAGGTTTTATTTATTCATCCATCCATCATATTTATATACTGCCTGATTACTGTAATACACTCTACATGGGGCCACCTCTGTACATATTCCAGAAACTACCATTGCTACAGAATGCGATAGCCAGACTGGTCTCCACAACAACCAAAAGAGATCATAAAACACCAATTTTAAAGGAACTGCTCTGGCTGCTGATCTGTTTCCAAGCAAAATACAAAGTGCTGATTATTACCTATAAACACCTCAACGGCTTGGGTCCAGGGAGAGGTACTTAAGAGTGCTGCCTTTGTCATGAATTATGTTGCCTATTAAGCTTATCTGGAGAGAGGTCTGGTTACGGTTGCCACTGGCTCATCTGGCGACTCAGGACTGGGCCTTCTCTGTGGCTGCCTGAGGCTTTGGAATATGTTCCCTATCAAAATAAGAGCATCTCCATCTCTGTTTGGTTTTAGGAAGACCCTCAAGACACACCTGTTTTCTCAGGCTTTAAAAAGAAATTAATTTTAAACTGATTTTATCACATGAAATTGTTAACTCTTTATTCTGTGAAATAGTTTTAATTATTTTTAAAACTTTATGCGTGTATCTTTAGGTGGTGTACACAATTTTTAAAACAAATATAAAACAGACGTGCGCATGCGCAAAAGGCTTTCTGAAGCTTTTGCTGCAGAGGGGGAAAGGGCGGCAGGGAGGTACCCTGCCACCTCAGATGCTTCCAAAAATACATGCGCTGGTGGGGGGAAAGTGGTGGGAGGAGTAAGTATACCCTCCCCCGCCCTTAAAGGAACACCCACCCCAGTGCCAGACCACAGCTCCGCGGTTCCGTGCACATCCCGACAGAGCAGCAGTCTCCAAGCAACACCATCTGGAATCTACAAGAGAAGTAGGGACGGAACCATTGTAAAACAGTGCCACCCAAACCCACCGCCCTCAGGCGATGTGGAAGGATACCATGGTCGATGGTATCAAAAGACGCAGAGAGATCCAAATGGATCAAGTAGAGTCATACTGCCTCTGTCACTAGCCAACTGGAGACCATCCTTCAGGCCAACCAAGGCAGTTCTCAACCCCATAGCCCACTCAAAAACCAGTTTGAAATTGGTCTAGATGATCTGCATAATCCAAAACTGCCTGGAGCTGAGAGGCAACCACCTGCTCAATAACCTTGCCCAACCAAGAAAGTTAGAAACAGGTCTGTAATTCACTCTCTGAGAGATCCAATGCAGGTTTCTTCAAATAAGGTCTAATAATAGCCTCCTTAAGACAAGGCAGCATCCTGCCTTCCCTGAGAGAAGCATTTAGAATATTTGCCAGACCCTGTCTGATCATACAACTACCAGATAAAATAAGCCAAGTTGGCAAGGATCATGAGAACAGTTTGTAGCAAGTTGCTGGGCACCTCCACAGTAGACTCTGCAGCAACTGTGGGATCTAGTTCGGCTCGGATATGAGAGATTTTATCTGCAAGTAAGTCATTGAAGATGTCACAGGTAGCAGGAAGGAATCTCTCTCAGTCTTATCTTGGAGATACAGGGAGGGAACTTGGAACCTCCTACATGCAAGCATGCAAGTACTCTTCCCAAAACAGCCCCATCTCCTAAGTCTTACAATGCTGACACATGTAGTCTCCCATTCAAATGCAAACCAGGGTTGACTCTGCTTAGCAAAGGGGACAATTCATGCTTGCTACCACAAGACTACCTCTCCTCTTCAGGTTTGATAGAATTAATAATAATAGTGCAAAAACTGTGGCAGACAGACTTTGCAGGCGATTGAAAATTATGAATAAAAATTTAAAGGGAGGAACAAGGGAGAATGGCCGATCCAAACACAGAAAGTATGGTGTGAGTGGATGAAGCACAGAAACGAGGCAAAGTGCGCTGAGGAAGCAAGAAGTAGTTAAACAATTTCCATGTTATACCACAATCTCCATAACTGATTACTTTAAAATACTTATGGTTGCAGTCAGATGCACAAAAATCTCACGTGGATCTTCAGGCCTCAAGGAGGTGCTTTAAACCTTTAATGTTAAGTATCCTTGTGGATGAGGCCATATAATACTTCTTACATAGGAGATATGAACAGCTTCTTTTCACTATAGCAGATTTCAAACAAATCATAGCTAGAAGAATGATTGACCAGAACTTTACTGCAAGTGCTAATTAGAAAATTCAGCAATGCCCTCTGGTGGTCACTCAGGGAGAGCAGCCTAGTATGCATATCAAATAAAGGTACGTATGTATATATAAAACCAAAGTATACATAGACATATTTGTTAAGAGAAAAAAAGAGGAAGAATAATTTTTGGCAGATACTGGTAAATGCTGAAACACTATTTGTTTCAAGACTCTTAGTCCTATTCAATTAAGAATGACAGTTGCAACATTAAAAGCAATAGAAAGTTCACATGTGATACCAGCCCTTCAAACGTTTTCAAATATACAAATCAGTAGACTGAAACGAATAGTACCATGAATATAGCTTCAAACTGTACCTAATTACAAAATATTTAGATGTAGCCAAATAATGAACTGTATGAAAAAACTATATACTACTACTACTACTACTACCACTACTACTACGATGACGACGGATATTTATATACTGGTCTTCAAAAAAATTCTCAAAGAGCTTTACATAGAAAAATAAATAATACATAAATAAGATGCTCCCCTGTCCCCAAAGGGCTCACAATAAAAAATGAAACAAAAGGTAGACACCAGCAACAGCCATTGGAGGAATGCTGTGCCGGTATTAGGGCCAGTTGCTCTCCCCCTGCTAAATATAAGATAATCACCACTCTGAAAATATGTCTCTTTGCTCTGTTAGCAAGGGTTAACTGCCCTTTCTACAAAAGCCATGTTCCCAGTTGATAAAACAGTGTATTTTGAAATAATGTGTACAATGTAAAATCATCCAGCTATGTAGTGGAAGTTTGTATACAAAGAGAAAATATAGCTCATTGATGTTTTTAGAATGTAGTGCAAGAATTCCATTATTCCAGAAAGGTACATACTGTATCTCTACCAAAGGATTCAAAATATGCATTTGCCCTGTGAGGATATATGTTTATTTTTTTCACCGTAATCAGAGTCAATCCTCTAAGCTAGGGTATTCCCAGCATGCCTCATGGATAAACAGGAAGTTAATACAGCCAAAATTTCCTGTTTGGTGTAGGCAGAGCCCTGATCCCCAGTTCCTTTTCCTGTATGCCTCAGGATAGCATCTGAGAGAGAGAGCTCAATTCTATTCACCTTTTCTCCACCTTATTTTCCTTTTTTCTTTATACAAAAACTTACCTTTTACCCCTCCTTTCCTCAACCCCCCTTTCAATTTGGTCTTATTTCTTTAACTCTGTCTACTCCACATGGAGCTAGCACATGCAGCAGAAGCCCTTATAGGCCCTCTATTGGAAGGTTCGCAGGCAGGCAGAACCCAGGACCATCGAGGGGGGAACTTGTCCCTGACAGGGCTCCCAATGCCACCCTAAAACCGGGGGGCGAACACTGAATCAGGACAGAACCAGGCAAAAACAATCGGGGGGAAAGATCAGGCATGTTGCGCCCAGCTCAGAGCAGCCTCTCGCTGCCAAGAGCGGAAAAGGGAAAACGAAACCTCCGGTCGCTTGAATGAGTGAGCGCCTACTCCTGCAAGCGGTTTGCCAACAGCAGCAAACCACAGTACATCCCCTCCCCATGCCTGCTCAAACACCAGGGAGCGAAACGCAGCAGGGCAACGATGGGCGCCATTTTGCCGCCCGTGAATTTGAATCCTGCCACCTTTTGGGAGGTGGAGGGATCAGAAGTCTCATGCCCTCCTACAATCCTACCAGCAGCAGGGGAGCAGCTTGAGGGAGAACGGGGGCATGCAGAGCAGACCATGTGGCTGATTGTAAGTAACCCCACGAATGGGAAGGGAGGGGAGGATCCTCCTATTTCAGAGGACGGAGCCAAGTAACGGAGAGGAGAGCTGGTCTTGTGGTAGCAAGCATGACTTGTCCTCTTAGCTAAGCAGAGTCTGCCCTGGTTGCATATGAATGGGAGACTTGATGTGTGAGCACTGCAAGATATTCCCCTCAGGGGATGGAGCCACACTGGGAAGAGCAGAAGGTTTCAAGTTCCCTCCCTGGCTTCTCCAAGATAGAGTTGAGAGAGATTCCTGCCTGCAACCTTGGAGAAGCCGCTGCCAGTCTGTGAAGACAATACTTAGCTAGATAGACCAATGGTCTGACTCAGTATATGGCAGTTTCCTATGTTCCTATGATCCTATGACTGAGGGATTTCATAGCCCGGGAATTCAGGGTACTGCTGCCATCGCTATCGGCTGAAGGCAGAGCTCTCCTGCCTACAATTAGGGCTCATCTCAGGAGGGAATCCTCCTCATCCCCAGACTCCAGCACAGTGAGAAAGGCCATCCCGGAGGATGAGAGGGATCTTTTTGTTCTACGCGTAGCCAGCAGCAGAAAGATGAGCCATCACCATTCCTCCTCATCTTCCTCCTCCACAGACAGCCTACCACCCAAGACGCCAACACCCAGGGACCTGCAGGCTCCACAGACCCAGCCAACCACCTCCCTCGCCCCACAGAATGAGAGAGGGCCAGACCCACCTTCAGCCCTCCTCCCCCCACCTACCACTAACCCAGATAGGTCAGACCAGGTATCCTCTGACACAGAGGAAGGGGAGATATCTGAGGAGGCGGCACACCACCGACCTTCTGGCTCGATGTACTGTTTCCTTCCATCGGACTTTGAGGTCCTATTGGCAAAGGCAAGATGCACCATTAATGTGGTAGCCTCACTGGAAACCCCTGTCACCAGCCAGGGTTTGGACCAAGAAGTCTTCCTGTCCATGTCAGCGGCCATTCCAATAGTTTCTTTCCCCCAGCTCTTCCTCTCAAAGATGCTGGCAGAATGGAACACACCTTTTGCCCATAGGTCACAGACCCATCTCCCTAACAAGTTATATTCATTACTACAAGAGATCACCTATCTACTGGTCCCCCCTGTGGTAGATGTACCAATCACACAACTTGTCTCAGGGACAATAGTCAGTAAGGAAGGAGAGGAGCAACTGAAGGTACCTGAGGATAAGAAGTTCAAGTCCCTCCTTAGAAAGGCACACGAGGCTTCTGCCACAATGATTAGGGCCACGGCAGCAAACTCCATTTTCGCCAGAGCTTCTGTTCTCTGGGCTAAGGAACTGTCCCAGCTGGTCCCACCTGAGAACACCAAGTTCTATCAAGGTATCAATAAGATGGCCAAGGGGAAGGCTTTTATGGCAGACTCTAGCATGGACTGCATCCAACAGGCCTCTAGAGCCATGGTACCAGCAGTGGCAGTCAGTAGGTGCCTCTGGCTTAAGCACTGGAAGGTGGATTCAAAATCCAAGCTGAACCTACCTTCATCACCATTTAAAGGGACAAAACTGTTTGGGGACTCCTTGGACCCTCTCCTCGTGGAAATGCGGGATAAGAAGTCTATGCCAACCACCAGGATGGAACCCCGTAGACAGTTCAGGGGAGGGGTGCCCTTCCGCAATTTTTGCCCCTCATGCAGGCAGTCAAACTACTCCTCCAGCAGCTCCTTTTGGGACTACAGGTATTACAACCACAGATCAGCTGGATGAGCTCAGTGGTGACAATGTCCCAGGGGCACAGGCCGCCAACAGTTCAACTAACAATTTCAGATGTCCTCCTTCCAACACCGAAAGCAATGACGCCACAACGGTCAGGGACCAACTTCTGCTATTCAAGGCAGCCTGGTCAGAGGCCACCTCCAATCGAGGGATACTCCGGATGGTCCATCCCTGGAATTCTCTTCTCACCCTCAAAACAGAATCATGCCCACCCCTGTACCCAAGAAATCGGAAAGACGATGACACATGCTACATGCCATATCACACCTCCTCCAGATCAGGGTGATAGAGAGGCTGGTCACTGCCTATGACCAAATTAGGGCAAGGCGAGTATTCAATCTTATTTTTGGTCTCAAAAAAGGATGGATCATGGCAAGCAGTCCTGAACTTAAAGCCCCTAAACCATTCCATCCAGAAGCACTCCTTCATAACCACATAAGAATAGCCCTGCTGGATCAGGCCCAAGGCCCATCTAGTCCAGCATGCTGTTTCACACAGTGGCCCACCAGATGCCACTGGAAGCCACAGGCAAGAGTTGAGGGCATGCCCTCCCTCCTGCTGTTGCTCTCCTGCAACTGGTACTCAGAGGCTGGAGGCGGCCTATAGCCCTCCGACTAGTAGCTGATGATAGACCTCTCCTTATTGAAGTTATCAAAACCCTTCTTAAAGCCATCCAGGTTGTTGGTTGTCCCCACATCTTGTGGCAAAGAATTCCACAAGTTGATTATGCATTGTGTGAAAAAGTACTTCCATTTGTTGGTCCCAAATTTCCTGGGAATCAATTTCATGGGATGATCCCTGGTTCTAGTGCTATGTGAGAGGAAAAATAATTTCTCTCTATCCACTTTCTCCACACCATGCATGACTTTATTGACCTCTATCATGTCTCCACACAGTCATCTTTTTTCTAAACTAAACAGCCCCAGGTGTTGTAGCCTTGCCTCTTAAGAAAGGTGCTATAGGCCCCTGAACATTTTGCTTGCCATCTTCTGTACCTTTTCCAGTTCCACAATGTCCTTTTTTAGATGTGGTGACCAGAACTGTATGCAGTACTCCAGGTGTGGCCACACCGTCGTTTTGTATAAGGGTATTATAATATTAGCAGTTTTATTTTCAATCTCCTTCCTAATGATCCCTAGCATGGAATTGGCCTTTTCCATAGCTGCCGCACATTGAGTCAACACTTTCAACGAGCTGCCCACTACAACACCAAGATCCCTCGCCAGGTCAGTCACCGACAGCTCAGATCCCATCAACATATACTTGAAGTTGGAGTTTTTTGTCCCAATGTGCATCACTTTACACTTGCCAACACTGAACGGCATTTGCCATTGTGTCGCCCACTCACCCAGTTTGGAGAGATCCTTTTGGAGCTCCTCACAATCCATTTTGGAATTCACTACCCGAAAGAGTTTGGTATCAACTGCAAATTTGGCCACCTAGCATCAGTGGATCTGTCAGAGGCATACCTGCATATCCCAATCCACTCGGATCACCACTGTTTCCTCATGTTCTCCTTCAATAGCCGACACTATCAATACCAGGCAATGCCATTCGGTCTATCCTCAGCCCCAAGCGTATTCACGAAGATCATGACAGCGCTAATTGCACACATGCCAACGTACACAATTTGGATTCATCTGTATCTGGACAATCTCCTGATCCTATCACCTTCCCTACCCAGAGCCCTAAGAGAGTACAGCATACGTTAGCCCTCCTTCAGTCACATGGGTTTGTGGTAAACCAACAAAAGAGCTTTCTGCTACCCACTCAGAGGCTCCTGCAACTAGAGGCCATCTTCAACACAATCAGGGGCTCTGTTTTCCTGTCCCCGGAGCGGAGAGAAGATAGTTTCCCTCACCTCAGCAGTCCTGAGAGAGGGGTCGACTCAGTTCATGATCCTGGCCATGCTACTGGGCTCCATGATAATGTGCATGGAGCGCACCCTCTGGGCCATGTGGCACTCTCACACCCTCCAGTGGTTCCTTCTCCCCTACCAGGACAAGATCATGACACGCACATAAATACGAATTCAAATCCCACTCAGAGTGCAGGTTTCTCTACATTGGTGGAGATCCACAGCCCTATTGAAGGGACCGCCATTCAGTGCTCCAAGGACCACAATAACAACAGATGCAAGCCTTGGGAGCTGGGAAGCCCACCTCCTACACTACGTGCAAGGAAAATGGCACCCAAGAGAACAGAAGAAATCAATCAACCTGCTAGAACTCAGAGTGATCTGCCTAGCACTGATACACTTCCTACCTTACATCAAACACCACCATGCCCTTGTCTGCACGGACAACACCACGGCAAAATCTCACATGAACAATCAGGGCAGAACAAGATCAAAAGCTCTCATGATGGAATCTGCAAAACTCTTCTCATGGGCAGAAAGAAATCTCCTATCCTTAACTGCCGAGCACTTGAGCGGTAGCTCAAACCACAGAGTGGACTGGCTCAGCCGGCAGGAGATTGACCCGGCAGAGTGGTCCCTGAATCCAGAGACCTTTAAACTGATGACCGAGACACTGGGACAACCAGAGCTGGACCTCTTCACCACACAGGAAAACAGGAGACTGCCAAGGTTCATGTCCCATTTCTACCACCCGCCGGGGGAGGGCATAGATACACTGTCAGCTTGGTGGCTGGGGCGTCTCCTGTATGCTTTTCCTCCCATGACAATACTCTCCAAGGAAATTCAGAAGGTCCGCCAAGAGAGAGCCACCCTCATCCTGATAGCACCCCGATGGCCGCGGCGACAGTGGTTTGCCAACCTGCTCTCTGTCAGTTCAGCCACCATGGCCACTCCCCAGACATGCTATCTCAGGGGCCAGTTCTTCACCCTGACCCAGACTGGCTCCAACTCAATGCCTGGACATTGAGCGGGAGATGTTAGCTAACCAGGACTATGACCGCAAGATACAGTCAACAATCCTGGCCTCTAGGAGGCCATCCATCAACAGAATCTACCAGACTACATGGATGGCATTCTCATGATGGGCCAGGAGGAAGGGCCTTCGGCCTACATCAACAAACGTCCTGGACATCCTTCGTTTTCTGCAATCCAGTCTTGGATCAGGGACTATGACCAAGCACCCTATGCAGGCAAACATTGGCCCTGGCCTCTGTCCTGGAACTCAACATCCACGGCTCCCTACTTCTCTACCCTCACAGCTGCTTCTTGAAGGGAGCCAACAATCTGGCTCCACCCTCTATCCCCAGATTCCCATCATGGAATCTGAACAAGGTCCTCAATGTGCTCACTCAATCCCCTTTCAAGCCAATGAAGGAGGCGCCATTCACGGTGCACTCTGGGAAGGTACTCTTCCTAATAATGATTTACCTCCGCATGAAGGGTATCAGAGCTGGATACCCTGTCAGTACAAAAGGAACTGTGCATATTCCAAAAGGAGGCAGTGATACTGTACCTGAACCATACATTCATCCCAAAGATCAACTCGACCTTCCACTGCTCGCAACCAGTGGTACTACTCTCGTTTTTGCCCGGCTCCAACATATCCAAGGGAGAAGACATGGCACACTCTGGATTTGAGAAGAGCCCTGCATGTATGTATATGTATATGTATATGTATGTATGTGTGTGTATATGTATGTATATGTATATGTATGTATGTGTGTGTGTGTATGTGTGTGTGTATATATATATATATATATATATATATATATATATACACACACACACACACACACACACACACACACACACACGACAAAGGGATTCCAGAAGTCAGAATCCCTCTTCATATCATTCCGCCCCACTACATTGGGAAACAAGGTCATACTAAAAAAGTGGATCAGAGACGCCATCATCCTGGCCTACAGTACATTGGAGATCCCTATTCCATGGGGCATTATCACACACTCAACAAGAAATGCATCAACATCAGCAGTGTTCAAGGCCAGAGCGTCACTCTAGTTAGGCAGCGACCTGGTCCTCGGTCACCCCATTCATCAAACATTACAGGAACTTGCCCTTCCATACAGTACAGGCGGCACTAGACCACATGGTGCTCCAACAGGTCATCTAGTATACTTCCACATCCCACCCAGGCTACTCTCTGGTCTAGCTTGAGTAGTCACAAGATTAGAGGATGGGCTCCGATTAAGGTGGAAAGAGAAACACTGGTCTTACCTGTGAAGGGTTCTTTTTCACCGTAACTGGAGCCCATCCAGCCCTCCCGCGGAAGTTTGATTGAGGGCCAAAAAACACTAGTGCCCTACCTAGGTTATATAACTTTGTAAATAATTATTATAGGCAGTTAGCCTAACAGACAGTCTTTTTTGGTCAGTTACTCTTCTATTCTCAGGGGTTTTTCTTTCTTGGTTTCCTATGTATATAAGCTAGGCTTGAGCCCGAAATGTTTCGGAGACCATTATAGAGACCTCCAAAATGTTTCGGCTGCAGGGCCATTTCGGTGCTGGTGGGGGCCTTTAAGGGTGGGGGAGGGTGCACTTACCTCTCCCACCGCTTTCCCCCCGCCGGCACTTCATTTATACCAAAATTCATGGGGCGGCAGTGTACTTTCCTGCCGCCCCTTCCCCCTTTCATTGCCAAAAGTCGCCAGAAGTACCGGCTGCACGTGTACTCGTCTCGTACACGCGCGCCCCCATCTGTCCCATGTGCAATGGGCGCACATGCAGCCAGTACTTCCAGTGACTTTTGGTGATGAAAGGGGGAAGGGGCAGCAGGGAGGTACGCTGCCGCCCCATGGATTTCAGTATAAACAGAGCATCAGTGAGGGAAAAGCGGTGGGAGGGGTAAGTGCACCCTCCACCACCCTTAAAGGACCCCCACCACCATCAGCGCCGAAACGTGGCTGAGCCATTTCGAGCTCAAACCTAATATAAAACTACTGCCTCTAATTCCTTGACAAGTGTGCTCTCGATCTCTCTACAGATATATCTACACGGCATCCTTCGGCCCGACAGTTCAGAACTGGGGATCAGGGCTCTGCCTACACCAAACAGGAAATTTAAGCTGTATTTACTTCCTGTCTATCCATGAGGCATGCTGGGAATACCCTAGATTAGAGGACGGGCTGCGATTACGGTGAAAACGAACCCTTCACAGATAAGACCAGTGTTTCTTTTCAGACCTTTATAGTAGCTTTAAAAATGTCAAATAATCTCCAATGTTGGGAAGTCTTAATTTTGTTTATAAAAATCTAAAGTGAAATAGAATTGTTATGCGCTTTAAATCATTTCTATATCTTCTTTAAAATAAAACAGCGAAGCCAGAAGAAGAAGACTTAGTCTCTACTGGGAAAATGGGATATGCCTCCTCAGTGCACTGTTGAGAGCTGATATTCTAACTGCTCCCTCCACCCAAATACACCACAGAGACATCCCAAACTACAGTAACGGGGCATTTCCATACTTAACACTGCCCCAGGTGGCCCCAAGAGCTTGCAAGCAACCTTTTTGCCTGTAAGGCAGTTCCCCAACAGCCAGCTGATAACCTGCCATGAATTTGCTCCATTCATTAAACCAAGAAGTTCTGGTCAGAATTAATCAGACTGTTTTCCTTTCACTATCCCAGTTGGATTAAATTTGGTCCAAATCAGTTAGAGTTCACAAGTTAGCTCAGTTGAGCTTCAAACATTCCTGTGTCCACCATCTTGAACTGGGATGGATGACATAATCACAAACTAAGCCATTGAGCTGTCCCTTTGTGTCACTCACTACAACTGCACCAGATGTGGTCCAAATCGATAAGATGGTCCACAAGTTAGGCAACTTGCACCTCAAATGTTCACGCATTTGCCATCTTGAATTAGAGTGGATCACATTACAAACTATGCCCTTGAGCCATCCCTATGTGTCCCTACAGCTGTAGCAAATTTGGTTCAAATCAGTTAGGGAGTTCGTAAGTTAGCCCAGTTACGTTCAAACATTCATGTGTCCACCATCTTGAGTTGGGTGGATGACATTACAAACTACATCAATGAGGTGTCCCTATGTGTCACTCACTACAACTGAACCAAATTTGGTTCAAATTGGTTAGACAGTCCACTACGTAAGCCTCTGATGACACAAACTATACCATTGAGGTGTCCCTATGTGTACCTACAACTATACTCAATTTGGTCCAATTTGATCCAATTTGGTCCAGGCACGGTGAAGTTGATAGGGACAGACACACACACAGAATGTCAGGTGATCTCAAACTTAACATAAGAACATAAGAACAGCCTTGCTGGATCAGGCCCAAGGCCCATCTAGTCCAGCACCCTGTTTCGCACAGTGGCCCACCAGATGCCGCTAGAAGCCACAGGCAGGAGTTGAGGGCATGCCCTCTCTCCTGCTGTTACTCCCCGGCAACTGGTACTCAGAGGCATCCTGCCTTTGAGACTGGAGGTGGCCTTTAGCCCTCCAACTAATAGCCAATGATAGACCTCTCCTCCATAAAATTATCCAAACCCCTCTTAAAGCCATCCAGGTTGTTGGCTGTCACCACATCTTATAGCAGAGAATTCCACAAGTTGATTATGTGTTGTGTGAAAAAGTACTTCCGTTTGTAGATTTCCTGGCAATCAATTTCCTTAAGGAAAGTAGACTAAAAAGGGTATCCTGGACAGGTGCCTTAGACATGAAAAGTAATGTCCTTCCAAACTCTATTAAGAGTATCCTGCACCAAGTTCTTGTGCTAACTACTTGCAGTCATGAAAGAGCAACTCTGCCAAGAACAAGTGTGTATTCTGTACTTTTTCTTTGGTTGGTACACAGTTATACAATAAAGTGTTTTTTCCCCTTCCACATCAAAACATGTTTAGTGGATATGCACAAAAACAGCCTGGATTGGTCAAGAATTAGCTGGCTCTTGTGTGGTCATAACCCCTGCATTTCTTTCCTCAAAGCGAGACCCAGGAAATCTTTTGGCTTGATGGTCAAGACCTACTGCTTTGATTTGAAAGAGCAAAGAAAAAAGATCCTAGGGGTCAGCCTTTCCACATAGATCTATAAGTTCCATTGCAACTAAGAACTCATGTCACAGCATAATCCAGCTACTTTAGAAGATGTTGGGAGAAAATGTGTATATCCCACTTCTATCCAGCCTCTCTTCCAATTCTTGACTGGAAAATCAAGGTTTTGACTCTGCCCTCAGACTTTACTTAAGCTGCTTGTGTTATTTTATAATCATACTTCTGAGTGCCATTAGCTTAGTCTAGAAGTAGTACATCTCTAAACAGCATTATTTCATGTCACTTCAACTAATGGCTCTCTAATTTCTGTTGGAACATTAAGTAAAAGCTTAAATTAAGAAGTTTCTCTCCCAATTCTTGAGGAGCAGACACTTTTCTTCTAGATAATAGTAGTCTAACACTCATAGGCAAAGTTATTTAATAAAAGGAATGCCAGTGTATCATATTTAAATAAGGATTTTATTGTTATGCATTGCTTCCAAATTTCTTCTCACCTTTATGGACTACACAAGCAAAACACCCTGGGAATAAACTCATTTTGCTCGCAGGTAAAAACCAATGATCACATTCAGATGACACTAGTTAGAGATAAATGTATTTTATGATTTCACACTGACAACAAAAATGAACATAGTGGTATTAGGCACAGAGACCAGTTTGCTGAGATTCTTTGCTTTTCTTTTTAAGCAGTGGTCAGGGCTCTGCAGAACATAGGAAGCTGCCTTCTACCACATCAGACCATTTGTCCATTTAGTTCAGTATTGTCTACACAGATCAGCAGCAGCTTCTCCAAGGCTGCAGGCAGGAGTTCTCAGCCCTATCTTGGAGATGCCAGGGAGGGAACTTGGAACCTTCTGCATGCAACTGCTCCTCCCAGAGCGGCCCCATCCTCTTAGGGGAATACCTTACAGTGATCATACATGTAGTCTTCCATTCAAATGCAATCCAGGGTGGACCCTGCTCAGCAAAGGGGACAAGACATGCTTACTACCACAAGACCAGCTTTTCTTCTGAGAACTTCTTGCTCTTCCCAAGAACCAGCAAAACACAGAATTATGCAAGATGCAATTCTGATTAATTTGCATAAATTATAAATGCTGCATTACATCGCCATTGAATTTTGGTTGGATTTTTAAGGAGACTGTACACAGACAGCCCTGATGATATAACACAAAAGGAATATTCAGCGTGCTCGCTTTAGCAAGAAAGATTTAAAACTATCCAACATTTGTGGTACAGTATGATGAAATACGTGCAAATTATTTCTTAGCAGGCAAAGAGTTCTTATTCTTCAAATGATCAACAGAGAACATGTTGATTCAAAAGTAACATTGAAAAGTCAAGAGAATTTAAAAACCTGGAGTACCTACCACTGAGTATACATAGGCAAAATAAAGAAATACTGTAGCATATTTTTGAACACAAACTGAAAGTCTTAAAAAAAAAAAGCTTGTTTACCAACTTTATCTGAAATCAATGCAAATTAAGGCCTCAATTTAGAAACAAACAAATATAATTATGTTTCAGTATGCTGAATTGAGTAGTTTAAAAACCCTTCTCAAAGGATACTGGTCATAAAAACAAAAATTTTATGAAACATCTAGGACTAGAATATCCAGACTACCTGTGCATTGTTACTTGAGCACCATGCACTAGCAAAACATGTGAGCTTCAGGGACACATTTAAGTGATGCATGGTGGGCTTCGGAGGGAAGGGAAGGTTGGCAAAAGTCACCCCTAGCCCCACTTAAGCAACAGCTCAGTGGTAGTCTGGAACTTGCACTGCTGCTCATACATAGTGCTGATCTGGATGCCAGCCAATGAGTTTTTAAACATGGAAAATTTTCCATGGGGGAAAAAACAATTGGAAATAATTCCAGAAAGCTTTCTGTTGTGGACAATTTCCCACACACATCTCTGGTTAGAACATATTATTAAGAATAATGTAAAGCTATTTAAATTTTATATACATTTAAATAAATATGAACAGTTTCCAGGGATTAGCCGCAAAATAAGCTTCATGAATGGTTGCAAATAGCCATAACAAAAAAAGCAAAGCATTGCTGGATCAGACCAACATCCTGTTTCTCACAGTGGCCCACCAGATGACAACAGCCATCACCGGAGCCTTCAGGAGCAAACTTGGGTCCAGACTACAAAACTGCTCTTTCAGAGGGAATGATATCCCATCCAAAACAGACTAAATCCCATCTCCCAGATCAGCTCCCCTACTGACCACAAGCATCTCAATCTTGTCTAGATTAAATTTCAGTTTGTTAGTCCACATACAGCCCCATCAGTGCCTCCAGGCACTGGTTCAAAATATCCACTGCCCTCAAAAAGCACAGCAAAAATGCTGGGTGTCACTCACACACTTGTGACACTGCAGCCTCTCTTTCTAGACAACATCCCTTAGCAGTTTCATTTCAATGTTAAGCAGCATGAAGTACAGAACAGAACCCTGTGGGACCATACAGGCCAAGGAGTCAAGCAGAAATTCCACAGTAATACCTTCTGGACCCTTCCTTCCAGACAGGACTGAAACCGGACCACCCAGAAATGTGATCTAGAAGGATATAACTACAGGTTACTCACCTGTAACATTGGTTCTTTTAGTGGTCATCTTTACTTCTACATGCCCTCCCGTCGTCCTCGCAAGAGTTGTTGAAGCTTGACTCTGTGACTGAGGGGATGAAGAGTGGCACAACCACATATAGTGGCTGGGGGCTGGGCCCAAAGCAGGAGGAATCAAACTTGTTAGATTCCGATGTGGTCTCTGCACAGGCACATAGCCCATATGTGTAGAAGTCAGCGACCACGTTGAAGAATCAATAGTACTGAATGCCACCAAGAGGTCCAGCAGAACCAACACCAATGCACTCCTGCTATCATTCTCAGG
This sequence comes from Hemicordylus capensis, assembly GCF_027244095.1. Classification (NCBI taxonomy): domain Eukaryota; kingdom Metazoa; phylum Chordata; class Lepidosauria; order Squamata; family Cordylidae; genus Hemicordylus; species Hemicordylus capensis. The sequence goes on along the minus strand of NC_069658.1, from coordinate 26,069,273 downwards.
CTGAAAGGTATTCAAAACAACAGGACAAGCTAAAGTCTGACGAACTACTACAGAGGTTGTACTCAACCTGGAGCTCAAATTGTTATAGATGCTAGGATGCTCCCTGTCAGAACAGGCATTTTGGAGTGGCTATCAACTGCCCAGGCTGACTCCCCATATAAGGGGTCCAACAGAATCACCTGTCCCGGTGGTTGGAAATACTGAGGAAGACAAGAGGATCTATCAGGTCACGGGTGTAAACCATCAAAATGAGTCTTTCACTTTTGTCGTGTAAAGAAGCCAGATCAATCAAAATCCCACCAGGTAGTGATCTATCCAGGGCAGATTTATACAAACTCCCACACCCACAGATCCTGTCCAACAACCAGGACCAGAGTTTAACCCACTACACAGGTACATAGGAACATAGGAAGCTGCCATATACTGAGTCAGACCATTGGTCTATCTAACTCAGTATTGTCTTCACAGACTGGCAGCAGCTTCTTCAAGGTTGCAGGCAGGAGTGTCTCTCAGCCCTATCTTAGAGAAGCCAGAGAGGGAACTTGAAACCTTCTGCTCTTCCCAGAGCGGCTCCATCCCGAGGGGAATATCTTCCAGTGCTCACACTTCTAGTCTCCCTTTCATATGCAACCATATGCAACCCTTAAGAGGACAAGTCATGCTTGCTACCACAAGACCAGCTCTCCTCTCTCTAACAGGGCCCACCGTTAACTGAGACAAGCCTATGGTTACCATAGCAGCCAGGAAATCATGGGTGCCCCAGTCAAGGGTGCCTTGGCACGGACATTAAGGTCCCTCAAGACAATAATCCTAGGGGACTGTTGCTCTGCAAAATGCAAACATAAGGAAAGTCCTGCTGGATCAGGCCCAAGCACTACTCCCTCTAAGACATGCACATGGGCATGTGCTCACAAGTTTTTGGATGTCCGCTCAGTTCATTTTAGATCCTGCTCAGGTTTAATCAGGAAGGCCCTGCTCTGAATGCATGTGCACACATACTGCCTTGATACTGCCACCCAGAACAAAGCTCACTTCACGTAGAGAGGGGAACAATTAGAGGGACCACTGGGCCCAAGGCCCATCTAGTCCAGGATCCTGCTTCACACAGTGGCCCACAAGATGCCTCTGGGAAGCCCACATGCAAGAGCATGCCCTCTCTCCTATTGCTACTCCCTTTGAGAGTTAATGTGTTGAGTTCCACAAGGCTCCATACTGTCTCCAATGCTTTTCAACATGAAACCACTGGAAGAAACCACTGGAAGAAATCATCAGAAGGTTTGGTGCAGGGTGTTCTCAATATTCTGTTGACACTCAAATTTCTCCTTATCAATCTCATTAGGAAATGGCATAATTTCCCTAAATTATGCCAGTAATGGGCTGGATGGGGGATAAACTAAAGTTTAATCCAAGTAAGGCAGAGGTACTGACTATGGTGTGGCAAGTGTCAGTAGATGGTTGAGAGCTGGACAGATTACATTCCAGAAAGAACAAGTATGTAGCATGGGATCCAAAATTCTCTCTGATTTTTCAGGCTGGGGCAGTGGCTAGGAGTGCTTTTTATCAGCTTTAGCCAATACATCAGCTACTCCCATTTCTAGATGTAAATGACCTTAAAACAGTGGCACATATGCTGGTAACCTCCAGGCTTGACTACTGTAATGCACTCTGTGTGGGGCTGCCTTTGTACGTAGTCTGGAAACTACAATTGGTGCAGAATGGTGGCAGCCAAATTGATCTTTGGGATAACCCAAAGAGACCATATAACACTGGTTTTTAAAAGAACTGCACTTGCTACTGATATGTTTCCAAGCAAAATACAAAGTGCTGGTTACTATCTATAAAGTCCTTAACGACAAGAGGCCAGTTATTCAAACGAGTGCTTCCTTTGTTATGAACCCTCCGGCCTATTAAGATCATCTGGAGAGGTCCAGTTATGACTGCCACTGGCTTATTTGGTGGGTACTTGGGACTGGGTTTCTCTGTGGCTGCCTCAGGTCTCTAGAATGCACTCCCTGTCAAAATAAGAGCTTCTCCATCTTTGGCTGTTTTTAAAAAGACACACCTGCTTTTTCAGACTTTTAGTTAGTTAATTTTAAAAGTCAATTTCCAGTTATCCAAAGCAATCAGTATTTTAGTCTGTTGTATTTGAAAGCTAGGCTCATCATATCGCCAACACAGAGGTCTTAAAGGACATTTAATTATGTCAATTTGATAGCTCCTTCTATATTCTACTCTACTGGCTACTGAATTTTCCTCCATGGCGCAGCAGGGAAATGCTTGATTAACAAGCAGAAGGTTGCCAGTTCGAATCCCAACTGGTATATTTCCCAGACTATGGGAAACTCCTATATCGGACAGCAGCACTATAGGAAGACTAGCTGAACTTACTTTTTGGAGTTTTATTTTTTGGTGGGCAGGTCAGCTGCTGGGGAATGACACAGTACTTTCCCCCCTCCCTCTTGCCCCATTGTTTCACCTTTTACCCCTCCCTCTTGCCACAGTCTCTCCCCTTCCATCCTCCCCACCTCTTGCCCCAATGTTGGCCCTAGAAGTCCATGTTGAGTGTGTCTATTATTGGGCCCTTCCCCTCGCCACCCTCAGTACTTTTTTGGAGGTAGGGGGGAGTCGTGATTGTTTTTCCTCACAGTCTGGTTCTTCGTAGCTTTGTCCCCCCTTCAGTCCGCCCTCGCCCGCCTGTTACTCTACCATGGTCTTTTTTTCTTTGTCAATCTTTACATCAAGTCCCTCAGTATCCATCTCTACTGTGCAGGTACTGTGGCAGATACAGTGAGCGGCCAACCGTTGTTTAACTGTTCTCTTTTGCCACGTGCCTGTCAAATGTCTCCAGCATCACGTGTCCCCCTACTGGCTCCCTCTCACGACCCCCTCCCTCTCTCTCTGCGCTTTTCCCATGGGCTCTTCCTTGGGCCAGCTCAGGCCCAGCCTTTGCTTGCTGTGGCCGTGGCACGGCCTCTCTGTCGCCTCAGCACTGCAGCTCACGTCCAGCGGCTCTGGCTGGTAGGTCCATTTCGCCCGGCTACCAAGACACACCACCATTGCTTGCCTGGTGCACCTTAGCCAATCAGGCACCTCCGCCACCCAGCCAAAGAGCTGGGCACATTCTAAGGCACACCCAGGAGAATTAATATAATAGATGCTGAAAGGCATCATCTCAGACTGCGCAGGAGATGGCAATGGTAAACCTCTCCTGTATTCTACCAAAGAAAACCACAGGGCTCTGTGGGCGCCAGGAGTCAAAATCGACTTGACGGCACACTTTAAGAACTTCTTGTCTGGAATTCTGCTAGCCTAGAAAATATTGCCTAATTCCTATAGAAAAGGGCTTGAAAATAGAACTGTGAAGTAAAACAAAGGAAATAGAGACAGGAAATTCAAAAGGGCTAGCAGATCACCAGTGTACTACTGCCAGATTACCAGTATACTAACACCAGAGTTGTTACATTGGCACAGTGACCAAACCAGGATGTAGCAAGCTAAACAGAATAACCGACAAGTCACGGTGTGCAAGAGAACTGGCAATAATTTGACAGAACAACTTAATGCACTTTATCCCATGTCCTCTCCCTCCACCATGAACTGCTGTACACAAGACTTACAAGTCTGTTGAGGACAAGGCCAATTGCAACCTTTATATAACATTTATCGCACTATGAAGAGTTGGTTCGTACAACATTTTCAGAAGTCTATAATATTTTTACATGCGCACCAAAAACCATCAACTATAGATGTGACATGTTATATCCTCCAGTGGCGGCTGCTGGTGTCTATCTTATGTTTCTTTTTTAGATTATGAGTCCTTTTATATCTATGAGCCATTTTATATCTATATAAGCCACTTTCGGGACTTTGGTTGAAAAGCAGTATATAAACATTCATCATATCTGTATTCATATATAGGTATATGTACCGGGAAGAACTAATTAGCCACAGTTCCTTGTAGCATATACATGTTTTCTATTATGTAAGAACCGAGCAGAAAAATGGAAAAATAAGCCACTGCATGGTCAATATTTACACTGGAACATCTGCAAAAAATACAAGCTACCTGTAGCCAAACATTGGTGGCACCATAAAATTGAAAAAGTTGAAGAAAATGAAGATGTAAAAATATTATGGGACTTCTGACTACAAACAGACAAACATCTGCCACACAATACACCAGATATAACTATAGTTGAGAAGAAAGAAAAACAAGTCAAAATAATCGACATAGCAATACCAGGGGATAGCAGAATAGAAGAAAAAGAAATAGAAAAAAATCACAAAATACAAAAATCTACAAATTGAAATTGAAAGGCTGTGGCAGAAAAAGACCAAAATAATCCCAGTGGTCATTGGTGCCCTAGGTGCAATTCCAAAACAACTTGAAGAGCACCTCAACACCATAGGGGCCACAGAAATCACCATCAGCCAATTACAAAAAGCAGCTTTACTGGGAACAGCCTATATTCTGAGACGATATCTATAACAATTGACAATAAAATTCAGCCATCCCAGGTCCTTGGGAAGGACTCGATGTCTGGATAAAACAAACCAGTCAATAACACCTGTCTGACTGTGTAAACAAGAAATAATAAAAAGATATAACATAATGACATCGCACAAAGATATAGTGCAATGAGGCATATCAATAGAATACAAATCTAGAGAGATACTGCTTGTTCAGAGACGTGAGAAAATAGAGAGGAGATGTGTTTTATATATCAAAGGCATTCAGAGACACTGACGTGCTCAGAGAAAAAAAAATAATTCTCACTTTCTGGAATTACACACATGGACAAATTTGTTGGTACCCTTACACCTCACTGAAAAAGTGTTTTATGCCTCCTGAAAAGCAATTGTCCCATGTATACCTGCATGCCTTTGATATGTCATCGAGTAAAGCAAAGCAAGTGTGAAAAGAGATAAAGTATTGCTTATTCTACAAAGATATTCTAAAGTGGCCTGGACACATTTGTTGGTAACCCTAGAAAAGATCATAAATAATTGGATTAGCGTAATTTTTCAAATTAGCTGTTTTCTTTAATTAGTATCACACATGTCTCCAATCATGCAATCAGCCATTCAGCCTATTTAAATGGAGAAAAATAGTCACTCTGCTGCTTGGTATCATTGTGTATCCCACAATGAACATGGACCAGAGAAAGCAAAGGGGAGAGTTGTCTGATGAGATCAGAAAGAAAATTATAGACAAGCATGTTAAAGGCAAAGGCTATAAGACCATCTCCAAGCAGTTCAATATTCCTGTGACAACAGTTGCAAATATTAAGAAGTTTGAGGTCCATGGGACTGTAGCCAACCTCCCAGGATGCGGCCGCAAGAGGAAAATCAACCCTAGAATGGGCAGAAGGATAGTGAGAATGGTAGACAAAAAGCCAAGGACAACTTCCAAAGAGATACAAGCTGAACTCCAAGGTCAAGGTCCATCAGTGTCTGATCGCACCATCCGTCGCTTTTTGAGTGACAGTGGGCTCAATGGAAGAAGACCCAGGTGGACTCCATGGTTGAAAGAAAAAGATAAAAATAGCCAGACTGGACTTTGCTAAAATGCATACTGACAAGCCACAATGCTTCTAGGAGAATGTCCTTTGGACAGATGAGACACAACTGGAGTTTTTTGGCAAGTCACATCAGCTCTATGTCCACAGACGAAAAAATGAAGCTTTCAAAGAAAAGAACACCATACCTACTGTGAAACGTGGAGGAGGCTGGATTATGTTTTGCGACTGCTTTGCTGCGTCTGGCACGGGGTGCGTTGAGTCTGTGCAGGGAACAATGAAATCTCAAGACTATCAAGACATTCTGGAGCGAAACGTACTGCCCAGTGTCAGAAAGCTCTGTCTCAGTCACAGGTCATGGATCCTCCAACAGGATAATGACCCAAAACACACAGCTAAAAGCACCCAAGAATGGCTAAGAACAAAACATTGGACTATTCTGAAGTGGCCCTCTATGAGTCCTGATTTGAATCCTATTGAACATCTATGGAAAGAACTGAAACATGCAGTCTGGAGAAGGCACCCTTCAAACCTGACACAGCTGGAGCAGTTTGCGCAGGAAGAGTGGGCCAAACTACCTGCTGACAGGTGCAGAAGTCTCATGGAGAGCTACAGGAATCGCTTGGTTGCAGTGATTGCCTCTAAAGGTTGTGCGACAAAATATTAGGTTAAGGGTCCCATCATTTTTGTCCATGCCATTTTCATTTGTGTTATTATTTGAAATATTCTGTTGCATCAAAACTCTAAAGCAAAGTCTGATTTTTGTTAAATGCAGAACAATCAATGATGGGTGCCAATTACTTTTGTCAGTTTCAAGTTATTTCAGAGATTATTGTGGGTTCTTTTTTCATGGAAGGGTACCAACACATTTGTCCACGTGTGTAACATGGTATCTCAACTCACTGTTGACCTATAGTATCATAAACTAGACATGCAAAAATCAATAATAATGCAATTTTGCATTAAGTTTTAATTAAATCCTAGTGACATAGAAGTAATCCATTTCTAACAAATTGAGCTCTTAACAGGCCATATCTGTTTGGCCTAGCCTTCCAACTGTTTTAAATGTTTTAATTGTTAATGGTTTTATGCTGTTTTTAAATTGTTCTGTAAAGATTGCTTTTTAAAGGATTGATTTGGGGTTTTATTTTTATTGTTGTGCACCGCCCAGAGTCGTTTGGAGGGGGAGGTATATAAATAAAGAAACAAAACAACAAACTATACAGCACAGTTTTCACAAGGCAGCAGATACAAGCCTTGACCATTCCAGCAATTAACATTCCCCTGCAGTTCTAGCCTGGCTCAGTTGCCTGTTTGAGTAGAAAAGGCATTCTTACAATTCAAAACAGCAGTAGCTGTTCTCCAGGCTCATTTGAACTGAGATAGTACCCTGCCCCCTCGTGGAAAAGGAAACAGAGCGAGAAAGGGATTACAGGGAAGCTAGACTGTACAGTTGAAGTGTGCATTTCTAGCAAATGCAGGAGTTAAAAATAGAGAGAGAGAAACACAATGAATGGGGTGGATATAGGAGAAACAGCGAGAAGCCACATAAGGTAGAAGCTGTATAAAAATGCTTGTAAGTAAAGTGGGACAAAATATATATTTGGCAAGTGCAGACATGCTCTGACTTGGCTATTCTTTCAAATGCACAAAATGGTAACTTATATTAAAGACAAAAAGTCTGAACATAAGCAAACAGAGAAAAGCAAAAAAGCAGACAAACCTTTTCTGTTTAGCAGATGCATTATTCAGAACTCTCTCTAGGATCCCTAAGCACTGAGTTTTACCAACATATCTCATCATAATGTACAAAGATATTTCTAAAAGGCATTTTAAAAGGATATTTCTAAAAGGAATCTTATACTAACTTGAGGGGGAAAACAACTAACAGTTTAAAAAACAGTTAAACCTTCCCATGTAATATTTTTTAAAAATCAGATATAAGTCATTCCCAATTCTTTTTTTGCTCTCGGATTTGTAATCTATTACTTTGTTAATATTGCCTTCATATTATTTCTGCTTGAACTACTACATCCATGACAAGGATGTCTACCTTAAAAACTAAAATTCATATTCAATATACTTTATACAAGGTTTAACTACATCTCTGATAATGAGCAACCTGACAGTAGTGGCATCCCTATGCATGTTACCTCACTGAACTCTTTGGGACTTGCGCCTGAGTAAACATTCCCAGAATCAGGTTGTACAACTTAAAAAGATTCTGGTGAAGCCCAAACCTCCTGAAACTGTTAGTCCTGAATAGCAATACAAAATATACTAGAAGCTGGTTGGCTAAAGTGAGTTATACTGGGGGAAAGCTGCCATTTTAAAAATCACTTTTAAAGAATGCCCATATTAATAAAACATGCCACAACTTGTCAACACTATTTTGAACCTATCCAGGAGTAAATTTAGAAGTCCATGGTCTTAGACTAATATGATTTTGTGGCTTTGGTAACATTTATTCACCTAATTTTCAAATGTTTAAGCTTTCTAAAGAAATGACTCTAAAAAAAATTAGTTACAGGATGATCGTTCCTTTAAAGCAGAAGGAGAAATAAAAGTCCATGATGTGAAGTGCTGACCAAAAATCTAAGTTCATTTCATTTCCTATTTAAGCAAACTCCTTAACACTTTCATATTACCAAATCATCTATATTTTGCATTCAAATATGGAGTACACAAAACTCCAAATAGGCAAATGGCAGAATTACATCTCTCCAGCAAAAATAATCACATCTTACAGAATTATGGTACAAGATTACAATCCAGAGCTTTATTCTGTCATTTCCTTAATGAAAGCAAATGCTTCAGAAGAAGTTTACAAAACAGGAAAAATTTTCCTTATAGGATGTTTTGGTGCATTCATAGCCAATTAGAATGACCATCAATTGCTTGCCAATTGTGTTGTGGTACTTTCAGTACATTTTTGTTTTATGTCTTTATTAATCCTTTACAAATCCAAGCAACTTCTAGAAACTGATCTGAAAATTAAGTGTACACATTTAGGATACAGCTTGTGTCAAGAGACGTAATAGCCATGTCTCATGGAGCTCATTTTAAAAATGAAGTCATGTTACCCAACTGCTTTACAACTTTCCTGTTAAAATCCACCATCCTAATTTTATCTTTGTTCAAGACTAGTAAGATGCCCAGAGTGAAAGAATATGTATGGAAGTGTAGACTAGAGACAAGTGAGTCCCTGTATGATGAGCTGCGTTCAGGGTCCACCTCCCTCATGTTCTTTGCCCAAAACCCGGTAGGTAGAATGCATACCAAGTTTCCAGAAGTCTGTTTGCCTGTCTATGCCAACATTCATTCACTGACTCTCTGTGCATGGATGTTTATTTCTACCTAGCTTATTGATTGGCAGTTTAGTACGAATCTACCGGCAGTTTAATTTGAATCCACTGAATGTCTTCATTATTGCCTGATGCTCTTGTAAAAAATCTTTTGTTTCTCACAATGGACAATATAAGGAGTTTCAAATCATATAGTTTCTCACAGCACTGTACCTATTTTCTTTTGCCTTCTTCCACATAAACACTGAAACTGACAGTTAAAAGCAACACAAATCCAAACTCCTACCTTTATTAGATACATTATTAAAGCCCTTCACCTAGCAGAAACAAAGAGCATGCACAGGAGCAATCTTTACTAATCGCCACATTTTTATCAGTCAGTCATGAAACCCAACATGTGTAATGCTTTGTAACGGATACATTTTCAAACATTTTCAGGAAACATTTTCAATGTTGCACATGCCCTGGGAAAGAAACATTGGACTTACCGTGAAGGGTTCTTTCTCCTCTGAAGTAGGTGGTCATGGCTTACATAGGGTTAACTTCCACTCCTTTGCTCCCAATAGACAGGAAGTCTCAGGTCTTTCAGGTGTCGTAGGTCCGTCCCCTTTCCCAGCATGCTCAGGTGTGTTCCCCCAGTTCCGACTGTTGCCTCTCATGATCAGCCTGTTGTTGCTCAGGTTTGATAACGGTTTGTGAAGAAGAGCAGATAGCAGATAGCATGCAAGGGGAGTCCGGAATTAGACACGACTGAGATTAGAAGACCTGAGATATTACTACGAAGTTATACAAAGTTAGTGCTGACGGAAAAGGTCAGCAGGACATGTCTAGTAGGAGTAGTCAGAAAAAAGGCATGGTCTGACCCTAGGTAGTTCCAGATCCACGGGAGGGCCGCGTGACCTCCTTCGGAGGAGAAAGAACCCTTCACGGTAAGTCCAATGTTTCTTTCTCCCTCGAAGTAGGAGGTCACGGCTTACATAGAGACCTACCAGAGCAGTACTGGATCCCGGGGGGGGGGGAGTGGATCAGTGCTGCACCACCTGTTGCAGTACCGTGAGCCCAAAGGCTGCCTGCTCCGCAACAAGCGAATCAATTTTGTAATGTTTGAGGAAGGGGGAAATAGAGGACCATGTGGCTGCACAGCAAATTTCCCCCAATGGAGCCTGTGCTGAGAACGCTGCCGATGTGGCTGCGCTTCGGGTGGAGTGCGCCGTGATGCCTCGGGGCACTTGCAAGGACAGGGCCTGGTAGGCTGACGCAATAGATGCCCGAAGCCAGCGTGCAAGAGAGACCTTGGAAGCCTTAGTGCCCAGGGAGGTAGGGTGAAAGAAACGAGGAGGACCTCGGACCGTCTCAGGTCTTTTGTCCTCCAAATGTATGTGCGCAGGGCCCTGCGCACGTCTAAGGAATGCCAGCTGCGTTCCTGCAGGTGTTTGGGCTTCGGGCAGAAGGAGGGTAAAACTATTGCCTGTGACCGGTGAAACAGAGTTACCTTCGGGACAAAGGTAGGATCGGTCTTTAAGATTACTGCATCAGGCTGAAAAACGCAGAGTTCCTTTCTTATTGAAAGGGCACCCAATTCTGACACTCTGCGGGCCGAGGTGATGGCCACTAGAAATAGGACCTTATAAGAAAGATACTTCAGTGGAACTGAAGAGAGCAGCTCAAAAGGAGGCCGTGTGAGGGCATTTAGACTTTATTGAGGTTCCATGAAGGAAAGCGATGGACTGGCGGGGGGGGGGGCTATGTTGTTCGCTCCTCGCAAGAAACGAGAGAGGTGAGGGTGGAGCATGTTGTTCCCGGCCCTCCTTAACTTAAGGACTGACACTAGAGCTGAAGCCTGTCGCCTCAGTGTATTGGGCCTGAGGCCCTGGTCCAGCCCCACCTGCAGGAAGGTGAGTACCTGGGGAACCTTGTCGGAACAAGGATCCACCTTCTTACGGCTTGCCCATCTGAGGAAGGCGGCCCAGGTAGTTTGGTAGATCCTGTTTGTGCTATGCCATCTTGCTGCCAGGATCGTGTCCTGCACTGTCCTGGAGTAGCCTCTTTTTGCTAATTGTGCGCGCTCAAACTCCAGGCGTGTAGCTGGAGCCACGCTGGGTCCGGATGGCGCAACGGCCCTTGAGTTAGAAGGTCTGGCCGTAGGGGGAGGGATATCGGGGGGACTATCGAGAGAAGTATCAGGTCGGCGAACCAAAGGCGCCTGGGCCAGAACAGTGCCACTAGTATGACCTGTGCTCCTCTTTCTCGGATTCTTGCCAACAACCTTGGAATGAGGGCTATTGGGGGGGGGAGGCGTACAGGAGACCCCATGGCCATGGGGAGTTGAGGGCGTCCGTTCCCTCCGCAAGGCGGTGGTAGAATCGAATGAAGAAACGGGGAAGCTTGTTGTTTGTTGGGGACGCAAACAGATCCACCTGAGGGGCCCCCAGGTGGCGCTGTATCTGACTGAAGGTCTCGGGGTGGAGAGCCCATTCTGACTGGTTCACTGTCTGGCGGCTCAGCCAATCTGCCTGGATGTTGGCTGCCCCGCTCAGGTGCTCTGCCCTGATTGAGGCCAAATGACTCTCTGCCCACTGGAAGAGTACATTGGACTCCTCCATCAGGGACCTCGAATTGGTCCCCCCCTGCCAATTTACGTGGGCCTTGGCTGTCATGTTGTCTGTTCTCACTAATACATGTTCTCCCTGTAGGTGGGGGGGGATGTATCAGGGCTAGTCTGATGGCCCTCAATTCCAGCCAATTGATGCTGTGTAAGGCCTCCTCTGGGGACCAGAGACCCTGTGTCGTCTGCTCCCTGCAGTGAGCCCCCCAGCCGGTCAGGCTGGCATCTGTAGTGATGGTCACCCTGTTGGGTTCCCTCAGGGGGTTTCCTCTTTTTACATGGACCCCAGAAGTTGGGCCAGTAGCGAGACCTCTACCCGGGACCTTTGCAAGAGTGGCTGAATCTGCTTGCGAATCTTTCCCCCCCTCTCCGGGGGAAGGGATATGGTCGCCGCCCTGGCGTCGAACCAGGCCCCCAGGTGTAGTAACATCCTGGACGGCCGAAACTGACTCTTTGAGTCGTTCACCAAGAACCCATGTGCCCGGAGCAGTTGGCGAACCTTGGACACGTCCACTTCCGCCTGCTGGAAGGAATGAGCTCCGATCAAAATATCGTCCAAATACGCATGGACCCGCAGCCCTTCCAGTCCCATATGTCCCACCAGGGCAGCTAGCACTTTGGTGAAGACCCTCGGGGCTGAAGAGAGGCCGAATGGTAGGGCCCTGTACTGGAAATGTTCCTGGTTATAACAAAACCTGAGGAACCTTCTGTGAGCGGGGGAAATGGGTATGTGGAGATAGGCCTCTGTGAGTTCTAGAGATGCTAGCAAATCGCCGGGGGTGACCGCCTCCCTGATGGAATGGAGGGATTCCATGCGGAAACGCTGCTTCCAAATGAAGCGGTTCAACCGCCTGAGATCTAAGACCGTGCGCCACGAGCCATCTCTCTTGGGCACCAAGAACAAAATGGAGTAGACACCATGACATAAATCGGTCGATGGCATCGGCTCTATCGCCTGGATGTGGAGCAGATGGTGGATAGGCTGCTCCATCCGAAGGTTCTTGTTTTGGTCTTTGGACTTTGGAGAGATGATGACCTGGTCGTGCAGCAGTGTGGTAAACTCCAGGCAGTAGCCTGACCCGAGTGTGTTTAGAACCCATTTGTCCTGTGTTGCACTCGCCCACCTGGGGGCAAAGTGCTGCAGCCTGGCCCCTACCGGCAGATAGTCAATTTTGTTTTTGGTTCTGTCGTCCCCCGGGCTGGGGAGCCGTTTAATGGAGGAAACCTGGTTTGTTCCTCTGGTTCCTGCGGTTGGTGTTTCCCCACTGGGGTCGTCCCTGTAATGTGCTGGAGCGTTGGTCTTGGAAACGAAAGGCCTGCTTAGAGGAATGAAAAGGCTGTCGGTTATTGCGGAAGTGGCTGCGGCCATCCCTGCGACCCGCAGGCATGGCCCTTTTCTTATCCTGTGTCTCCACTAACACCTAGTCCAGAGCTTCCCCAAATAGGCTACCGCCCTTGAAGGGGGTGGAGGCCAAATTGGCTTTGGACTTATAGACCACTCACCAATTCTTCAGCCAAAGCGACCTGCGCAGGACCACATTTGCTGCCATAGCTCTGGAGGATGACTGAATAGAATCCAGGCTCGCATCCGCCATGAAGGCGGCGGCCTTTGCCAGCTTGTTCAGACCTAACTGAAACGCCATCTGACCGGGCTCGATCTTGGTGAGGAGGTCCTTAACCCACAACACCAAGGCCCGGGACATAATGGATGTCAAGGAAGAGGCCCGAATGGCAGTGGCTGACGCCTCATGAGCCTTGCGCAGGAGAGCATCCGCTTTCCTGTCCTCTGGTCCTTTGAGTTGTTCATCCCCCTCCTTGTTCATAATGGCACTAGAGACCAGGGCCACGAACGGTGTATCCACTTTTGGTACTGAGATCTCCGCCATTGTCTCCTTCAGCAGCATATAGAACCTCCTAGGGAAGGAGCCTGAATGTTTAGTTGAGGCAGGGTTTTCCCATTCGGTCATCATAGTGTTGCGGAAAAGGGGCGGGAAGGGTACACCAGTTGATGCTGACCGGTTGAGGTCAGAAAGACCTCCTGTGAAAGATGCCCAGAAGCCTCCTGTGTTTCAGGCGGGGAGGCCGCTGCATTAATGACCCTCATGGCCTTGGTAAGGAGAACCTCATAAGCCTCCTGGGAGAAAAGCCTCAGAATGGGGCTGGGTCTCTGGGGAACCTCCTCTTCGGAGAGCTCCCCCTCCTCATTGGATAAGACATCCCCTGCATGCTCATCGGGGTTGGAACCCCGATCTGGAGTGACCCTTATAGAGTTGCTTCCAATTGGCCTACCATGAGCAGATGTGGGAATCCCCACTCCTCTCCCACTACTGGTACTGGGGAGGCTGGCCCCTTGGATGTCCGCACCTGCGCCAACTGAAGACTGGCGGCGCCTCCTCCTGGACCGGGCCCTGGTAGGGGCTGCCCTTTCAGGGCTGCTATCGGAGGATGAAGAGGAAGAATTGGTGCGTGAATGCCTAGTCGAGGGCTGATGTGACGTTAGGGACTGCCCCTGTGACCTTCCTCATTTCCAGGGCCACCATCTCCTTGACAGAGCGTGAGAGGCCCCTGGCGCTCACCCTCAGCTCTCTGGAAATCATGTCCCGTACCCATAGGGACATATCCTGCTGTAAGTCAGGGTCCCCGCGCATGCCACTCACCTGGTGACGATCCGGGGTGCTGTCCCATACTTGCCCCTCTGAGGCCTCTAACGGCTCCGTTTGCAGGCGCAGTCTGGCCGTCCTCTCCTCGTTAGCCGAACACGGCAGTGCGTCCAGGCGATCACTGAGCAGGCGCCATGCCAACTCTTGCCTTGTTTCCTTGCGGGGTCTGCCTTGTGCCAGGCCTCCCGAGCTGAGGGTGAGCGGCCCACAGGCTTCGCCCAGTCTGCCAGGCGCTTGGACCATAGTGACATGGGTGAGGGGCACCGCAGCTTCGCCCAGCCTGGTCTGTGCCAGTGAGGAGTTACTGTGGGTGAGAGGCAACGTGGCTTCGCCCAGTCTGGAATGCACCAGTGGGGGGTTACTGCGGGTGAGAGGCTCCAAGGCTTCGCCCAGCCCCCTGATGGCACTTGGGTCCACCCCCAAAGGTGCCAGTCCCATAGTTTGCATCGCAGCCAGCGCTAGCTGGGTGGATGCCTGCCCCTGGCCCTGAATTGCTTGGGACGGAGGAGGGGGCGGCACAATCGCGCTTGTTCGGCGAGGGGGCGGGTTTGCTGTACCCGCAGCTGCCTGCCATGAGGCACCAACTCCCCCTTCCTTGACTAGCCCGGCGACCGTTGTCGCAGGGGAAAGGGGCGGTGCGGCGCGTACGGAGCCCGCTTCCGGGCCGTAGTTCTCCGCCGTACAGTTGATCGGTGCCCCGGTCGCTGGAACGGAGTGGACGGGGCCGGCTGGGGAGGAGCATGCTGCCGCGGTGCCTATTAGTGGACCGGGGCACCGAGCGCCGGTCGCAGTTGTTGCCGCTGTCAGGGCTGGGACCTTGGGGCCAGGGTTGCTCTCGCCGGCGCTCCCGCCGGCCGAGAAGCCGCCTGGAGGCTGCGGTCCTGCGGCGGCAAGGATAACCGCCTCCACCTCCACGTGGTCCGTTGCGGCGCCGAGGGACGAGATCGGGGGAAGCTGGGTAGATAAGTCCCCGCTTCCCCCATGTGACCCGCCGGCCACGTGTGCCCGAGGTTCTGGGTTGGAAGGCGTCGGGGGGGCAGGAGGAGCGGAGCTCCACTTCCCGCTTGCCCGCCGGCCACATGGGTCCCCATACTCCCGGGCTGCTGCAGTGAGTCGCTGCAGACAGCCTGGATAAGGATGCGTTCGCTTTGCCTTGGAGCAGGGATCGAGTCTTGTTTTCCCTTGTCTCCCTTAGGTTGAGGGGGTTTCTTTTTCTTTCCCATGCTATGTGGGTCAGGGGAAAGATGGCAGCACCGTTTAGTGGCCTTCTTACTAGCCACCTTACTTCTCTCTTCCCCCCTGTGCTCTCTGATAAGGAGCCAGCTAGGGTGTCCCCAGCCTGGGAAGCGTCCATCCCAAGAAGCAGAAAGGAAAAAACAGCTCACCAAAGGACGGATGAATCTAGATAGGAATGGGCAGGAGCCCAGGTGTGTCTGATCAGGAGCGTAGACAGGAAGGAACTGGGGGAACACACCTGAGCATGCTGGGAAAGAGGATGGACCTACGACACCTGAAAGACCTGCGACTTCCTGTCTATTGGGAGCAAAGGAGTGGAAGTTAACCCTATGTAAGCCGTGACCTCCTACTTCGAGGGAGAACAAACAATTAAACGAGATGTTTTAATTGCAAGTATTGCCATTTGCTCCTAGAAGTGAATAGCTTAGCATTTTGTCCAGACACAGAAAAACACTTTTATTTATCAGACCTTTAAGACACACATCATCAACCCCAACACACAATTTACCCCCAATTTGAATGTGCAAACTCTACCAAATGAGAGAATTCATGAGCCACAACAATCAACAAAACCTTGAGCCCTGTGCAGACATTTCACCCACCTGTTCAATGAATGGCACAGGGGTGCCGGCATCCTAGCAACAACCTCCACTCCCAATACCCACGTGTTCACCGACCGCCTGAAGAGGGTCCCATGTGTACAAGTGTACTCATGAACCCAGAAATTCCCAAACAAATAGACAGAACTCTTCAAAGTACACCTGTTCACAAAAGGGCCAGGATTAGAAATTCAATTACTCTTTGGAGAATTGGGGGACGGTAAAGCCTACTACTGCAATACATATTCCTTTACAGCTGAATAGGGCTTTGTTTCTTAGCTAACTGCTTCCATACCTCAAATGTTGGTATGCACAAAACTAGGTGCAAGAACAGTAGAAGAACTTATTTGTAAGAATAAAAAAACTAAAAACAAAAGCTAGACCCATCCTCTGTCATTAACATACAGTGTGTTCCCTACTTACAAGCTTATATCAACAGTAAAACGTTATCTCAAGAAACAAAATTTGTAAGCTAACATACTCAGGTTTTGGCAACTAAACCTTAAACATATGCAATTACTGAAATTAAAATAAAGCAATACTCTCAAATATGCAAGCTCCTCTCATATAAAGCATTTTGATTCAGTTGACAGTACTTGAACCAAGAGGATCAATGTTCAAACCTCAGTCTGAGCTATGGACCATCTCTTCAGCCTAAGCATAAATACAACAACCACCACCTACCTCACAAGAATGCTAAGAACAATATTTTTGCACTTAAGTATTTATTTAGCTATGGCACGAGGATTTTTTAAATTTATAAGTATCACATAGAGAGGAATCCTCTGTATGAAAGAGTTCAAGCGGCTCATTCATTTACTTTAATGGTGCTGTTAGAACTTGTATGATTTTTTTTCTTAATTACGAAGAACTTCAAAATGTAGCATGCTTTGCTGGGAATGGTAGATTATGTGTATAGTTACTTATTACATTAATATCCCACCTTTCTTTCAAGGAGTATCATGCGGCAATTTACCTTTGCAACTATCCTATGAAGGACAAGCTGACCAAAGCCTCTCAATGAGCTTGATAACCAAGTGGGGATTTGAACTTGCATTTGCCACAAACTCAACAACACAAAACTAGCAGCTGTGAGGTAGACAGGGAAGGAATGTGAGGTATTTGGTTACCAACAACTCATCTCTTAGACCACAGGGTAGACAATAGGGATGTGCCAAAATATGATTTGGCTGCCCAAATCAGCAGCACCTCCCTTCAAATTCGAGGGCTTACACAGCCTCTTTAAAGCAGAGGAGAACTAACCCAGTTATGCCCGTGGGGCATCTCTCAATGACCCCAGTGCAGCTCCAGCATGCAAATTGCCTCCGCATGTGCAAAAGAGGAGCATGTATGGACCTGCTCTCCTCTGCTTTAAAGTCTTGAATTTAAAAGGAGGTGATGGCGATTCAGACAGCCGAATCTCATTTCAGCACATCCCTACCTTCGGCTCTCCAGCTGTTGTAGGCAACAACTTCCATCAACCACTATCATAGTTTATTTTGGCTGGGGATGATGGGAGTTTTAGTTCAAAAACAGTGGGAGAGCCAAGGTTGCCTACCGCCACCTTAGAACAATTCAAATATTCTATTATCTCAAAACGAATGCAGAAGGTAACCACCACACACAAACACAAAACAAAAGGAGAAAAACTACATCCAAAAAATGTTTTAATAAAAGTGATTAAACACTCCAGGTATATATTATATGCAAATGACAGAAATGCCTTTGCATGCACCTTAGCCCTTTCTATACATGCAGAGTTCTGTAATCCTTTCCTAGACAGCAACAGGGCCTCAAATAAGAAACTAAACTGCCTAACACGTGGAAATGAGTAAATGGATACAATCTAACTGAAGTTGCAAACAGCAACAGGGACTCAAAAAAGACACGAAACTGCCTAACACGTGGAAATGAGTAAATGGATACAATCTAACTGAAGTTGTAAACAGCAACAGGGACTCAAAAAAGACACGAAACTGCCTAACACGTGGAAATGAGTAAATGGATACAATTTAACTGAATTCAATATGTGGTCTCTATAACTTCCAAAGTTAGCTGCCAAGCAAGCTACTGAACACAGACAGCATTCAAACCAGATACCGTGCAGAAAACGCACAAGGAGCACATCATGTCCATCTTCCATCACTGTATATCAACTTTAGTATTACTGTATATCAACTTTAGTATTCACAGTTTCTAAACAGAGATAGCAGTTTTGACTATCATGCTAGCCACAGTAATTCAGGTTCTGGTTGTCCCAAGATCTGACATATACTTTGTTGTGTGGCTGCATGCATTTGTTGTGTGGTTGTATCATGCTAGCAGCCATTTAACCTTTTTGACAATCATATCGCCACATGGAAATGAATTATACAGGCTGGCTATGTACATTATAACCTTTGGTTGACAACCTCCCAGTGATATTTTATAGGCTTGTGCAGGCTGGAAATTATCAAACCTCATCCAATCCAATTGACCTCAATAGAAAAATTATCGGGAGGGTCAATATGACCTACAGACCATTTAAAAATTACAGTGCTTGCCCCACTCTTAACTTGAGGGGCTTCTCTTTCTATTGGGGTTTAAAAGTTAAAGGGATATTTTTTTAAAATCCTTATAGAATATTGGGAAATTATTGGATTTCTGATCCAATTTCTCAGCTGAGATTCAAGGCTGTGTCTAATTTTTAAATGACCTGTTGCCACTTCTCAATTGAGAAACTTGAACAGGCCATTTTAAAATCTGATTTACACAAGTTTTGGGATTAACATATTTCCTTGTATTAGTTAATGCATTCTACATCTATCTATCCCACCAGAAATACATGTTTTGTTAAGATTGAAGAGTAAAAAGTCTCTAAAAACATCATAAAAGATGATGGTAGAGAGGAAACTAATGAAAAAAGGAATCCTGCTGAATACGGGAGTAAGGTGGAAGAACTTTAAGAGAAAAATTGAAGAGTAGCCCTAAAAGGATTCTAGATTAGAATGGCTGGGAGGCTGCAGAGTCTGAGAATTAGAGAACAAACATTAGCATACAATTTATCAATTGTTTATAATAAAGTTTATATCCAACTTTTTTCTGCAGACAAAAAAAATAAAGCACAGATAATAAACGGACAGAAACTGTAAAAAGCATAACTAAGCAATGATCTCCGCAAAACTCTGTTAAATATCAATTTTAAATCAGTGAGAGGGGTACATGCACACATTCTCTGGGATGGTCATTTCATAGTCTGGGTACTACAAGTAAATAGGTCATCTCTGTCATTCCTACCAACTGAAGCGCTACTAGAATACAAGGCAGGCTAAAGTTAACACCTTGAACTGAACCTGGAAACAAATGTGTAGTCAGTAAAGCTGGCGGTGGCGGGAAGGGAGGAGAGAACAGGCATTTGGCTCATCCTGCTTTCTGGTAACTGCATTCGAGACCAACTGGAGTTTACAAACTGTCTTCAAAGGCAGCCACACAACAAAGTATATGTCAGATCTTGGGACAACCAGAACCTGAATTACTGTGGCCATGTTAAACTACTCCAGGAAGGGACACAAACAACCAGATTAAGATAGTAAGAGACAGTTTTACAGGCTACTGCTGTCATTTGCACATCCTTGAGCAGAGATTAATTCAAGAGTATCTCCAAACTACAAACATGGTCTTTCTGAGGGAGTGCAACTCCATCCAGAATAAGTTGAACACTCATGTTCAGGATTATCAGAAGCCCCAAAGAATCCAGGCAAGACAGAAGTGTTTTAAGTTTTAGTCATTTTAAGTTTTAGTTTCAAACTTCATTCATCCATTCCAAAACAGCCGAACACCGATTCAGAACTTCTACTTGTTCTCCATGATCAGATTATGGAAATGAGATATAAAGCTAGGAGCAATTTGCATACTGGTGACATCCCTGCTCATAACACCAAATAACCTTACCCAACAATTTCATGTAGATATTAAAACACATGGCGGCCATGATGTTGTGCAACCTTCAGAGACGTATATTGGCAACACAGTGGACTTCAGAAGGAATGGAAGATTGGAGGAAGTAACCAGTGTTCCCTCTAAGGCGTGCGCACATGCCAGTATTCACAAGTTTTTTAAATGTCCACTCAATTAATTTTAGATCCCACTCAGTGTGCACACACTGCCTTGATACCCCGCCCAGAACAAAACTGCACACAAATGAAAAAAGTTAGAGAGGACACTGGAAGTAACCACTTTCTTCACTCAAGTAACAGCACAATAGTAGTCTAGAACCCACATTGCTGAACATGTGCAATGCTTGCCTAGATGTCTATGAGATTTTTGAGCTGGGAAATTTTCCAATGGAAAAACAGAGGGCAGGAATTTCCATAATTTTTCCATTTTCGATGATGATCACCACCACCAAACAGGCTTTTAAATTATACTAATAAGTTTGTTTACTCTCAGTTTTCCTGACTATGTTAACAAAACAAGCTGTAATTTTTTTAAAAAATTCAATAGACAATTTCAGTCAAGTCAACATGAGAAAACAAATATTGGGCAGTACTACCCTGATGCCCCCACAGGCTCACTAACTAATGGGACTGTGTGCCCAGCACTACCCTCATCACCCAGAGCAGCAGCCACCCAATAAGGCCCCTATAGCATTGACAGAATCACAAGAGCAGTCGCTGCTCAAAGTGCCCCCAGGAGTGCCACTGGAGCCAACTGCACCAAAAATTACCCCAGAGATTTCATCCCTTGTTCATGCTGCCCTGGACAATTCAACCACAGATTGGCATGCAATAGACCAGCATTAGGTCTCCCTGCCGACCTGGAATGTGGCAGGCTGGCACTCCAGCTGCAGAAACATCTTTTCCATAGGCTTTATCTCCAAACATGATATCATAATTGTGCAGGAAACCTGGACATCCAAAGCCCTAACTCATAACGGCTTCCGCTCACCCTCACTAGGAGTAGAAACAGGCGTGGGAGGAGGCAGACCCAAAGATGGATTGGGAGTGTTAGTTTCTACTACCCTGTGCACAATGCCAGTAAAACTACCTCCATCTAAGCAATATGCTATGGGAGTGATGATCCATATCATGCAGTACACCCTGCTAGCAATCAACATCTACCCCCACTGTGACGAAAACCCCAGGTGAGGAATCAATGGACTGAGCTGCAAGGCTATCTGAACTTCTCTCCTCCTACCTCAATGCACACATAGTGATCAGTGTTGCCTCTAAGGCGTGCACATGCTCACACATTTTTTGATGACCTCTCAGTTAATTTTAGATCCAGCTGAGCCTGAATCAGGAAGGCCCCACTCTGAACACATGTACATACACAGTGCCTTGATACTGCCACCCAGAACAAAACTCATTCTGCACTCCAATAAAAAACATTAGAGAGAACACAGATAGTGATAGGTGGTGATTTTAATGCTAGGCTCAACCAGATGACAACACTCTGTATGCATACCACCAGTGCTGCCCACCCAGTCCTGAAGCAGACATAATCCCCCTCACCCCCCACCAATCAAAGGACAAGAAGTCCAACTATATGGGTCTCTACTTGGCCTAAATGGCCAACAGACTCAACCTCTATATACTAAACGGCTCCCTCAAAAACTATCACCCTGCAAACTTTACCTTCTGGGCCAGGCCCAAAATGAGTGCCATCGACTATGTAATTGTCTCGGGAAGCCTGCTTCAATTTGCAGATCATTAGGAGGCTGTCCCACAATTTGATAGTGACCATTTTCCAATCAAACTATACCTAAAACCCTTTGCCCAACAGCCCCACAATGAGGCTCTATACCAACCCCACATTTTACCTGCCAGAAGAACCTGTCACATCAAATGGTTCACTCAGCTGGACAAAACAGAACTTACCTTATAGCACTTCCTGCACATTCACCTCTCCCTACGCTCATCAACATCAAATAACCCAGTCTTAGCTCTCTACACCAACCTGGTGTGGGAATTACTAATCCATAACAACAACACCTGCACCAATCGAAACCATAGTTCAACTCAGAATGCATTCAAGCCAAAACAACGCTCATTGCCAACTACAGTGCATACAAAGCCAGGATGAGCCCATGGACCAGCACTCCTCCAGCAGAAGAGGCATTATAAACAACCACTTAAACATAAGAAAAGGGATTCTATGAAAGCCACTTGGTCACAACTCATTCAAGCAGTCAGAAATAAAGACTCAGCTCTTTTTTAGTACATCACCACAAACTACCCCAACAATGTCCTGATGCCCCTGAGGTCTGGGAACAGCACTTTGGCAAACTACAGAGGAAAAGAATCAGACCTCAGAGGCCCTTGACATGATGTTGATGACCTGCCTGCATGGCCTGTGACAACAGAGATAATGGACCGTATCTCCCAGTTAAAACCTGGGAAGGCTCCTGGCAACTATTTAATTCCCCCAGAGCCAATTAAAACACAAATCAGCATGGTGAGCTTCCATTCTGGACTCACTGTTCACAAACATTGACAGACATAGCACTATCCTCGGAGACTGGAGGCTAGTTATTGCTCCAAAATTTTAAAAAAAGGTAGAAGTGATGACCCAGCAAACTACAGACCCGTCAGCCTGCTCAGCACATTAAGCAAGCTCTATGCCAGACATCTATACTAGAAACTAAGGAACTGGTTAGAACAAGAAAACCTCCTAGTGGAGCAGCAAGCTGTATCTAGGGAGGGATGGTCCACCATTGACCAGTGCCTGGTTCTACAGCATTTAATCGAGAAATAGGACCCCTATAGGTCTCAGAAGAGCCCTGAGAGCCCTCACTCAATACTGTATGGAGCATCAACTAGAAATCAACTACCACTAACCCAAAATCATGAACATTGCCAAGAGATCAAATACCCACACATGGCACATAAATGGGCATACAACTGAGCATGTCAAATGCTTCAAATACCTGGGGGTGGTCCTCCATACCTCTGGCACCAGGAAGACCGATGGCAACCACGTCACATTAATCACCTAGAGCAGTGCTGCCACCATCCTAAAATCCTTCCACACAAAGACGACAACAATAAATACCCATATAGCTGCCCTATATTGGTTTTTCAAGTAAGGTTTTATTGTCAATAGGCTATGAAAAAGCTAGGAGAATAGTGGTGCAACGTTTGATAGATTTAGATCTCCAAGATCTAATCTCCAAGATCTGATATAGCCAGTTTACCAAAAGATGTTTTTTCTTGTCAGTGGCTCTCCTCTGCTGAAACCTGCAAGTTATTTATATTCCATCACAGTTCCCAAGCTAAGAAGAGCCTTGACATTAGTTAGATTTAGTATTTTACCTACAGCTTGTTCTTGAAGGCAAATAATGGCAAATTTGAAGGCAAATCCTCCTTATGGGGCCAAGGTCTGCCCGTGTGGAGCTGGGGTTGTTGAATCTTCTGCTCATGTTTTATTGTACTGTCCATATTATAGAGATGCTCTGGCTCGATTAATATTACCATTGCTGTCAAAATATCCCAGGCACTCAGATGCTTTCTATTTGCAAATTTTATTGTCTGATATTAACAATGCCATTTCTTTAAATGTTGCAAAATGTTTTTTTGTCTGCAAGCTACGACCTGATTTAACTGAATTGTTATTTTAAGCCTTTTTAAAGTTTTAGATTATTTGTTTGACATCTATCGCTGCCAATATTGTCTGGTCATTGACTGTATTTTAAACAAACTAAACTAAACTAATACATACCCACAGCCCTTAAATTATTCAAAGCCAAGTTGCTGGCCCAATTCCTCTACGGTGCACAGTTGGGAACCCTTCTCCAACTCTGCCCCTCTGAAACTTGTCTACTCCAAGTTCCTAAGAGCAACATTTCAAGCACCTCATTGTGTTTCTAATGACGGTCTACAGCTGGAGGTGGGCCTGCTGAAAGTAGAGGCCAGAGTATGACTGTCCATACTCAATTACTGGGTAAGACTATCCTTCCTCCCATTGGGCCTAGCCCGCCTAATGGTACAAGACAATTACCAATCCACATGGAAACAAACTCTGGTGGTGAAAATAGCATCACTTGGGCTATCCCAGGTCCGCAAAATATAAGGCCCGGAGGCCAGATCTGGCCCACAGGGACTTTTTTGCTGGCCCGCAGGTAGGAATATCCTGCAGCAACAGCACCCTAGAAAGGCAGCTTGTCACCCATTACAGTGACTGCACAGGAGCAGGGCCTATTTTCTGGCCACTCTCTCTAGTTAAAATTGTAGGTCTCTTGACAAAGGGGAAAAGATCCACCAGTAACTAATAACTGCTTTCATTAATGTTTTCAGTGTATTAATGTGCATAAAATTGACTTTGGCCCTCAAAGCCCATGTCATGGCTGGTCCCAGCCCACCAGTGCATTTTGAGTTGTGCAGCCCTGGGCTATCCCCTCTACATGGGTCATGAGCAGGCCAGAACACTCCTCAAGCAGTGCATAATGGACACAGAGTGCCAAGCTGACCTAGGCAGGGTCCCGAACTTCCTTTTCTCAGTAAGTCTAAGATGCATATCAGCACCTGCTGTTTACTTTATATAGCTTGAGGTCCCCAGTCACAGAAGGCCCTTCACCTTGGCCTGCTTTGGTGCCCTCCCCTCAGCTGTACTAGACAGAAGATCTTTTTCTTCGAATGCCTGTGCCCATGAGATACCGGGCAAGTCGAAACCACAGAGTATGTTCTTCACTGCCCATTCTACAGAGACACCTGCACTACCCTCATTCTCCCACAAGTAACTAGGTTACCCGGCCACCCTGATCAGTTCTACACCTCCATATTACTCTCCAACAGCAATCCTCTGCAACACACAATGTTGCTAAATTCTGCGCAGCTGCGTGCAAAATTCACCGGACTCTGACCACCAGTAAATGCTAACTAGACCTGATGTAGCACAGAGCCCCACCTATAATCTATGGACCATTTACAATTTTATGGTTTTCAATTTTAATTGTACAATTTTTTTAACCCTATATAGCCTTTTACTTATAGATTTTAGCTATCCCACAATTTTAACCCACACAGTTTAAATCTCTTAATTTGTAAAACCTTTTAATCTCCGCAGTGATTCTCAAACTTGGGTCCTCAGGTGTTATTGGACTTCAACTCCCATAATCCCCAACCAAAGGCCACTGAGGCTGGGGATTATGGGAGTTGAAGTCCAATAACACCTGAGGACCCAAGTTTGAGAATCCCTGCCCTATAGTGTTATACTGTAACTGCCGATTCATGTTGCTTATAGTTTCTCTGCTCTGGCTGCCTTACAAAAGCCGCACCATAATACAGTCTTTATAAACTGTATGGTTCTATATAAATGGTTCTAACCATTTAGCAATTTTATAGCTTTCTTACTGTTTATAATCCCTCAATTTTAATAGCCTTCAACAGCTGCCAATATTATGTTTTCTTGCTTTATACTGCTCAAATACCATAATAAAGTTATTGATTGACTGAATATTGGGCAGTACAGCCAACAGTCTTCTCTTCCCCCTTTGTTTACCTGTTTGTTCATAGCCTAGGAGAGACAGACAAGCTCGCCTGCTTTTTCAGTTCTCAAGTTATTTCTCAGTTTAGAATGAACTAATCCAAAGGGAGAAGAAAAATCTCTGCACCTGCAGAAGAGGATAAGGTTGTTAAAAGCTGAATTACCACTTCAGTGGTCTCCAAATCCAAATGTTTATCCACCAACTCAGAGGCAAGAGCTGAGGGCATGTCCTTTCTCTTGCTGTTGCTCCCCTGCAACTTTTATTTAGAGGCATCTTGCCTCTGAGGCTAGAGATGGCCTATAGTCACCAGACTAGTAGCCACTGATAGACCTGTCCTCCATGAATTAGTCTAAGCCCCTTTTAAAGCCATCCAAGCTAGTGGCCATCACTACATCCCATGCAAAGAATTGCATAGATTAATTATGCACTTTGTGAAAAAATATTTCCTTTTGGACTACTGCAATGATTGAATGCACTCTATGTGGGGCTGCCCTTGAAGATGGTTCGGAAGCTTCAGCTGGTCCAGAATGCTGCTCCAAGGGTGCTTGTGGGTACAAGTCACTTCAAAATGTTCACACCCATCCTGCAGGAGTTTCATCCACTTCCGGGCTGGATTCAAGGGTCATGAATCCTTTAAAGCTCTACACGAACTTGGCCTTAGCCTTTAAAGGCTAAGGCCAAGCTCTACACAGCTTGGGGCCAGGATACCTGCCAGACCACATTTGCCCATACTAACCTGCCAGGGCCCTCCACTCATCATCTCAGGCTCTGCTCAGGGCCCCGCCACTAACAGAGAGCCAGTTGGCGGGGTGTAGAGACAGGGCCCTTTGGGTTGTGGCCCCTCGGCTTTGAAACACCCTCCCAGGAGAGCTTCATCTTGAAGAACAAGTGAACACACATCTTTTTAAAGAGACCTTTAAATGTTTCACCTGTTTGTATCAGGTAGGTGGATTCGTTTTTATAGTTCTTAAGTTTTTAAAATAACTTTTAATTTGGAACTTTTAAAAAGATAATTTTAAATGTGGTTTTAGCCCGGTTTTTAACTTGTTTAAATTAAATTTGGTTAACTTTATTGTGTTGTGAGGCATCCTGAGCAGTAGTGTACTGGAGGAGCAGGGCCTAAATGTTTTAAATAGAAATAAAAATAAATTTTGTTGGTCCTAAATTTCCTGGCCTACAGTTTCGTGGGATGACCCCTGGTTCTAGGGCTGTGAGGAGAAACATTTCTCAGTTCACTCTCTATAATCCATGCACAATTTTATATACCTCTATCATGTCACCCCATAGTTGCCTCTTTTCCAAACTAAAAAGCCCCAGATGCTGTAGCCTTGCCTCATAAAGGTGGTACACCAGGCCCCTGATTATCTTGGTTGCCCTCTTCTGAGCCTTTTTAGACGCAGGTCCATGGGCAGTTCACAATCTAGTCCTATCTAATCTAATCCAATCTAATCCAATCCTTTTCTAGTTCTACAGTGTCCTTCTTAAGAAACAGTGACCAGAATTGTACACAGTACTCCAAATGTGGCTACATCACAGATTTGCATAAGGGCATTATGGTATTAGCATAACTGCTGACTTTCATGGTAGATCTGAATGTAGGGCATCCAGACTTGATCCCCCTTCAACCATGTAACTCAGCAGCTACACCATGAGCTCGAAACAAACAGCAAAATCCTTGAATTGATTCACTGAAACAGCAGTCAAAGCTGTTTCGAGTGCCATTCTGAGGCCTGTTTTTCCAGGGAGAGCTGGTCTGCCAATGAGGGTTGGCGAGTAGACCAATCCGAGGCAGTCTGATGCTCCAAGTCTGGGGCAGAGGCCTGGTGTACCTGCCTCTTGTGGCGGGTTGACCAGGCCTCTGTCCTGGACTTGTTATTTATTTGATTTCTATGCCACCCTTCCAAAAGTAGCTCAGAGCGGTTCACGAATCAGCCCACCTTGGAGGACTGGTCTACCTGCTGACCCCAACTGGTAGACCAGTGCTCCGGTAGACTGGGAAAACAGGCCTCAAAATGGTGCTTGATACATTCAAAACTCTCTGCTACCCACTACCCTGTCCTCTGAGGCAGGCTTACATGCTAAGGCCGGGGCGCAGGGCTGGTCTGCCTGCTGAATGAGGTGGGTAGACCACGTTTCCATCCCGGATTTAGCACATCAGCCCACCTCAGAGGACTGGTCTACCCGCTGATCCCCCAACTGGTAGACCAGCTCTCTCTGGAAAAACAGGCCTCAAGATGGTGATTGAAACACACCCTTTATTTTAATGGTGTTCTGTTTCAAGCTCAAAACAGCCCATTTCGAGCTAGAATCCATTCAAGCTCAAATCAGTTTGCACATCTCTACAACTGGGTCTGTGTCAGGGGAAGAAAATGGAGATGGGCAGCCAAGTCAAGATAGCAGCAGTCAGATTGTGGAAATGGCAGGTGGCAACCAACTCAGGTCAAGGGGAGCATAACACTAACGGTGCTGTGGCCTGAAAAAACCCCAGGCGGGAAAGGCAAGGCAGACACTAGTCTGCAAACAAACATGAAGGTGGGAGTGGAACAGCAAATATAAATTATATAAAGAGCTGCTTAAAAAATACAAAAGGAGAAAAGGCAAAGGAAGAAGGTTTTCCTGAGCTTCTCAGAACAAAAGAAAGTATTGAAAGATTATCAGCGAAAGCAAACCCCTTCCCTTTTTCTGAGGTCTTAGGCAGCCAGTTAGGGCAGTCAGTAGCATGAACCTTATGCCCATGTGGCAAGGGGACTGTGGAACATGTTTTATTTTGTCACTTTTATCACGATATTCGATCTGATTTTATTACACCCATTTTACAAAAAATTCCAGGTAGGTCAGACAAATTTTACCCTTGTTTTCTTCTGGCTGATTAGAATTCCCAGATTTCTAAGAAGGTGGCCAGCTGCTTGTGTCTATCATAAGTAATTTAACTACTCTAAGTTCTTTTTTAAAAAAAAGATTAGGATAAATATGGTTTGTGGTTCTATTAATTATTGCGATTAGCACTGATTTTATACACACACACTTTCCTTCTTTGACAATTATGATGTCATATGATCTCTGTGTGCTAGTCTATGACTGTAACAATAAACTTACTTATCTACAGTCAGAAAGCAGAATCAAGCGTCCCACTACGATTATGTGCAAAAAGTACACCCTCCTCACATACACGCGCACACAGACACAGCGCATGCATGAGAGAGAGAGACACTTCTTAGAAGTAATTTTTCAATATGGCCAGAGAGGGATCACAGAATTAAGATACCTCTTGCCACTTTTTCTGAAGCAAAGTTTACACTACATCTTTAAGCTTTTGACCTGGTGCAATTTGGGAGGAAAATACTACACAGTTTTCAGTAACTGTGTAACCACTCTCTGCAAAAAGCTGCAGTAGTTCCTTTTACAAACAGCCAATTTCAAAACAGTAGTCAAGTAATTTGCAGTTAGGTTCATAGTATAAGTACTGGAGAAAAGGTACGTGAAATTACACATAACTAGGCAAAAGGGGTCTCTAAAGACAACAATTCTAAATACAGAAAAATGCTACTTAGGATTAAACAGTCGATAATTTTATTTATTTAGCAACATCAGCGTTCATGGCACTTTACATAGTGGTGTAAGTAAAATGTGTCCCTGCCCCAAGATACTTGTAATCTAACTTTTCTAATATATTTGTATGAAAACAAAAGAATTTGCATTTATTCAGCAGTCAATCTCAGAAGTCCTTAATTCAGTGTTTTTGCTATTTTGAACAACTGTATCTTTGTCTGCTCGTAAAATAAATTTCTACATCACCATGTTGCCTTTTCAATTGCCAGAAGCGTTCTCTCAGTTCTCTCGCACTCACACGAACTGCTTCTGGACTTTGAAGAAATCAGAATAGAGAGACACACATACTGTATAGCCCTTCCCCCACATTCCATTCCAAACCTAACAACGCACCTACTGGGTTTTTGTTAACTAAAATATACAGAGAGGTGTGGGAGTGTCTATGTCAATTCTATATTGCAAGGACCACTTGGGAGAGTAGTGTATCAACACACATAGCACTTATTTATTATTTATTTATTTATTACATTTATAAACCGCCCCATCCAGAGGCTCTGGGCGGTGTACAATAGCTTTAAAAAAACATAAAACCCACAATTAAAACAATGCTAAAACAATATAAAAACAATTCAAAAATGATTAAAACTATTTAAAACCAATTAAAATACTTTTTAAAACAACAACACTTTATGTCCTGCACAACACTTGTGCGGTTGTGGTTGAGTACCCTCCCACTATGTCTCTGATGATGTTTCTTGGTCACACTGAGACTCGGGACACACAGAACTTGTTTCTCTTCCGATTGAGTATTCCCAGAATACTCCTACATCAATGCTGGGCAACCATTCCACCGCCCCAACGCTCCCCAAATAACACTCAAGGAATGAATGCAATTGCTTCCTTTCTCGGGCATTATAGGGCAGCTGCCAGGGACAAAATTGGTCCTTTTAAATGCTATTGCTGTTGCCCATAGAGGCAACAAACGTTCTCCTGTAAAAGAAAATTTAAAAATACCATGTTGCTGTCAGGCAAGAACCCCAACCCAATGCAGAATCTTATCAGACATCTTACATCAGGTCTAATTCAGCTTCAGCAGCATCAGTTCTGATCCAGTACAAAATTGGCCAATAGGCATCGCATCAAATCAGATCCAGTGATTGGTCTGATTCGATGTACTGCCCTAATCTATACGTAGGCCATTGTACTAAAGATCATACTTCCTATAAACAGTTACCTATAAAAAGCTAATTAAAACTATGAAACTGCCCAATTTTCCTGATATTGTATTGATGCCCATATCTTATTTTGCAATGTTTCAAAAATTAATTTGTATTTGAAGTTGACATCACTATTTCAAACTTTAAAAAAACTGAGTGCAGAACCACGAATTCACACACACAATGATCTCCATTCACAATTATTCACATTGGAGAAGTAGTTTTAACATATTCTATGCTAAACATTACTTTTTTTAAAAAGCCTTGGCTTAAAGTGAAACAATAATCCGTGCTGAATAAATATTAAAGGTAAAGTGTGCCGTCAAGTCGGTTTTGACTCCTGGCAACCACAGAGCCCTCTTTATCTTTGGTAGAATACAGGAAGGGTTTACCATTGCCTCCTCCCGCACAATGTGAGATGATGCCTTTCAGCATCTTCCTATATTGCTGCTGCAGAATACAGAAGTTTCCCATGTTCTGGGAAACATACTAGCGGAGATTCAAATCAACAACCTCTGGCTTGCTAATCAAGTCATTTCCCCGCTGTGCCACTTAAGGTGTGAGTTACTAATAGGAGGCACAGAGATTACAAGCACACGTCCTGCTACAAAAGGCACCCACTTCTTAGGCATGCAGTTTCTGTGTTTATTCAGCAGCCAAATATGCTTATGGCTACATCTTCTCTTTATTAGCAAGCTCCCATCAACATAATAAGAAATGTGCATGGAGTTCCTGAGAAGCAAAACCCAAAATCAATTTTGTGCCAGGAATATTTCTGGCTGCAAACATTGCCATTCATTTTGTGGAGTCAGTGGCCTGTCTCTGTGACAAGCAATAGAAAGCAAATTAGTTTGGAGCCTCCCAGCAGCTCTGTACTCACTCAAAGGTTAAGCAAGCAGAGACTCAAAAGGATTTGCTAATGGAGAACCACTAGAGAAAGCTCACCCCATGGTGGCATTTCCTTTTCCAGAAGGACTGGGCAACCACAACCTTAGGCAAGTACAAAGCCTTGTAGCATCTTAAAGGCAAACTCGTTTTAGCATAAGCTTTTATTGATTAAAGCCTACTTCAGATGATGCACCTCAAGTTTGAAGTGCTACAAGACTGTTGCTGCAGAAATGGACTACCCCTCTGAAAGCTGCAGCCTTAGCTAAGGTCGGTTCTCATACCCAGAGAGCCCAGCATTGGAGAGATTCTACAATCATGGCTCAGCAAAAGAAAGGATCCCGGGTCCCTTTGCCACTGGAAAGCCCTGACAAAGGCCTTCCTTACAGGGCAGATCTCCTTTCAATAGCAAGAACTATTTGCAGAACAGATATGTCTTGGTTTGAAAGGTACATTTTGAGCTTATTCATCTACATAGCAGGATCAGAGGGTTAACAGATCAGAAGAAGCTGAGAGCTTTCACTCTGAAGTCCCCGTCCCCCCCACACACTGAGACATACTGGATGGCTTCAAAGCCCAGTCGATTGGAGAAGGAGAACCAATGGCCCACTCGGTTGAGTTAGAAGATTTACTTGTCTGCCATGTTCACCTTCACCCTTTCAGTAACAAAAGTGAAAGACCTTGATGTGTTCCCCTTGTAGAAATGGGAAGTGTTGTTTTTCCTCCCTATACCCCATTTTGCTTGGAGTTGCAGGTAACAGTGTTCATCATATCCACATGGCTGGCAAAGCGTGGATTGAAGTGAAGCAGGAGGTTGTCACAGTTTTTGCCCAGATCCACAAAAAATTCTTTAGCACCTGGTAAGATCCCCCCCAAATTCGTTCAGCCCCCTCCCTGGCTACTTTTAGGGCCCTCCTTAAGACCCACCTGTTTCGCCAGGGATTTGCCTTTTAATTATTATTATTATTTTAATTAATTGATTGTTACTGGTATTGTTGTTCACTGCTTAGAGTCTTTGGAGGCAGTATATAAGGATTTTTAATAAATAAATAAATCCTTCCCCTCACTTGAAGGCCCTCTCTAGGCTGGATGTTCAGTCAATTTGCAGTCACACCACACTCCATACTGCAGTCTTGCCAGGGCTCCACAAACAAGGCCACCCTTCCTTTCAAGCTCAGCTTAGCTTGATTATGGACAGAATGCAACAGGAGAACCAGCTGAAAATGAACCCTAATACTACAGATAAAATGGTAGCTGGCAAAGCAATAGCCTCTAACATAAAGTCATGGAAGTGGCTAGAAGAGCAACATCTTCCCAGATGGCAGTAATCCTCTATTTCAAGTCTGTTGACCACCAATCTCAAGCCCTTCTTCTCAAGCCTATCTGTGCAGAATGTTCTACATGATGCTCCAATCAAAACTATTCTGTCAGAAGGGCAATTCACCAGGAATACATTGTACAATGGCTGTAGGGTCTGAATACATGGCATAAAAACTTCCCAAGTACAATGCACAATATTATCAAGAGCCCACAAACCAAAAACCAAGGAGCGTGCAAAGAACCAAGGGGCGTGCATTGGTTTAAAAAAAAGAAAAGAGTAGGTTTTCATTCTAAGTGGAACTCGCTGCTACAGAATGCTGCAAATAAAAGACAGACCAACACATTTTAAAAATGAAATCACATCCAAGTATATCAACAGCTACTGGCAGAGAGTATGTCATGTCAATCTTAAATCATCTTTGGCAACTAAGGGATGGACCCTGGAGGTTAACATTAACCATAGGAATTCCACCTATTATTCAGTCCAAACACTTGCCCTGAAGCAGAGTATCATATAAAATTTATCATATCCAGGCCAAACTGGATTCCATGATTATTGCAGAGTCTACTGTGGAGGTGTCCAGGAACTCCTCTTGTAAGATTAGATTGGATTACTTTCAGTTTGTGACTCCCGAGGATGTGGACAAACTACTTTGGACTTTACATCCTACAACCTGTTCTCTTGACCCTTGCACAACTTGGTTTATTCCATCTGGTAACTGTACTATCAGAAAAGGTCTGGTAAATATTATAAACACTTCCCTGAGGGAGGGCAGGATACCTCCTTGTCTTAAGGAGGCTATTAGACTTTACTTGAAGAAACCTGCATTGGATCTGAGCAAATTACAAACCCATTTCCAATCTTCCATGGTGGAGCGGTTGGTGACCTCTCAAGTCCAAGCAGTTTTGGAGGATACAGAATATACAGACCCATTTCAAACTGGCTTTTGAGCAGGCTATGGGACTGACACTGCCTTGGTTGGACTAATGGATGATCTCCAACTAGGTATCGACAGAGGGAGTGTGACTCTGCTGATCCTTTTGGATCTCTTGGCAGCTTTCGATGCTATCAGCCATGGTATCCTTCCAGGTCACCTGAGGGAAGTGGGACTGGGTGGCACTGTTTTACATTGGTTCTGTTCCTACCTCTCTGGTAGATTCCAAATGGTATCACTTGGGGACTGCTGCTCTGAAGAGCAAGAACAAATGTATGGCATTCCACAAGGCTCCATACTGTCTCCAATGTTCTAACATCTACATGAAACTGCTGAGAGAGATCATCAGAAGGATTGATGCAGGGTGTTATCAATATGCTGATGACACTTAAATCTATTTTTCCATATCAACTTTATCAGGAAATGGTATAACTTCTCTAAATGCCTGCCTTTTATCCTTGAAACTGTTTTAACTGTTTTTAATCTGTGAAATTGTTTTGTTTTTACTTTGTTTTATGTTTTGTGTTGTGTACATGGCCTAGAGAAATGTGTCAGGCATTATAAAACAAATAAATATTCATGTATCTACAACAGATAACCAGCCAGCCATTTCCTGAGGTATACAAAGCTACTATTCCCTTAGATTTAGGAAATGCTATTATTTAATCTGAATCTTCCCTTCCTTCTCGTAATTTGAGAGCAATGATCCTTGTCCTACACACTATTTCCCAAACTATATAATAAATTGTTTTTCAAACTACCTAAATACAACCAATATGATCTACACCCCAGTTCGGTACATTGTATTTTCTCTCCAATAAATATAACCAAATCCTCACACCACTGCATAGTATATCACACTCATAATTCTCCTCTGAAGCTATAGCATTCAAAACTAAACACAGTACTCCAAAATTAGTTCTCCCACCCCACTGCCCCACAAAACACCCACCCACCCACTGAAGTTCATGTCTAAGTCATTCCATACTGGTTTAAGAATACATTTCTAAGATATAAACATTTTAATTGTTGAAAAAGTTTGCTAATGGATAAAAAATTCCACTTTCTGAGAATCTCAGTGATAAAAACTTGTAGGGGGAAAGTCAGTTTCTTGGTATCATCAAACTCTACTCAATTTCAATTAAGGAAGATTTGAAAACGCAGAATGGTATACCCATTTTCTAACAGCATGGCTTCATAATATCCAGACAAGAACAATTAGGAGTTGAATAATATTCAAGTTATGCTGAAAGAACATACACACACATTTTGGAAGGGGATAGTAAGAAAATGTGCAGTTGTCCCTTGCCAACTGCGAGGGTTTCGATCCTGGAAAACCTTGCAGTTGGCTAATTCACGCTCGACAAGGCATAAAACCAATGTGAAACGGGGGTAGGGGAATCATGGTCCTGGAAAACCTTGCAGTTGGCTAATTCACGCTTGACAAGGCATAAAACCAATGTGAAACAGGGGGGGTAGGGGAATCATGGTCACAAAAGGACTGAAAAACATGTTAAAAATAGAAAAACCCACCCCTGGCCCCCAGAAATGACATCGACCCAAAAAAAAACCAAATCCCCCCCCCTCAAAAAACCTTCCCCAAACTGCAGATAATCACAGTTGGCAAGACCTGCCACCATTTCCCAGTTGTAGATACTCAAATCTGCAATTGGGAAACCCATGAGGAATGACTGCAGTTGCCAAGATAAATTTGAGAAATGGATGAGTGCCAATACTTTTAGAAAAGAGACTGTGACATTCAATGAGTTACTTAGCACTATACTGTATTACAGGTTGAGTATCCCTTCTCGGGACATCCGGAATCCAGAATGCTCAAAAATCCGGACACCACGCCTTAACAAAAACAAAAAACAAAATGCCTCAGCTCACTCGCTCACAGATTCTCAATTTTGCTGCTTTAAATCATGCAGTCAAAACTTACTTATTTCAGAAGGCTGTTAGTGACAGGGGTTTTGTCTATAATTCTCTCTAGCTGCGGCTCTGTTTTTATTGTGAAGCTTTTTAATGTTTTCGGTGTTCTCGCTTTGGTGCTAGAGGGAAAGGGGAAAGCCCCCCTTCTCTACTCCCTGCTCAGTTTGGTGCCTGTTTTGGCGCTCTGTTGGTGCCTGCTCTGTTTTATACGTCTAATATTTTTTAGATCTCATAATGCAAATATTCCAAAATCTGGAAAATTCCAAAATCCGGAACACTTTTGGTCCCAAGCAATCCGGATAAGGGATACTCAACCTGTATATGTTTATTTGTTGTTAATGTATCTTGGCAATCCAGAGTTATGTGTTATGAGTTCTCTCTTCCATTTTTAAACCTGAAGCACTATATACACACTATAAATGCAACTTGATTGTGATGCATTAATTACTGGAAGATCAGAACTGGCCTCAAGTCATTCAGCTGGTTTCACTGAGGTATACCCATTTCCTCTATAGGACAGTACAGGATAATATGTATGACTTTTGCTACATGGACATAACTGGTTTCTTCATTTCCAGACACAGCAGGGCTCAGAAGGACTGAACTGATAATGTGACAGTTACCTAGCTACAATCATTCTGCATACAAAAACTATTTTAAAAAGTAACAGGGTTTGTTTTTGTTAGTTTAGTAAAAATATTTAACCTGTGACATCTAGTGGATATATTTTATCTTTACTTAATAAAGAGGTCTTGATGGAACCTTTTGTAATAAATCTTCCATATGAAGTTCTCAGCTCATGATTTTCAAATCCTGAAGTATGCTTATTTCAAAACTATATCATGCCATGGCTACTATTCACATTAGACATAGCAGATTTCTGTAAAGCACACTGCAAAACATAAGCCCCATTAGTGTTTTTAGAAATGCAGCAACCAGACTGGCCTCTGCGACAACCCAAAGGGACCATATAACACAATTTTAAAACAATTGCACTGATTTCCGTCATGTTTCAGAGCAAAATACAAAGTGCTGGTGGTTATTACCTATAAAGCCTTGAAAAGCTTGGATCCAGGGAATTTAAAAGAGCACCTCATAGGAAGCTCCTTTATACTAAGTCATATCATTGGTCCATCTAGTTCAGTATTGTCTACACAGAGTGAAAGCGGCTTCCCCAAAGTAGCAGAAAGGAGTCTACCTCAGCCCTATCTTAGAGATGCCAGGGAGGGAGCTTGAAAACTTCCACTCTTCCCAGAGCAACCCCATCCCCTAAGAGGAATATCTTACAGTGCTCATACATATAGACTCTCATTCAAATGCAACCAGAGTGAACCCTGCTTAGCAAAGGAGACAATTCATGCTTGCTACCACAAGACCAGCTCTCCTCCTTTGACATGAACCCTGCAATCCATTAAGATCATCTGAGGAGGTCTGGTTACGGTTCCCACTGGCTCATCTGGTGGTGACTCTGAACTGGGCCTTCTCTGTGGCTGCCCCAGGGCTTTGGAATGCACTCCCTGTCAAAGTAAGAGCTTCTCCACCTCCGAATGCTTTTTAATAAGACCCTTAAGACACACCTGTGTTCTCAGGCTTTTAATTAAAACCAATTTAAACTGTTTAGTTGTTTATTCCATGAAATCATTGTACCTGTTTTTATTCTGCGAGAGAAGAGCTGATCTTGTGGTAGCAAGCATGACTTGTCCCCTTAGCTAAGCAGGGTCCACCCTGGTTGCATATGAATGGGAGACTAGACGTGTGAGCACTGTAAGATATTCCCCTTAGAGGATGGGGCTGCTCTGGGAAGAGCAGAAGGTTTCAAGTTCCCTCCCTGGCTTCTCCTAGATAGGAATGAGAGAGATTCCTGCCTGCAACCTTGGAGAAGCCGCTGCCAGTCCGTGATGACAATACCAAGCTGGATAGACCAATGATCTGACTCAGTATATGGCAGCATCCTATGTTCCAATTGTTTTTTATCTTTTTAATATTGTATTTTGGATTATGTATGCTATACATAGAGATACGTATATCAGGCAGTACGTAGGTAGGTAGGTAGAATATTCTATGTTTTCAGTAATCATCACAATACAGCCCAATCCTATGAATCTTACTTGAAAAAAGCCTTTTTACCAAGTGGATTCATAGCAGATATTTAAACATTCCAGAAATGTTGAAGTTGGGACTCTGGATCACCATTCCCTCCAAGGCTCCTGCGCAGCTATCTTTAAGAGCTGCTCACTGAGGTTGCTGCTTGCTGCTCTCCCCTCACCACCTTTACCCATTGTCCTTGCTTGCCTGGCTGGCTTCTCTTCCCTCCCACCCACCCCCTCCCCCAGTCCGCTTAGGCTCTTCTGTGGGGAATAGTCTCCCTCCAAGAGTGAGTCCCATTTCCTGTGACCACCACATGGGGTCTTGGCAGGACAAGATCGATCTTGTCCTTCCCAGAGCCCATGCCAACACCACTCAAGCTCTTGTGCGGGGAATCCTACAATGGCAAATACAATTGCTTTTAAAACAGAGGACAGATAAATAGAATTGTAAAGTACACTCCTTTTCTTCCATAGTGTGTGTGTGTGTGTATGGTTGTGTATCTATAGTGGCACGTAATAATACACATATGTGCACACTGCCTTGATACTGCCGCCCAGAACAAAACTCAATCCACTCGCTGATGAAAAAAATTTGAGGAAACACTGCTTCAAGACACTTTAAAAAAAAACACATCCAAAATACCCTATACTTCCTCTTATCAGACCTAAACTTCAACATCACACAGTGCTTCTTATTTTTATAAGTTTGTGCTGTTTGATATATTTATGACATATAATTGTAGAAATACCTTTATTTTATTCAAACAATAGTTATACAACCTGTATCAGAGATGAAATTGCAATCTAGAGTGCTGGACTAGGGCTAGTGCTGGACTAAAGTGCTGGACTAGGACCGGGGAGACCCGAGTTCAAATCCCTATTCAGCCATGATACTAGCTGGGTGACTCTGGGCCAGTCATCTCTCTCTCTCAGCCTAACCTACTTCTCGGGGTTGTTGTGAGGAGAAACCTAAGTATGTAGTACACTGCTCTGGGCTCCTTGGAGGAAGAGTGGGATATAAAATGTAAAAATAAACAAACAAACAAACCTGCGCTACCTTAAAGTATTTCTTAGGGGTTTTACCAGTCAGAAAAAAAATAGAAGTGGAAATTCATAACCAACATTACAGAGAACAAATAAGAAGATTTTATTATCTGGGCTTAGAAAAAAGTGCCCTGGATCCAAATAACCATGTAACTAGTTCTGTGTTGCCCCTCATCATCCCATGGAAAAACCTTTTTGAATCTGGAGGCTTTCAAACAGAGGCTGGACAGCCATCTGTGTCAGGAATGCTGTAGAAGTTCCTGTAATGAGCAGGAGATTGGACAAGACAACCTACAAGGTCCTTTCCAATTCTAACATTCTATGCTGGGAATTTTAAAAGCATTTAGCATCAAGAACTGCTGCTGAATTAAGAAAGAAAGTAAATCTCACTGCACACTCCCAGCCTCTTTGGCATACCTAGAAGTAGCTCTTTGACTATTTGCCAAATCTCAGCATTATCACACACAAACAAAAACCCCACATTTTTAGAGAAAAGTCCTCAGAAAATAAACGTTTCCTCTAACATTCAAGGGCTGGTGTATGAGCAAATAAGGACTTTTCTGTCTCGAACCTCCTGTCGCAAACTCACTAAGGTGGCTTGAGGCAAGCAACTGCCTTTCAGTCTCAGCTTCCCACCTGCAATATGGGGATAACAACACTTACCTTACATCAGGATGGTACAACTTCAAGCCTACAGCTGTTTTTGGACTGCAACTCTCATCATCCGCAGCCAGAGTCAGGGATTATGGGAGCTGTAGTCCAACATACATACATACATACATTCAACATCTGCAGGAGAGTGAAGCTGTGCAGCCCTGTCTTACAAGGTTGTTTTAAGGATAAAAAGGGAATAAAAGTGAAGAACTCTGAACACTCAAAACATACTATGCAAATGTGAATATTATTATTTATTATTATTTATTTAAAATATTTATACCCTGCCCCTTCAGGGCACTCCTGCTCACAACAATAAGATAGACACAGATAAGTATGTCATTAAGTTTGTCTTCTTTGTGGAACTCCCTTCTGCATGAGATCTGGCTTGCTACCTCTCTGTTAACCTTACAGCATCTGCTGAAGGTCCTTTGGATCCAGTAGGATTCCCTTCTTATCACTGTCTGAGAAACCATCTTTGAAGTGGTTATAATTAAAAATTAAACACCACACAAATATTTGTAATGGTTTTCTTTTATTGATTTTGTTGAGTTGTTTTTACTTGTATTTTTACCTTCTAGATTGCATGAACTTCTTGAAATCTCTTATGAAGGGCAGGGTACAAATTATTAAAATAAATATTCTGATAAACTTTATTGTAACCTTGATAGTATATCACCATAACACATAATAAGCCCATGCACATGGGATCCTATGGGGGTTTGGGGGAAGAGGTTAAAATGTTGTTAAAAATTGCCCACTTGCCCATCATGCCCTAGCATACAACCCATTTTGGTGTCCCTAGGAGCTACCCATAGGGAACACTG
Source organism: Hemicordylus capensis (assembly GCF_027244095.1). NCBI lineage: Eukaryota > Metazoa > Chordata > Lepidosauria > Squamata > Cordylidae > Hemicordylus > Hemicordylus capensis. The sequence goes on along the minus strand of NC_069658.1, from coordinate 26,029,436 downwards.
GCGTGTTTTGAGGTTCCCTATGGCCAAAACACTCTAAATGTTTTGAGTTATTTTGTTGAAACAGCTGGTTTGACCACTGTTTCAACGAAATGTTCTGGCAGTTTTGTGGTTTGTGTTGAGCTTGAAACCAAATGCAAAATCTGTTTTGTTACATCCCTAGTTTATAGAGGTGAGATATCTAAACTGGAAAAGCAGTGTTAGAGTGAAGGTGGTTGCAGTAGTCAAAGTGGGAGAGACCACAGCAAAAAACCAGAATGTTAGCCAACATGAAGTGTTAAATTTAAATCTTCACAAGGAGAAGCAAGATGACACCATGCCAAATTGAGTATTGGGATCAAAGCCAAGGCTTCATTCCTCATCAGTGGAGGAAAACTTTGATATTATCAATGGATATGGAGGGTAACTGAGAAGAGGAAGGCTGAGAAGAACAGACAAGTCGTCCAGTCTTTGACATATTAAGTTGGGCAGTGGGCGGTGTGGAGGTGGGGCAGTGAGACAACCACTTTGTGACATCGACATGGAGATGGAAATACAGGACAAGTTTAGGGTGGAGAGATAAAACTGGATGTCATTGTCATACAAGCAGCATTAAAGAGCACGGAATCTAATTATATCATCCAGGGACAGTATATTAAAAAGCCCAAACAAGGCAGAAAAGAAGCATCCCCCAGTAGAAAAACTAAAAGAACAATCTTACAGGGCAAGAACCAGTTGCTGAAACCAGATACATATAGACCCAAGAAACTAAGGGAGTAAAGCAGGAGAGGATGTTCAATTATATCAGAAGTAAAGAAATTAAGGAAAACTAGAGACTTTTAGGTTTGGCATTTTAATGAGATTTGTGGGTGCGCCAAATGCAGAATGGATATTATGGTAAACTATTATTACTGGGAGGGAGTAATCAGCAGTATGTATGTATGTATGTATGTATGTATAGCCATTTCGGAAGGGTGGTGTGTGTGTGTGTGTGTGTGTGTGTGTGTGTGTGTGTGTGTGTGTGTACACACACACACACACACACACACACACACCGCCCTTCCGAAATGGCTCAGGGCGGTTTACAATTAAAACAGAAAACATTAAAAACAATTAAAACAGAGATACAAATATAAATACCAATTTAAAACAACTTACAAAACAATTAAACTATCAAAACAATTAAAACCCTGAAAACCAGGTATTAAAACAATTAAAACTGATTAAAAACCCTGAAAGGCCAGGCCAAACAGATAGGTTTTACAGTACAGCTGTATTGAAAAGCAGCACGGCCAAGGATGGAGGTCCGAACACTTGAGGTGACTGGGCAGCCTTACGGGGGCCCTCCGAATGGAGAATGGCTTCCCTGGCGGTTTGTGGAGGTGCACGCCCATGTGAGGGCCAGTTGGTGAACGCCCAGTACTGAGCGAGTCTCCTGACGGGCCGCCCCATTAGCCAGCTGAGCGGAATGCCTCCGGTCCTCCAAATGCTCCTCTTCACTGATTACCTTTTTTAAAGGAGGTGGTCACTCTAGCAAGTTGGCTGTTCCCTCTAAAGAACATGTGTGCATGCACTCACGCATCTTTTCATTCATTCATTCGATTTCTATACCGCCCTTCCAAAAATGGCTCAGGGCGCTTTTGATGTCTACTCAGTTAATTTTAGATCCCACTCAGGTTGAACCAGGAAGGTCCCACTCTGAATACATGCATGCACACACTGCCTTGATACTGCCACCGAGAACATAACTCAATCCGCACACAGCTGAAAAAAGTTAGAGAGAATACTGGTTAGCTTGGGTGCCTTGGTTTTTGGTTTTGCTTTTGCCTTTTCCTACCTCAAAATGGTGGTGGCCACCTTAGCCTACTTGCAATCAGCATGGCTGGTGCATAGGGATGGCAAAGTTGTGCACTACCAATGCTTCTTTGAAGCCCTAGGCATGTCGGATGGTTGAAGCCCCTCAATGGGTATAGGCTCCTCCAGAGGAGAGATAGCCTGATCACCCTCCACTGGAGCAGACTCTGAGGAAGGGCCTGACTGAGTCTCGCCCACCTGGGCTAACTCCATGAGGAATTATGGGGTGGGACAAAGCAAGACAGAACTAGGCAGAGAATAAGGTAAGTTGTGAGAAGAACAGGATTCTTTTTTAAGAAAAGAAGGCAAGGAAGAAAGGCAGGAGCTCTTTCTTACCACACCTGTCCTAGAGCAAGACAGGAAAGTAACTGGGGGATCCTGCTTCCACTGCTTGCTAGATAGGGAGGTAGGCCCAGCCAGCTGTTTGACCTAGGTGAAAATTCCCTTTCTTTTGGAGCAATGAGGAGGAGTTAACCCATCGTTAGGGACAATGACCTCTTAACACTGTGGGAGAAAGCAACTACTACTCTGCAAATAAACATAATTTTTGAAGTGCTTGCTTATTATTTATTTATCAAATTTGTACACCGCCCCAAACTTTCGTCTCTGGGCAGTTAACAATAGCATAAAACAAGTTAAAAACATATACAAAAAACTTAAAGCAATTTAAAAATTTAAAAATAAGCCAGAGATTAAAATCTAAAAATTTTTTAGAAAGCTGAGAAAGCTTGGGCGAAAAGATGGGTTTTCAGGTGATTTTTGAAAATTGCCAGAGATGGGGAGAATCGTATCTTAGCAGGGAGCACATTCCACAATCTTGGGGCAGCAATCGAGAAGGCCCGACTCTGTGCAGCCACCAAATGAGCTGGCGGTAACTGGAGATGGACCTCCTCAGATGAGCTCAATGGGCGGTGGGGCTCGTAATGCATTTTTGTATCAAAAATATTTATATACTCTCATTCAAACTAACGAATTCTCAGACCAGTTTACATAGCAAAACAAATGAGACACCAGTAACAGCCACTGGTGATACCCTGTGCTGGGTTAAATATGGACAGTTGGCTTTCCCCCCACTAAATAGAAACGTTGGGCTTACCTGTGAAGGGTTCTTTTTTGCAGTGTCTAAGGTCATCCTAGATAGTGGGTTGTGCACCAATCATGCCTCAGCAAGACAGGAAGTAGATTTTCAAAGCTGGAGCTCATATCCAGTAACTACGCTGGAGGTGCCAAATCCCCAGTTAAGAACTGCTGAGCTAAGAACCAGTGGTCTAAACTATAAGGAGGGGGGAGAGAGAGAGAGAGATAACACTAGAGGGAAACAACACACAGCAGACCAGTCCACATGAAGGACAAGGAAGAACAGTAAACAGTCAGACAAAGGAGGAAAAAACTGAATACCCTGGGAGCCGGCTGCCTCCCACAACTGCCCCCCAATTGCCTCAAAAAAGGCAGAGAATACATCTGTAGGTGGACCGGATGACCTCAGACATCGCAGAAAAAAACCTTCACATTTAAGACCAATGTTTCTTTTTTCACAGTTGTCTGAGGTCATCCTAGATACTGGGGCATGCCCAAGCAGAAGGAGAAAACAGGAGGGGAAAGCAGATGTGCTACACCACTTGTTGAAGGACTGTACAGCCAAGGGCTGCCTGGGCCGAGTGAAATGAGGAAATCTTGTAGTGCTTAATGAAAGGCAAGGTAGAGGACCATGTGGTCGCCTGACAAATGACCTGGGGCATTGGCTGAGAATGTGGCAAAGGTGCCAGAGCTATGAGTGGAGTGAGCAGTGATGCCCCTAGGAACAGGGAGTCAGAGCGACTCGTAGACTAATGTGATAGTAGCGGAAATCCATTGGGCTAGGGTGGCCTTGGAAACTTTATTCCTCAATGAAGTGTGATGGAATGAGACAAAGAGGGAGTCAGAATGTCGAAGGGCTTTGGTTTAATGTAGATAAATGCATAGTGCTCTGCACACATCCAGAGTGTGCCAATACTTTTCCTTGGGATGGATAGGAGAAGGACAAAAGGAAGGGAGAACTACTTCTTGAGATCTGTGGAAAGTAGTGTTGAGCTTTGGGATCCAGTTGGAGTATGACAGCGTCTTGTTGGAAGAAGCAGAGTTCCTTGTGTGCCGAGGGGGCACCTGAGACCCTTCGTGCTGAGGTAATGGCCACAGGAAAAGACTTTGTAGGAAAGTATCTTCAGGGGAACCGAACAAAGAGGCTCAAAGGGTTCCTGTGTAAGAGCATTGAGAACCTTGTTGATATCCCAAGAGAGGTATCTATGTACGGGGGCAGGGGCTAGGTTGTTGGCTCCTTTTAGAAAGCGTCTCAGATGAAGTGAAAAACCTTAGAGGTTTAGGTCCAGGACTGAAGAAAGGGCTGAGACTTGTCTGTGCAACATGTTGGGGCGAAGTCCAATGTTAAGGCCCTCCTGGAGAAACGACAGAACTCCCGGTACTCCCACTGATGTCAGGACGAAGTGTTTCCTCCATGCCTATCTGGAAAAAGCCACCCCGGTGGTTTGGTAGATACGGGTGGTGGAAGGTCTTCTTGAAGCCAGGATGGTATTCTGCATGAAAGCAGGGTATCCGCTGTCTCTCAAAGCGTTCAACATCCATGCGTGAAGCTGGAGCCATTCTGGGTCCAGGTGTAAGACAGGACCCTGGGAGAGAAGATCAGGATGAGGATGTGTTGATAGTGGATGAGTGGAAGGAAGTGTGATGGGGCCAGACGAATAGCCTGTAGTTCGAGCCATTTAATGGTGTTCACTGCTTCCCATCCTGACCATGTGCCCTGTGCAAACTGGTTCTGACAGTGAGCTCCCCACCCTGACAAGTTCGCATCTGTGATTATCACCATTTTTTGTGCTGGGGCTATGGGTAGGCCTAAAAGCATACTCAGAGATACCCACCACTCGAGGGATAGTCGGACCTCTTGAGGAATTGTGACCTCTGTGTGCACTTTGGCCATGATCTGATCTGGGAAGGGAAGGAAGAGCCATTGTAGGGGGCGAGAGTGCTAACGCGCCCAAGGTGTGCACTCCAAGCAGGTGGGTCAGTAGCACTAGGTACACTGATGAGCTGTTCAGAAGAGGCAACACTACGGATGCAGTTTTGTCCCTGCAGTCCAGTGGTAGTGAAACTATACCCTGCTTGGTGTTGAAGGGTGCCACCAGGTGTTGGGTGACCTGAGAGGGAATGAGATAGATCTTTTGGAGGTTTACTACAAATCTATGGGTCCAAAGGAGGTGGAGGGCTCCTTGGACGTCTTGTTACTTCAAAGTAAGAGTGGGGAGCATATCAAGAGATCGTCCAAGTACGGATGGACGTGAACGGCCTCCATGCGCACACAAGCAATCAGGGCCACCATGATCTTGGTGCAGACACATGGGTCCGAGGAGTATCTGAATGGCATTGCTTTGTACTGGAAATGAAAGTTATTGTGGCAGAATCTGAGAAACCTGAGATGCGACTGATGAATTGGAATGTGAAGATATGCCTCCGAAAGGTTAATGGAGGCCATCTAGAAAGATCTCCTTAGAATAAAGTGGTTCAGGTTCTTAAGGTCCAGGACTGCCCGCCATAAGCCAACCTCCTTTGGCACCAGAAACAGGATAGAGGGCATAGTCTTCTTTTTATCTGGTAACTCCTGCCTAGTTACCGGATAAGAGCTCCTGTTTTGAAAATCTACTTCCTGTCTTGCTTAGGCATGATTGGCGCACAACCCAGTATCTAGGATGACTTCAGACAACTGCGGAAAAATAAGAGAATGTACGTTCCTTGGAGTTCCTTGGAGAAAGGTGCCTGCCTTTTCTCTAAGGAACTCAAAACACAAACACGATCTTCAAACACAACCCTTTGAGGTAAGTTAGGCTGCAATAGAGCCTGATCCAAGGTCACCTAGTAAGCTTTGCCACTGAGCAGGAATTTGAACTTGGGTCTTCCTGGTCTAAATTCAACAACTAACTACTATATAGTGCTGCAGGGCTTGACAAATCTTAGGCATCAGGGAGCCATGGTGCCTAGACTAGGATATTCAGAAGCAGTTATTGAATAAAAATCTTTATTTGTCCCTGGTAGCCTAGATTCTGTTCTAAGCATGTGACTTGTAAAAAAGATAAAGAGAAGACCATTTACCTTCTCTCTCCACAGTGCAGGGTGGATTTGATTTAAATCAAACTGATTTAAATCACGATTTAAATCACGATTTAAATCACGATTTAAATCACGATTTAAATCACTAGCAGGGTGGATAATAATCAATGATTTTTTAAAAAAAATCAAAAAAATTGGATTTTTTTATTTAAATCAGATTTTTTTGATTTAAATTGGATTTTTTTGATTTTTTTAAAAAAAATCATTGATTTTTATCCACCCTGCTAGTGATTTAAATCATGATTTAAATCGTGATTTAAATCAAATCCACCCTGCCACAGTGTATGTCATTAGGTCCTGTACTTTTATCAAGTGTCCACTGTCTGGCTCCTAAATTTTTGGGCTGGCTCCCAGATCCAAAGAAAATATGTCAAGGCCTGAACCATTTCAGTAATGATAGACAAATAGGCCCATCCTGAATCAGTGTAATGTCACGTAAACAGTAAAAAGGTAAGCTTTACCATGCTACTATAGCTCAAGTTTATTTTTACAATTAGAATCCATGTCTAAAAGCACTATAAGAGGCAGTCAACTCAAGTAGTTCAGAGAGCTCAACTGCCCAACCAACTTTTCATCCCATAAAACATTTCATCAGTAGCTCACTGGCTTTGAATGGGGAGTGAGGACACTAGTGGTTTAGCTTCTAGAAACCCTGTTTGCCATCCAAGGGGCAATGCCCCAATGTGCACCTTTCCACATTTTGCCTGCCAAAATCCCTCCACTAGGACCAGTTACTCCCCTTGCCAGAATCCAAACACTCTCCTACAGCTCCCAAATCTATATCATCTAAGCCTCTTTCCTGTACTCCACTACTTGCTCACCAAAAATTAACCTAAGGCAGTTCCTTTCCCACCCTTGCACAATCTAAGGATGGGGAAGAAGGAGTTTAAGAGGAGAAGCCAAGAAGGAAAGGGAAGAAACCAGATGAATTCCTCTGCAGCCTCAAGACAGGGCCGGAACAGGGGTCAGGGCGCCTTCCAGTGGCAGGATGTTACTCCTGCAAAGTTCACAGTCCTGTCTCTCAAGCATTCTCAGTACACAACCCATCAATGACGACCTCCAGCACAGGGGAATAATTTAATGGTGAACCTAGACTAGAATATTCAGAGATCAAATTATTTAATAAAGGTCCAGGCAACCCTGCTTCTGTTTAAAGTATGGTGCATTTAAAAGGGGATAAAGTCCATCCCTCCCACACCATCGCAAAGTTCAGTAATTTTGTCAAGTGTCCATTGTTTGGCTCCTACATTTTTGGGCTGCCTCTTAACTCTGAAGAAAATTTGCCAAGGTCTAGCCTAAGCATTCCTGTTACCCAAGCATCCTTTTCCAAAGGTCACCAACTATTCCACATCCTCCCCACTGCTGCAAACACTGACAAACTGCACATTCCACAATCCTTAATGACTATGTTGCTAATTTAAACAGAAGAGGAAAGAGGCAGATTTGAGGCAGGCAATAGTAGCTATTGGTAAGTCATTCACTTTTCTCTAAGAAAGTGGTCCAAATTATATGCAATGTGGTAGGGTTGCAGCAGACTGCACTAGAGATCCCAAAATGACATATGTTTTACAGCCCAGCTTTACAGCTCTGAGTTCTCACATTTAGAACTTCTCAGATTTAACATTAGTTTGCTTCCAATACAACAGTTTTACATAAGCACCTTTATATTCAACATTAGGGGATGATCCTATCCCATCCTTTCCCACTTGCAGAAACTGTTTTGACACCTTATCACAAACTCTCCGCACATACAGATAACAGCATCTGTGCAAGGGCTGTGTATAGGACATAGACAGGATCAAGTTCTTAGTTATATGAAAGGGTTTTTTTTTAAAAAAAATTACAAGGCAGAAGTAACAATATTTTTAAAATACTACTTTTAGAACTATTTCTGGATCAACCAAAAAGTGTGTTCTTCCTCACATCTCCATCTGAATTTTCCCAAGACTTGATGTACTGACTCTAGCAAGCTGTTGTCAGAGAACATAAAACCCCTGTCAATTGGGCAAAGAGACACCTTTCAAAGTGGCGATTCTCTTTATATTTAGCAGGCGGAGAGCAACAGGCCCTGTCCAATCCCAGCTCAGCATCCATCTAATGGCTGTGGCTGGTGTCTACCGTGTATTTTTTTTAGACTGACTATGAGCACCTAAAGGCACAACGGGGAAGTAACTTGCTTAGGGAGCAAGAGGTTGCTGGTTTGAATCCCCGCTGGTATGTTTCCTAGACTATGGGAAACACCTATATTGGGCAGCAGCAATATACGAAGATGCTGAAAGGCATACTGCACAGGAGATGGCAATGGTAAACCCCTCCTGTATTCTACCAAAAAAAAACCCCATATGGCTCTCTGGTCGCCAGGAGTCGACTCCGACTTGGGAGTCACAACTTCACTTTATGAGCCCTTCAAGGACAGGAAACCATCTTCTCATTCATATTACTTTTCTAGGTAAACTGCTTTGATAATTTGTTGTTGAAAAGTGGCCCCAATATGCAACACACTATAGTTATTTACAATGAATGGCATTTGCCATTTTGTTGCCCACTCACCCATTTTAAAGAAAGCTCCTTTTAGAGCTCCTCACAAGTTAGAATCAGTTATTCTACAAATGGACCTGTCCCCTTATCTGCTATGTTTACTCAAGAGCTTTCAATGAGAAACTCTGTCAAAAGCTTTTTGAAAGTTTACCTTTACCATGTCAACAGGATCACCACTGTTAATATGCCTATTAACACTCTTAAAGCACTAGAAAGTACTGTTCTAAGTAGAATATAGTACTGGTTTGGCTTTGCAGAAAGAGCCCCATTTATATTAAATCTATACCAAACCACAAAACCAATAAGCAACCCTGGAACTTTAACTGAGCCCTTGCACTGGCTCTCCCCAGCCATTTTAAACAAATAACAAGGCACTTAGCTGCTCACAGCAATGGCAACCCATCGCTGCAAACAAATTTAGAAGAGGAGGATTAGACACTGCATGATTGCTATTCTGTAATTTATTCTCATATGAACCCCTAGTATGTTGACAGCTTCATCCAAGTGCCTGTTGCAGGGGGCACCATTTTCAATGTTTAAGTGGGTCAGTTACTAGATTCAGGGTCTTCTTTGTAGAGGCATCCCAATGTGTAGCTTCTTTGCTAGGGATATTTGCCTACTCTTATTTTAGGCTCCAGGTTGAAATGGTCCTGTTTTCCTGATCCCTTAGTACTGAATAGTATTGATCTGTTTTATTAATTGTAATGGCTGCTTACTTTTCCCGTTTTGTGTGTTCTAGTTTAGAAATTGTACTTAGTTTAATATAAAATAATATTAAAAGGTCACAATAAATATGCTTGCATTATATCAACTTAAAAACTGATTCATTAATACAAGAGAACCTCCATATTCGCAGGGGTTCCCTTCTCCACTGCTACCACAGATATGGAAACCGTGAATACAGAGACATTGGAACAATGGGATTGTTGGAGTTTAGGTTCCTAGAGTCGGGAAAATGTACAATATGAGAAGAAAATTGCCCTAAAAATACAGGGGGGAGTGGCCTACTGTAATCCACGGGTACCCCAAAAGCAGAAAATCGGCTGAAAATCAGTTTTTCCTGGCGGGGGGAGGAGCCATTTTGAGGCTCTCAATCCCAGAACGGATCCTGACCTGTGGATATACAAAATTTAACCCCTTAGTTGCCAGGTTTTTTCATGCATACTGAAGTCTGGTGCCAATTCCCCGACAGCGGATACACAAAACCACGGATATGGCATCCACGAATATGGAGGTTCATCTATCCATAATTGTCTCAAGAGGAATAGTCTTCCAGAAATAGACATTAACACAACTCACTCGTAGGGGCACTGAGCACTTTCAAATACAATGGGGAAGTGGCCTAGCTGTTCCAACATCAAAGTAATTTTAAACCACCCAGAGACATAAGTTTGGGGTGGTGTACAAATATAATAAGTAAATTAAGATGTCTTGCCAATCTGCTTATCAAAGCATAAAGGCTAATCTTATTAAAAAGGCTGTATTTAAAGAAACCCACGACTGGAACCTCATAGTTAAAATCTACAAAAATGAACTCCATCAAACAGGTACTGGAGAGCACAGGACATGCCAAATATCAGATGTAATAGATGTGTGAGGAAGCTGCTGTGTTTCTGGAATAAGAGTCTGTGATGTATCTAAGATTACTAGTAAAACTGCAGTGGTCTAACACCTACACTAACTCGTCTTTGTCTAGGAGGACAGACTTTTACTGGTTATAACCAACAGAAACATCTGGTTACAGAAGTTAATGAAAATAGCTAATTAAACAGAAAAAGCTAATTGAGAGCTATCTTCCACAGATAACATAAAACTGATTTTAATAATTGTTGATTTTTATTTTAAACTGATATGTTTTATATGTAAATGAGTTTTTCCACTAACTTGCCCTGCAAGGCATTGTGCCTGAAAAGGAGGGATAAGAAATTAAACAAATATAAATAATGCCACCTGACTTGGGAAGTACCTAGTGTATCAATTCGTTTGTGTCAACTGTAACTGATGTGTTATCTTTTCCTTGCTATTTCCCAGAGTCTACAATAGTAAGATGATAGGTTCCCCCTCCAAAGATGAATGTTGAAAACAGAAAAGAATTCAGAAAAACTTGAAAGAATCTGGTTGCTAAGATTATCAAAATATCCCCACTCATCCAAAAAAAAAGGCTACATTAAAGATGCCTTCACAAACACAGAGAGTCTCAAGCTTATGTACTCCATCCTCCCTTTTCCTTTCTCTGCACACAAGTAGAAAAGATTAGAAGCTTCTGATCACTGTTTGCAGCTAACCAGGGTGGATTTGATTTAAATCAAACTGATTTAAATCACGATTTAAATCACTAGCAGGGTGGATAAAAATCAAAAAAATCCGATTTAAATCAAAAAAATCCAATTTTTTTGATTTAAATTGGATTTTTTTGATTTAAATCAGATTTTTTTTATTTTTATCCACCCTGCTAGTGATTTAAATCGTGATTTAAATCAGTTTGATTTAAATCAAATCCACCCTGCAGCTAACCAAATTATATATGTATTCCTCAACCCTTTGGCAATTTTTCCTACCAGCCAATTTCAACAAAATATGTATACCCAATATTAAGAAAGTTCATATAGTGGAAAATACCCTATTATGGTTACCCCTAAACCTGGGCTGCACAATTTCAGCCCTCCAGAAGATGTTGGACTACAACTCCCATCATCCCTTACTACTGACCACTGTGTCTGGGTATGATGGGAGCTGTAGTCCAACAGCAGCTGAAGGGCTGAAGTTGTGCAGTCCTGCCCTAAACTAAATCCCAAAGTTCAGCTGTTTACTCCCAAGCAAATGTACATAGGACTACAGGCTGCATTTCATTTTTGCTTTCTTGCATACCAAATTTAGTTCTACGCATCTACCCAGACCTCCAGAACTTGATACATGCTAACTGCTTCCTTGCTGCAAAAATGCACTACCCACATCCGTAGTCCAAAGAACAGTGGGCTGACATCCTGACTAATTAAGCATACTCGTAAGGAGGGACCGTGGGTACATTCTGGGAGCCCTCGTGCAAGTCCCCCAGCAACCCTCCATACAATGTTGTGTAAGAGCTACTGAAGTTCCATGCACTCTGTAAGATCAAACACACAGCACTGAGTCAGTAACATGCTTCTGACCTTACAGAGTAGGGGGACTCTCCAAACTAGTACTTACTGCACAACAGCAAGCACCAACAGCGGGATTGGGACAGTTTCAGTGCATCCCCGCAGTCCCTCCCTACACACACCCTTCATTATTTGTTTGTGTATTACATTTATATCCCACTCTTCCTCCAAGGAGCCTAGAGCATGTATATGTACACGGTGATGTTTGTCCTCACAACAACCCTTTGAGGTAGGTTAGGCTGAGGGAGAAGTGACTGGCCCAGAATCACCCAGTGTGTTTCATGGCTGAATGGGGATCAGAACTCAGGTCTCCCCGGTCCTAGACTAACACTCTAACCACTGCACCACATTAATCAGGATGTCACACTATGCATAGCTGCATGAAAAATAAATCATTTAACTCCACAAAAACTTTTATTTTTGAAATTTTAACTTGGAATCCTCTGCCCCACTTCCACCTTCCACTCAGACACACCTCTGCCTTCCCACTATGGTACTCACTTCCTCCAACACTATCCCCACAGCTTTGCCCTTCGTGCCTAGTCAATCATAACTATATTCTGCAAGCCTTCTCCCAGTCACAGATTTCAGGACTCAAACTGGGACTTAATCATACCTGAAGATATTGATTTTGAACAGTCAAGTCTGAGAAACAGGTCATGCAGTTTAATACTGTATCTTTAAAGCTGTACTCGGCTTTAAACAGGGAACTTGCCTCTAACTTGGAAAGGTAGCTATCAACAAGAGACCACTGATAACTAGAACGTACCTATATATTTAATTCTCTTGGGACATGCGTGCCCAGGATTTGGCAGCGGAACTCTTGCGCAACACGCTGCGAGAGTTCCGAAGTGAGGACTGAGGAGGAGAGGGGGAAGAAAGTGCTGGCAGTGGCCACCAGCCGGCCGGGTGGAGGCGGGAGAAGAGAAAGGTGTCGCCCACCGCGGCTCTGTGTGGGGGGAGGAACGGGAGGGGAGGAGAGCTGGAGAACGCAGTCCGGAGGGAAAGGGAAGAGAGGAGAGACCGGGGCAAGAGGGAGGGGGAAACAGCCGGCCCCAAAGCGCCGCACAAATGCTCTGTGTGGGGTTGGCTAGTTACTATTAATATTTATACACCACTTTTCAACAAATAGTTTCCAAAACAGTTCACATTACAAAAGAAATTTTAAAAAGTGATTTCCTGTCCTGAAGGGGCTCACAATATTAAAAGAAACATAGGGACACACCAACAGCAAGTCACTGGAGATACTATGCTGGACTGAACAGGACAGTTGCTATTCCCTTGCTAAATGTAAGGGAGCCGCCACTTTAAAAGGTGCCTCTTTTCCTAGTTTGTATTGTAAAGTTGCATAAGACTGCAAGAACCTCTCGGAAGAATCTTCATAAAAAGGTTCAAACTCAGTGTAATCAACACAATTAACTTATTAGTGTACTTACAAACTCTGATGTTACATTCACCTTATTACTACAATGAAGTTTATATAAGGATTTTGGCATCAATGTTCCATTCATTTAATATGAAACACACTTATACCATACTGCATGGGGGCGGGGGGTTTCTTATAAATACATACATTCAGATAATTAAGAAACAAAGTTAAATTTAGGTGCTGAATAGCTAAGGAATTCCAGATTATGATTAAAAAGCACACTACACTTTTCACATCTGTATCAGCCTCTCTGTAAAAGGTAGCATGATTTAACAAAGTAGAAACCTGTTTTTGAGCAGCCTAGGAAATACAATATTTGCTGCACCAGGAACAAACATTATTAGTTCTAGTTACAATACAGATGTCTTCAATTGTCCTCTGTTATTACAACTTTTTAATTACAGAGATTGTCTCATTTTCAAATTCTAATTATCTAAAGCAGAGTATGCAGAAATAAAATGAAAAACTCTATAGATGCATCTTTTAAAGTGGTGAGTCTCTTATATTTAGCAAGGGGAGAGAAATTGACTATCCAACCCCAGCACAGCAACCCTCCAGTGGCTGTTGCCAATGTCTACTTGGTGTTTCTTTTTAGATTGTGAGTCCTTTAGGGACAAGGAACCATCTTCTCCTCAATATTCCTGTTCTGTGCCAGTCACTCTGAAAATTTTTTTTGTTTAAGTGGTATATAAATAATTAAATAGCAGCCACCTATTCCCAGTTGGGACAAGCAAACAGCTGTAAGTGAGCACAATTTAAAAGGAGCAGATTTTTTTAAATATCACTTTTCATTCAATTTTTCACAACATAAGATACACACATGCACACACAAAAAGAAAAAAGGAAAAAAAGAAAGAAACACACACAAAAAGACAAGAGGACTTCCATCTCATCATTAGAACAAGTATCAGTTACAATACTCAAGTCTTGTCTGTAATTTTATCATTCCCCCCCCCCCATTAAATCCTACAAAAGTCAGCCCTAGGGCATTTTAAAAACATTTTTGTTACCACTCAAAAGCCTGAGAGAAATCCGTTTTTAAGTAAGTAAGAAGAGGGTCCCACTCCCTTTTAAATGCTTCAAATTTATTTCTTAATAATGCTGATAGCTTTGCCATTTCTGTCAACTCTAACACTTTAAGTATCAATTCCTCTTTAGTCAGGCAATGGATGTCTTTCTATTTGTATGCAAATGTCAATCTTGCTGCTGCTGTCAGATACATAGAGGATCCAGTATTTCCTAGGCAATGAGCTATTATCAATGCCTAATAGTATTGTTTCTGAGCTCTTAGGGAAAGGCATTTTAAACACTTTCTTATACTCATTGTATATTAAATCCCAATAGCCTTCAGACTTATTACAAGTCCACCATAAATATATATAGGAACCCACCTCTTTTTTACACTTCCAACATTTGTTTGACATGTTCTTGTACATTAAAGCCAACTTCTTAGGAGTTAGATGCCATCTGTACATCAATTTAAAAGGAGCAGATTAACCCTACACCAATGTCATCTCTGAGCACCAGGGCTCAGGAAATCCAATAGTCTACTAGTCCGTGACGAGTGAAAAATGATGCCTGATGAGTGAAAATAATCCTGATGTACCAACATAGCTTGATAATACATCATACATAATATGATGTACATAACAGATAATATGATGTACCAACATAAGTCGAGGAACCATCTGAGAAGTAAAACCTTTCTTTACCCCTGCTGAGCATACTCCTTTACTCTACCATACAATCATAAGACGTTTTGTGTGTGTTTTTAAAGGACAAGAAGAATTTTTCTCAATTCCCTATATATGAATATTTATATACCACTTCTCAACAAAAGTTCCCAAAGTGGTTTACAGATATAAATAAATAGGTTCCCTGTCCCCAAAGGGCTCACAATCTAAAAAAAATACACAAGATAGACACCAGCCACTGGAGGGATGCTGTACTAAGGATGGATAGGGCCAGTTACTCTCCCTCTGCTAAATAAAGAAAATCACCATTTTAAAAAGGTGCCTCTTTGCTCAGTTAGCAAGGGGAAATCACAAAATTTGAGTGGCTGAATGCCTATCTGTTTATTATTTATTTATTGCGTGTTTATACTGCCCCTCCCAATTTGGCCCAGGGCGGTTTACAAACAAAACAAACACAGTCAAAATCAAACAAAAACAAAAACCCTAAAAAACCATAAAACAATGTTAATTTTTTTTAAAAAGTACATTAAAAACTCCTTACAACAAGTGAAATTGAACTATCCAAAAATATATACACTTGTCATTAAAATTAAGTCTTGTGAGCTTGCAGTACCTACATAATACTAAGAGCAACTGACTAAGAAGCATTAACCACCTTATTTTTCTGTGTAAACTGCTTTGAGTGAAAAGTGGTATATATTTGTAGTGGTAGTGTTGGTAGTAGTATTAGATTCACTGCTGGGGGGAAAGAGACAGAACTAAAGTAATGAAAACTGAGGGGTAGAGGGGAACTGACCAGTGCAAAACCCTTATAGATAGCAACCTAGAGGTGGTCAGCGGATAGTGGTCAAGGAAGTGTGCACAGAGTTAAAGCACACTCTTTCTACAAATGCCAATATCATTAGGAAGACTAGGAAAACGCCAGTCATGCATTGTAATCAAATGGAAATGTGTTTTGTGATTTTAGACTATACAATAGGTAATGTGCTGCCTGGATACATATATCTCCCCCACCACCCCACCTCATACAAACATATATTCAGGCCAGTTCCAAACATTTTCACAAACACTGAGATCACCAGGGATAGCTTGCCTTTAACCCTTCTGCAATGATGTTCTTCACCACATCTTACTTACTCCCATATAAGTGGGTGGCTGCCATTCATTCCTATGGGCAAAAGCAGAAGTACTGCCTTGGAGACAAAAGCCTGCACAACACCAACAGATGGTGGAGGAAAGGAAACAATGTCTCTCTACTCCTGTCCAAAGGAAGCTCCAGGGAGAAGTGCAGTATTCTTCTCATGCTTCTACCTCCAACAAAAGTGGAGAGAGGTCATACATGGCCTCCTTCCCAAGGCCTGAAAGTCATGGTCAGTTGGGGAAATACAGGCAATACCAGGCTTAGAAAAATAGGTCTGGCCTCCTCACTTCCTACAACTGTAGTAATGGTCTCAATTATAGCAGCCTCATCTAAGACTGACTGGAAGAATTCCCCACCCTCCCTGTCTTCAAAGTACAGTTACTACAAATAGGAACATAGGAAGCTCCCACAACCTGAATCAGACCATTGGTCCACCTAGCTCAGTATTGTCTAAACCAGTGTTTCTCAAACACCAGTCCGTGGACTGGTGCCGGTCCACAAGGTGTTGGGTACCAGTCCGTGAGGCATCACTAATAAAAATCATCCCCCCAAAAAACAATTTGGGGCTGGCAGGTGCTCTCCGGAGTTCATTTCAAGGCAGCCCTCATTACTAAATAATGTTCATTTCCCTTCCTCAAAGTGAAAATTATCCAGCAGTGAGAGCTGCCTAGAAACGAGCTCCAGAGAGCAGCCTGAAATTGTTTGGGGGGGTGGCGAGGGGGGTGACCCCCTTACTAACTGCTGGTCCAGGAAACTGCACATGAATAATGTACTGGTCCATGACTACAAAAACATTGAGAAACACTGGTCTACACAGACTGGCAGCAGTTTATCCAAGCTTATAGGCTGGATTCTCTATGTAGTGAAATATTCAAGTAGCAGGATAAGGCCTGCTTCACTACAATAAAGGATGGGCAAGAGGCTCTGGAGAAAAATTGGAACTCCTCATCCTCTCCCTCTCTGCTCAGTTCCCGATGATTCCCTAAAACAAAACATTTCAAATATTGTCAAAAATATTTATATTCCACACCCTCATTAAATATGAACTGAATATGCAGCCTTGACAGATCAGCTCAAGCACAAATAGAAAATCCTCCCTCTTAATACCAAAGGGTTTATTTTAAAAAGCTATCCTATCCTTTACTGAAGCAAAAGCAGATATTTTAATGTATAGTCCCAACTTTGTTTAGCAACAAACATTCTTTTGCAAGGCAGGAAGCCCCATTTTCCTTGCTCTTGAGGTGAAAGGCCATGACTGGCTCACAATAGTGGTGAGGGGCTCTGCAATGGCTAAAATCTTCTCACAGAAGGCATGTTCTGAGTTTGTATTGCTTAGCAAGTACAGATGTGAAGAGTCAAAGAAAGCCTTTTCAACCTGCCACACTTATCCTCTCACTAACAGAAGAAAGGAATTCTGCACGTTAAAAGTACACAAGGAGCTGCTATCAGGGCCCATACATGGCAATACACATACATGATTTGCAGTTTAAACTTTAGAACAACTAGGCTAACAAAATCCACATAGTATTTCTAACCACATCCCTACCAGCTCCATACTTATTTCCCCATTCCCTCCCTACTGTGAGACAACATAAACATTTTGTTAGTTTTCTGATACAGCAGTGAGCGTATCTGTCATCCTACATATAATGCTTTCCTCCCTAGGGTCTCCCTCGGGATGTACACAGAACCAGAGGAGGCTGGTTCAACAGCTGGGGGTGTGTGCGCACACACCCCGCCGCCACATTTCCCCTGCCAGTGTTCGGTTTCCTAAAAGTCTGTAGGAGAGGCAGCATACCTCTGGTGGCGCAGTGGTAAAACTGCCGCCCTGTAACCAGAAGGTTACAAGTTCGATCCTGACCAGGGGCTCAAGGTTGACTCAGCCTTCCAGCCTTCCGAGGTCGGTAAAATGAGTACCCAGAATGTTGGGGGCAATATGCTAAAATCATTGTAAACCGCTTAGAGAGCTCCGGCTATAGAGCGGTATATAAATGTAAGTGCTATTGCTATTGCTATACCCCCCTGCCACCCCATTGCACCCTTTACCTGATGTAACCGGAAGTACTTGATGCACCTGCGCGTGTCGCACATTCCTAGTCAGCACTCTATTCAGTATACCATTGATTTTCAACTGGTGACCCGAGACTCACAAGTGAGCCCCACCCTGACCTAAATAGGGTTGTCCAATTTCCAACTCTTGGAAGCAATTCTAAGTTTCTTAGAAAAATCTTTGGTGTACCCCATTGTATTTCTAATGTCACACTTGGAATGGAAACTGGGCTTGTTACAATTGAAGCCTGTACCTGGTTACTTAGAATTGTTGGCTTAAACTAATTTTTAGCCCAATTGGGCTGGCCCCTTCCATTTTAATAGGAAACCTTTCTTCTGATTGGAGAGCTGTGGAGGAGAAGCTTCAGGGTTACAGACTTCTCCTTCAGCTCTGTTTCCCTTAGGGGGTTTTTTTGTGTGTTTTTTTAAGGTCAAAGAAACTGTTAGGTAGCTTATATGGGATGTAGCCCTTCAAGAGCACAGGTCCTGGGCTACACGTTGTGCAGTGGCAGGGAACTTTAGCAAAATGTTTGCCAAGGCAAAATATCTTTATAATCTTACACTCCCAAAATATTGGCAAGTGTTTACCTGGTACATTTTGATGTGCTACCATAAGCCCTGCTCTCAACATCTTTGCCCTGCCATTCAGGCATGATCAAATCAGGGGAGCATGTGCTGCTTTACTACCTGTTTTATAAGGACATTTATTCCTTTGCTTATACAGTGGTCCCTCTACTTATGAAATTAATCCGTTCCGAATGCACATTTGTAAGTCGAAAAGCGGTTTCCCATAGGAATGCATTGGGAACGGATTAATGCGTTCTGGAGCCTAGAAAAAAGACCCAGACCCCCAGTAAGGCTTGCAAACTGCACAGGAACATTTCTTTTCAAGAATAAACAGGCAGTAAACAGGCAGGCAAGTCAAGGAAACCGCATGTAAAATTCGTAAGTCGAGGAAACCCCATCTAAAAATTTGTAAGTCGAAAAAACCGCATCTAAAACCGGATCTAAAACTGCCGTTTGTAACTCAAAAAATACTTATGTCGAGTAGTTCGTAAGTCGAGGGACCACTGTATTTCCAATTCTGAAAGATTATCTGGGCAGGTCAGATTATTTTTACACACTCCTCCTTTCTGACTGCAATACTGAAATTACCATCCATTGCAAAATTCTGTGCTATGGCATGTAGTATTAGGAAGCAGTTGGTTAAGTCTTGTGATTAATTGTATATAAGGTACATAGACTTATTTTGTGGCATCAGGGTATTATACTGCTTTTTGTAGTACTGTATTGGTATTCTATCTGTATGTGTACTTCCACATTCTCTTTTGTTGGCTGGTCTTGAACCATAACAATAAAGATTGATAGAAGGTTGTCCCAATGACCACCACCACCACCACTAATTTCTTTCTGGGATTCTTTTTAAAAAAGAGAAGCAGAGGGAGAAAAGAAGCATAACCAGATGTACCGGAGAACAATTCCTATCTTTATTAGTTGTATAGAAGACAATATTTTGTAAAGAGCTACTTTTTCACAACTGCACAACAAACTGCACCTATAAAAAGTTTGCATTTTATTGTGCATTTATTGAATATGCTATTTATTTATTACATTTTTATGCCACCCCATCCAAAGGCTCTGGGCAGTGCACAGCATCAAGACAAAAAACTAGCAATCGTATAAAACAATCAACTTAAAACAAATTTTAAAACCATTTAAAAGCATTTAAAACATTGAAAAATATTCAAGAACAATTTAAAAACCCTGGAACACCAGACCAAATAAATAAGTTTTAAGGACTCTCTTGAAGGCCAACAAAGATCCCAAATCACAAATTTCTTTTAGGCATGCATTCCACAGTCCAGGAGCAGCTACAGAGAAGAGCCAGTTCGGAATCACCAACAGACGTGCTGGTGGTAACTGGAGACAGACTTCTCCAGATGACCTTAACATGAGGTAGGGATCATACAGAAGGCAGCACTCTCTAAGGTAGCCCAGACCTATAGTTCAGGGCTATAAAGGTAATAAACAACACTTTCTATTTTGCCCAGAAACAGGTTACCCTAGAGACCAATCTGGCTGCCGCATTTTGGACTAACTGAAATTTGAGAACTACGTACAAAGGCAGTTGCACATAGAGCGAATTGCAATAATCAAGTCTGGACTATCTATCTATTTATTGAAATTTTCTTATATACCGCCTCCTCCAAAGACTCTAGGTGATGAACAAAACCAATAACAATATTATTATTATTATTATTATTATTATTATTATTTTGATTTCTATACCACTCTACCAAAAATAGCTCAGGGCGGTTTACACAGCAAAATAATAAATAAATTAGATGGCTTCCTGTCCCCAAAGGGCTCACATTCTAAAACAAAAAATAAGATAGACACCAGCAACAGTCACTGGAAGTACTGTGCTGGGGGTGGATAGGGCCAGTTACTCTCCCCCTGCTAAATAAAGAGAATCACCAATATCATCATCATCATTATTTATTTATACAGTCAGACAGGTGTTATTGACTGGCTTGTTTTATCCAGTCATCGAGTCCTTCCCAAAGACCTGGGATGGCTTAATTTTATTATCAATGTTCTTGCTGTTATTATTATAGATATCGTCGCAGAATATAGGCTGTTCCCAGTAACGTTGCTTTTTGTAATTGGCTGGTGGTGATTTCTGTGGCCCCTATGGTGTTGAGGTGCTCTTCAAGTTGTTTTGGAATTGCACCTAGGGCGCCAATTACTACTGGGATTATTTTGGTCTTCTGCCACAGCCTTTCAATTTCAATTTGTAGATCTTTGTATTTGGTGATTTTTTCTATTTCTTTTTCTCCTGTTCTGCTATCACCTGGTATTGCTATGTCGATTATTTTGACTTGTTTTTCTTTCTTCTCGACTACACTTATATCTGGTGTATCGTGTGGCAGATGTTTGTCTGTTTGAAGTCCCATAATATTTTTGCATCTTCATTTTCTACAACTTTTTCAATTTTATGGTCCCACGAATGTTTGGCTACAGGTAATTTGTATTTTTTGCAGATTTATTATTGTTGTTGTTATAGATCAAACACCTGGCAAAACCGGTGGGTCTTAAGAAGGGCCTTAAAAGCAGCCAGGGAGAAGGCTGAACAAATCTGGGGGGAAGCGTGTTCCAAAGAAAATGGGTTGCCAAAGAGAAGGCCCTCCTACAGGCTCAGGCACCATGCACAACACCAGGGCCTGGGACACTAAGGAGGGCCAGCTAAGAAGACCTCACAGGTCAGGATACAACTGGCGGGGAGAGGTGATCCCAGAAATATACAGGTGTTAAGCCCATAAGGGCTTTGTTAGTGAGAACCAGCACTTTGAATTGGACCCAGAAGCGAACAGGTAACCAGCGCAGTGACCATAAAAGAGATGTAACACTATCAAATCTATGGCCACCCATGAGGAGGCAGGCCACTGCATTCTGGACTAGCTGAAGCTTCCGAATTGTTTTCAAAGGCAACCCTAAGTAGAGCGCATTACAGTAATCCAAACGAGAGATAACAAAGGCATGAGTTACTGTCGCCAGGGCCTGCCGGTCAAGAAAAAGCTGTAACTGGTGAGCCAGCCAAAGCTGGCCAAAGGCACACCTGGCCACAGCCTCCACCTGCTGTTCAAGCAGGAGCCGCAGGTCCAGAAGGACCCGCAGATCACAAACCATCTCTCTCAAGGGAAGCGCAACACCATCAAGAGATAAACTCACACAAGGCAATTGGCCAAATTGCAGACTGAACAAGAGGAACTCAGTCTTGATTGAGCCTGAGCTTGTTTTGGCCCATCCAGGTCCAGACAGCCTGTAGGCACTGAGCCAGCACATGGACTACATCACCTGTTTGAGCAGGGGTAGAGATATAAAGCTAAGTATCATCAGCATATTGATGAAAACATACCCCAAACCGCCAGATGACCAGGCCCAGCAGCTTCATTTAAATGTTAAAGAAAATGGGAGCAATGACCGAGCCCTGTGGAACCCCACAAGAAAGGGGCCAGGGCACAGAACACTCACCCCCAATCGACACCGACTGGAATCACCCAATGAGATAGGACCAGAACCACTGAAGAACAGTGCCCCCAATGCCCAGCTCATTTAAGTGCTCCAGAAGGATAGCATGGTCAATGATATCGAAGGCTGCTGAGAGATCAAGAAGAACCAAGAGAGGTGCACTTCCCACATCAAGGTTATGATACAGGTCATCCAACAGGGCGACCAATGCCATTTCAGTGCTGCAGCCTAAAACCAGACTAGCAAGGATCAAGGAAGTCAGTTTCCTCCAGGACTCTCATCAACTGAACACAAACCACCTTCTCCTGAACCTTACCAAGAAAAGGAAGATTGGAGATTGGATGATAGTTATCCAGATTATCAGGGTTGAGAGAAGGCTTCTTCAGAAGAGGGTAGACTACCACCTCTTTAAGGGCTGATGGAACAAATCTCTCCTGAAGAGAGGAATTAACCCTCCCGAAGCCAGGACAGAACATTTCCCCTCGCAGCCCTCATGAGCCAGGAAGGACAAGGGTCCAGGCTAGAGGTTGCTGTGCCCACATTGGTGAGAATCCTGTCCACATCAGCCTGAACAAGCTCAAAGGTATCCCAGATAGTATCACAAGACTACTAGACTACTGTTTGATTTTACTAGTTTGTTTGGTAGTTTCTTTTTTACTGTTTATATTATACCAGTTTTATCTAAGCCACCTTGTGTACTGCTTTATTAAAAATAAAAATAAATGACCTACATAAATATTGAAGATTCAGGAGCCATGTCCTCCTTTGTACCTGGTCACCCAGGCAGAAGGAGAAAAATGGGCACATACAGTGATGTACTGGAGAGGATCTCACTTTACAGTTTGGATTAAAGATGGATTATTAATCTGAAGACTATATTATACAATCAATCTCATAACCAACATTTGAGCTATTCCTTTAAAATATATTTACACAATTATTCTTCAATAGAATCTTCTGTCCCTAACACACAAGTGAATCTCATGACATCCTATAATAAAGATCTGCTTTGCATGTATGTTGTGCAAAATGGGATGGGAGCAAGATTTACGTTTGACCTTGCAGAGAAACATCTGTTTCATTGTGTAAGAATTCACCTCAAGCTTTATTTACATTCAATAAAAAAGGAAACATTAGTGAAGAGGTGTCTGCCAAGTTTCAGCCAGCAAGTTGTAAAAATAATGGATGCAAATCCAGCTTGACAATATAACCTTTGGGAAAGTGTAAAGCTAATACAAGAGCTTTTTCAGCAACATTAAATTTATATCTTCCAAATAAAACTTGGCACAAGGTGTACATTTATATTGTGCTATTTTTATAAGAAGGGAACATCAGATCCAATTCAGAGCCAGTCTTCCCCATAGTATATAGGAAACTGCCTTATACCAAGTCAGACCATTGGTCCATCTAGCTCAATATTGCCTACCCATACTGACAGCAGCTTCTCCAAGGTTGCAGGCACTGTTCCCTCTAAGACGTGTGCATGCTCACAAGTTTTTGGATGTCCACTCAGTTCATTTTAGATCCCGTTCAGGTTGAATCAGGAAGGCCCCACTCAGAATGCAGCTGCGCACACACTGCCTTGATACTGCCGCCCAGAACAAACCTCATTCCGCACAGATATGAAAAAGATTAGAGGGACCACTAGTTGCAGGCAGGAGTCTCCCTCAGCCTTAGCTGGAAATGCCAGGGAGGGAACTTGGAACCTTCTGCATGCAAGCATGCAGATGCTCTTCCCAAAACAACCCTATCCCCTAAGGCAGTGTTTCTCAACCTTTTTGGAGTCACGGACCGGTAAATTCTTAGTGCGCAGTTTCAGGGACCGGTACATTATCTGTGCACAGTTTCCTGGACCAGCAGTTAGTAAAAGGGTTTTAAGTTTATCTATTAGTACTAAAGTATACTACAGGTGTGCACAACTCAACTTAATATCAATCAATTAATTAAATCAAAGTGAAATTAATTGAAATGAATTTAATCAAAAATTTTGAAGCTCTGGCAGGCCAAAATTAATTTAAATTAAAATAAAATAAATTGAATTAAAAATTCTAATAAAATAAATACAATACAATCTGTACAAAATACATAACATAACAATAAAATGCATTGTTCTTCCTTTCTACCTCTGCCAAATCATCACACTTAACATGGAGCATTTCTAAGGAAAAAAAATTAGAGAAGTTTTTCTCTTAATTTTTGATAAGATTGTTTTTATCCTTCACCACACAGGCTTTTATAAGAAGGAAAGAGAGAAGCAAGACGGGGAAAGAAAGAGGGGGGGGAATAGTTCTGGCTTGGCTTGAGAAAGAGAATGGGGTAGGCTTCGCTTGAGAGAGAGAGAGAGACAGAGGGATAGAAAAAGGAAAAGGGGATGAGGCAGGCTTGAAGAGAGAGAGGAAGAGAAAGAAAGAAAAAGCTAGAAAAGAAGGAGATGGAAACATGATAGGTAGGTTTGGCTTGAGGGAGAGACAGAAAGTTTAAAACGAAACTGATGGAAAGAACCACCCCACCGCGCTGCACCTTGCTCTGCTTGCCACTTGCCTTCCCATGCCATGAAACTCCATGTATTTTTAAAAATTCCAATGCCAGCCGGCGCATGACTGAGGGGTTGTCTGGGGATGGCTGCCAGGTGTGTGTGTGGGGGGTGAGTCAGTAGTCCTTCTATCCCCCGCCCCCTGCATGCTGTGAACCTCCGTGTTTTTTAAAAAAATATTCTTCCAATTTGTGGCGGCCCTGCTCCTCCTCAATGATGAAAAGGCTTTTAAGAATCCCAGTTTGCACGTTACCTGACAGCATGTGTGAGTTGCAAGTGGGGAGAGAGAAGAGAGGACCACAAACTACGCAGGTCTTCGCCCAGGCTAACCGAGCGCCAACCCCCCTAAAGGCCTCACATAGTGCTACTGAAGCTGAAGCTCTACTAAATAAGTGCAGCCCAGTTCTACAAGCCGGGCTGAACACCTCTTGCAAAAAGAGCTCGGTCCATGTTAGCATTCAGGGGCAACATACCGGAGGCAGGAACGACCAGGACATGAGCCGAAGAGAATAGCCCCCGGAAAGATAATGGGGCGGGGGAAGGGTAGCTAAGGTTGAGAAGTTGGAGGACATTCTCCCAACTGAACTTTAAAACACACACACACACCCCTTGTCTTGCCAAAACAAACAAACACCAAGAAGGGAGGGGGGAGCCGCCGCTGCTTGTATCTGTCCCTCCCACACCCACTCCTCTTTCCCCTCTCTCTTACTGGAGTTAAAAAAGGGGGGGGGGAGCCCGTGATCAAATCAGAATACTAAACGCTCGCTGCATTATCTGGATAGAGGAAATCATCATGCTTTTGGAAGTAGGATGGTGGGTTTAAAAGAAAAGAAAAGAAAAAGGAGGAGAGATTGGGGGAAATGACTTTATTTTTGTCTTGCCACCAAGCCCCTTTGGCAGCATGAATGTAGGCACACCACCTCGCCATTAAAAAAAAAAAAAAAATCCAGAGGGGAAGGAGGGAAGAGGAGAGAAAATCATTTGAATGTTCCGGCTTTTTGAATGAGCCACGTGTTCAAACTACAAATCAACTTCTCACGCGAGGAATCCCAACACCTCAATTAGATAGCAGCAGATTTAGGCTCATACATTTACACACACTCACAGAGGAGCAGAAGCAAAGCCTCTCTGGCTGTCCAGGACAGCTGCAAACCTCTGTGTTTTTAACTATTAACTACACGAGCTCGCCTCGCATTTGGGAAGTGCCCTTGGGCCAGATGGCGAGCTACAGCGTCGCTCTGTTATCAGCCGCTGCCGAGGCGGGTGGGGCGGGATATAAGGACTACTGGCTCACACACACACACACCTCATAGCCATTCCCTCGGCCACGCGGTGGCTGGAATTTCAACAACATTTTAAAAAAAAACACGGAGGAGGTTCACAGTGGGGGAGGGGGTTAATTCCCTGAGGCACAGACTGGCACTCAACTCTTCGCGGACCGGCACCAGTCCGCGGACCGGCTGTTGAGAAACACTGCCCTAAGGGATCTTACAGTGCTCACACATGTATTCTCCCATTCAAATGCAAACCAGGAAGGACCCTGCTTAGCAAAGGGGACTATTCATGCTTGCTGCCACAAGATCAGTTCTCCTCCTGACAGTGCTCAGAAAATCACCAACTTGGAAATAACAGCCTTCATAACACAAACACAAATCCAAACACAATATTAATAGACTGCGTTCTCTCACAGAGTTGGTCCCATAAATGTAAAATGAGAACAAGAACATAAGAACAGCCATGCTGGATCAGGCCCAAGGACCATCCAGTGTCATACAGTGGCCTACCAGATGACTCTGAAAAGCCCACAGGCAAGAGCTGGGGGTATGCCCTCTCTCTTGCTTTGGTTCCCCTGCAACTAGTATTTAGAGGCATCTAGCCTCCAAGGTTGGAGGTCGCCTAAAGCCACCAGACCTGTATATATGTATATATGTATCTAACTAAGTAACTAACTAAACAGAGACATAAACTCATCTCTGGGTGGCTTGCAAGCAAACAAACAGAAAAGGTTAAAACATTAGTTAAAATAAATGGCAACAAAAATTAACACCAGTTAAAACAAAGTAAATGATACAGCAAAAATTAAAACACTACAACAATTCAAACCTTAAAACATTTTAAACAATGTTAAAACTATAGTAGCCATTGATAGACCTGTCCTCCATGAAATATCCAGCTTCCAGTATTGTCAAGAACAAAAAAAGTCAAGACTGCACATTAATAATAAGATTTGAGAACTTGGACCAAAAACTCATGAATGGAACATACAAACTAAGCATATACAAAATATATGATTAGCTATATTTTCAATCTGGGAGTGCTCACTTCTGAATAAGGGGCCTATATTTTCTACTTTGTTTATTTGCTGTTAAGGCATAGAAAAGCCTGGAAATGCAAAATACACATCTATATATAATGTTGTCTAATGCTGCACAAAAACAAACCCACCAACAGCAAGCATGGCTATGAAACAGCAAAAATATTAGATATTTTGAAAAGTGCCACCTATAGGTGTACCAACCACATTAATAAGTTCGCTACAATATACAGAAGCCTGTCTAGCAGGTTTTTTGAGCAGTGTAATGTCTAAGAATATGCATGTTCACGTTCTGCATGAGACTTCTTATATCCAGTCATTTCAGGGTGAATTCCAAACTCATTTTCAAAAAGTTCAAAGGGGTCATAACAGATATTTTAGTGCAACAGTTTTACGTGTACTGACCTATGAACGTTTACCCTTGTGAAAATATTTTACTAGAATGAGAGGAGCAAAGAAGAGTTATATAATATGAAGCTACAGTAATCTGTCATTAATTTTTACTAGATTTGTAGACTGAAAACCATTTTCAGAGCCACACTACTTTGTGTTATACATACACAGTGTCTAGCACATTATTGCCCCTTTTAAAAAAAGGAGCAGTAGCAGTATTTTAAGTACTTAAAAAGAAAAGCGATATAAACATGCAAAATAATTCCAGGCAGGCAACGCTCTACTTCCAACACTACAGTTCACACATGTACACACACAAAAACAGAGTCGCATCACTGTTCATGCTTTTTGTGCTATATCTAGGCAACTATACATAGAGTCCCCAGCTTACAAACAGGCTGCATTCCAGAAGTTCGTTTGTAAATTGGATATTCATAATGGAGTGCATATAGTTCCTATGAGGGACAACTTGTTTGCATGTGCAGGTTGGTGTTTGAAAGTAGAGGACTTCATTAATTAAATATGTAATTGAGCTTTGTTTGTAAGTATGGGTCATTTGTAAGTTGGGTGTTTGTAAGTCATGGAGGAAGTGCCTGTAATCTATTTACATTAAATTCAGCTTGTACTGCCATATGAACAAAATGCTTAAATTTTGTTTTAGGATGACTGTGTCCATCATCCTAATCACACTTACACGCAAACATGTCCAACAACACTTACTTGGGTGTAGCATAGTGGCTATGAGACTGAGCTGTGAATCAGGACCTCCCCAATAACTTGCCAGGTGTCCTTAGACAAGCCACTCCCTCTCAGCTTCAGTTCTCCAGCTATTATAGGGGCATACTGCTACTTTCCGGGTTATTGTAAAGATTATATCAAGATTATACACGTGAAGCACTTTATAAACTCAGGAAGCACTACACAAATGCAAAGTATTATTATTACTTAAATGAAATTATTTTACCATTAGGCTCCCACTGAATTCAGTTAAACCAGCAATCCAATCCCATGGCCTGCTGTGCAATATAGGAGGATATGAGAAAACTCTTGCACCATTACAATGTTGCTAGTCATGATGCTGCCCTAAAGACAGTGCAGCTGCACTAAGCAAGGTCTTGTGTGAGCCATCAGATATGGGCACTTCCTCTTGTCTTCATGGTTCAATGGTATCAGTATTTTCTTATGTGATTTTAGAATGTTTTGCATTGCAGACCATTATTCTGGCCTGCTTTACAAAAAACACACATAGCGTAATGGTCAAGAGCAGCACACACTCCATGTCTGAAATGCTGTCATGGCCAATGACTACTTAGGTTGCCTTAAGCACCCCTCACCAACACTCCAGCACTCAACAACATCATAACCCCAGCACTCAACAGCATACTAACCTTGGCCTACCTTACAGATTTGTTGTAAGAATTACTAAGTGCTTTGAACGACCTCAGCTGCTCTATTTTCAATAAAACATCTTTTTCAAACAGCATGTGGAAGGGGGGCACTTGAAGGGCTTCCAAATTATTCAGCTCCTCTGCAAACTGATGGAGTTGTACTAAATATAAAGGCTGAAGAGAAAGGATTCCAAGAATTATTATGTTTGAACACACTCTGTGTCACAGACTCTAGCTGCATTTCTATGCACACTTAAATAAGAGTAAGACATTGAATTAAATAGAACTTACTTCCTAGTACTGTAAACTGTGTAGGATCAAACAGCACAAAAGACAGTGCTATATAGGTCACTTCTTACAGGACACTGAGCCTGCTTACATTCATGCAGCAGCTACTCCTTGAACTGATCATAGTATGTTAGGTCCAAGGAATCTAAGAAAACCTAAACACCAAATCAGAGAAGATTTTCTCAGTGAACTGGAACTGAACCCAAACCTAAACCCTTTTGATTCCCTAGAACAGAACTGTTTGGTGACCATGTATTTAGATGGGTTCTTGGTTTTTAAAAGTGGGAAAGGAGGGCTCTGTATAGCCATAGACGGGACACATGAAATATTTTCCAGGAAGCCACAGGAGGTTTAAAAAGTGGGAGAGTGCTCTGGAATGGTCTCTTCCTGAATTCTATCAGCCAGCCTCATCCCAATTAGTGAAAACTTCTTTTCCAACAGGGAAATACAAATGAAATACAAATGAAACCTGAATATTAATTATCCAAAATTGCATTTAGTACCATAGATTTAGAAATCACAAATAAAGCACCTTGGAAGCTGAAATCCATTATATCTGCTTAAAGGTCATATATACCCAACAAGGATGCCCTCCAGAACTCATATTTAGTCTCCAGGCAGTTTTGGGAGGAAACCTATTATCTAGACCCATTTCAAACTGGCTTTAGAGTAGGATATGGGGTTGAGATAGCCTTAGACGGCCTGATGGATTACCTTTACGAGGGAATCAACAGAGGGGGTGTGACTCCGTTGGTTCTTTTGGATCTCTTAACGGCGCTTGATACCATCGACCATGGTATCCTTCTGGATCACCTGAGCAAGCTGGGGCTAGGAGGCACTGCTTTGCAGTGGTTTTGCTCCCATCTCTCAGGCAGATTTCAGATGGTGGCGCTTGGTGGCAGCTGCTCTTTGGAACTATTATATGGAGTCGGGGAGCTATTATATGGAGTCCCTCAATTATAATAACGGGAGCTATTATATGGAATCCCTCAAGGCTTTTTTCCACCCCAAACCACCTGCAAATCAGTTTCACTGGAAAACCCCAAGTTCTAGTGTGATGAGAAAGAAAGAAAATCTCTGTCCATCTTCTTGATAACATGTGTGCTCTTATAATGGCCATCACCTTTTTAAAAACAAAAATAAAAAGCCTCAAAATGTGTTAACCTTTTCTTATAAGCAAGGAGTTCTACTTGTACAGATGGTAAAGCTTTGCTTTACCATGGCTTCAGGTTAAAGTTAGAAGGCACAAAAACAGATAGATAGCATCCCTCTGCTAAAGACACAGTTGGAAAAAACACACAGTCATCTATAAGACACCTGCTGTGCTTCCTGGCAGACAAATCACAATATAGGGCACTGATGGCTACCAACCTATGGGTTTTCTGGTCCTGTATCAAACGGAGGGTAAAGAAAAAGGGAAATATACCAGGGTGCATGGACAGTTGATAGTTTGAACAAGAAGCTGTATGCATAACTCTTTCTTCTGGTCTTCTGCCTTAAAAGGCCTTCAAGATAAGAGGGAGTCAAAAAAAAAAAAACACAAAGAAAAACCTGGGAGCAATCCAGTCCCATCTCTCTTTGGAACATATGCAGCCAGTAGCAATGCTTAACCAGTTGTGCATGCGTGCACACCCCTACCTCAAGTAGTTTGCCATGGAGATGCACACCCAGGGTCAGTTACTACTCACCCCAGGTGAGTAGCAATTTTGAAGCCCAGTCTACAGCCCATACTCCCACACATCCAATGTCCCAAATAGCACAACTCTAACAAGTATTTATGCTACAGCTAATTTCCCACTAATCCCGCAGTAGCTAAGTGGCAAACAACCCTGACAAAAAACAGTGTCTGCATCTTCTGTAGCTCAGCTTTATTAGTTTACTGACTACTGAACACTAGAAGTAAAAGAAAGAAGTCTGTGCTAAATGTAGGGAGAAACTATAGAGACTGCATCTGGGATGCACTCTCTCCCCAAAGTGCTAAAGAGACAACAGCCCTTTAGTGCAAAGAGGAAAAACATGGGAGAAAATATTCCTTAAATAGCACTTCAATGTCTGATTTAAGTTTCAATGTGGGATGTATGCAAAGACCATCATCATCTATAATAGTAAAGTTTATAACTGGAAAGTGAAGAGCTTTCATATAACCATGTACACCGCTCAGAGCTCCTCGATAGAAAAGCAGGATATAAATGTAAAATAATAAAATAAAGCCAAATGATTCAAAACTCAGCTAAATTATGAGATCTACAACAGAAAACAAAGATTAAAATTAAAGTATAGAATAAAATGGTTTAGTAGTTGGAGGTGAGAAGGCAGGGAAGCTTTATAAACTGGAAGCTGTCAAAGGGCCATGAATAAAATTGGTATATAGGCAGACAAACAGGTAAAACTATTTCCATTTTTTAGTACTAGCAACCTTTATGGTAATTTTCTAGAGTGATGATTAAATGCATAATGTTTAGCAGTAGTATGGCTGAACAAAGTGATATGTCCAACAGATGTACACAATACAGTTATGAAGAAAAATGTCACCTCACTTATTTACAAAATTATTATTTAACAGTCAACAAATTTCAAAGCACCAGGTTTGGGGGTTAAGAAATATTCCAAATTCCTAGGCATCCGGACACAAGGGAGTCCACAGCTACTAAATGTATATATATGTGTGTTCCACCATGGAAAACTCCAATCTCGATCTGAACACATGGCAGCAAATCACACCAACTAAACAGTGGAACTTACTTCTAAGTAAACATTTAGAAGGGTCATTAAGCTGTTGACTTAGAAGCAATCTTCTGTAGCCAAAATGACCTAGAATTCAGATTCCTAAGGTAGCCATCCTACACTCTGGAAACAGCCCTGCTGGATAAGGCCCAAGGCCTTTCTAGTCCAGCATCCTGTTTTGCATGGTGACCCACCAGATGCCTCTGAGAAGCCCATAGGTGAGGGCATGCCCTCTCTTGATGTTTCTCCCCTGCAACTATATTTAGAGGCATCTTGCCTCTTGAGGCTGGAGGTAGCCTATATTCACCAGACTAGTAGCCATTGATAGATCTGTCCTCCAAGTATTTGTCTAAGCCTCTTTTAAAGCCATCCAAGCTAGTGGCCACCATCACATCCCATGACAGAGAATTCCATAGATTAATTATGTACTATATGAATAAGTATTTCCTTCTGTTGGTCTTAAATTTCCTGGCCTTCAATTTCATGGGATGACCCCTGGTTCTAGTGTCATGAGAGAGCAAGAAAAATCTCTCTGTCCACTCTCTCACTCCATGAATAATTTTATACACTTGTCATGTCTCCCCTTAGTTGCCTCTATTCCAAACTAAAAGATGTACCCAGATGTTGTACCCTTGCCTCATAAGGAAGGTGATCAAGGCCCCTGATCATCTTGGTTGCTCTCTTCTGCACCTTTACCAGTTCTACAATGTCCTTAAGCTACGGTGACCAGAACTGTATGCAGTACTCCAAATGTGGCCACACCACAGATTTCTATAAGGGCATTATAATATTAGCACTTTTATTTTCAATCCCCTCCTTAATGATCCCTAGCATGGAATCTGCCTTTTTCACAGATGCCACGCACTGAGTCAACACTTTCAAAAAGCTGACCACGATGACAAAGATCTCTCTCCTGGTCAATCAATGACAACTCAGACCCCATCAGCGTATATGTGAAGTTGGAGTTTTTTGCCCCAATATGAATCACTTTACACTTGCTTACATTGAACTGCATTTGCCATTCTGTGACCCACTTACCCAATTTGGAGAGATTCTTTTGGAGCTCCTCACAATCTGTTGTTGATTTCACTCCCCTATATAGTTTAGTGTCATCTGCAAATTTGGCCACTTCACTGTCAGCTGTCATGGTGCACTACTGCACCAACAATGTTGGGAAATTTAGTCAGGAGGTCCAGGAAGCCAAAGTAAGGCTGCTAAATAACATACTGAAGTCCAGGACCCCCAAAGTAGCATTCTTTGAAGTGTTACCTGTTCCACACACAAGTCTAGTGATACAGGAAGAGCTGAGGGGTCTCAATGCATGGAGAAGCAAATCAGAGAGGGTCAAGGAGAGACAGAGCTGTAATAATGGGTGACTTCAATTACCCTCACATAAAGGTAAGGTGTACTGTAAAGTCAGTTTCAACTCCTGGCAACCACAGAGCCCTGTGGTTGTCTTTTGTAGAATACAGGAGGGGTTTACCACTGCCTCTTCCCATGCAGTATGAGATGATGCCCTTCAGCATCTTCCTATATCACCACTGCCCAACATAGATGTACCAGCGGAGATTCAAACCAGCAAGCTCTTGCTTTATAGTCAAGCATTTCCCCGCTGAGCCATTAGACGGGGCAAATTCACATGCAGGTATTGACAGACGCCAAATTTCTAGACATGTTACATGGCTGTATCTTAGAACAGCTGGGTGCAGAACCAACCAGAGAGAAGGTGACCTTGGACCAGAGACGTGCCCAGGACCTGGTGCAAGATGTCAGAGTAGTAGAATCACTGGGAAACAGTGGCCACAGTATGATCCAATTCAGCTTATATGCAAGTGGAGCATTGCCAAGGAATGTGTTGCACTTCAGAAGAGGAAACACCTCGAAAATGAGGGCACTGCTAAAAAGGAAGCTGAAAGGGAAAGCCAGGAGGGTCAAGTCACTCCAAAAAGTATGAAATTTATTTAAACCCATAATAATAGAAGCTCAGTTGGAACGTATACCAAGAAGGAGGAAGGGTAGCACCAAGTTCAGGACGACACCAGCGTGGCTAACAAGTAGTCAGGGAAGCAGATTTCCTTCAGAAAATGGAAGTCTTGCCCAAATAAAGAAAACAGAAAAGAACAAACTCTGGCAAAAGAAATGCAAGAAGAGTTGAGGAGCATATAGCTAGAAGTGTCAAGGGGAATAACAAAAACTTCTTTAAATATATATGAAGCAGAAAACCTGCCAAGGAGGCAGTTGGACTCTTAGATTATGAGCGAGTGAAAGGGATTATTAAGGATGATAAAGAAATTACAGAGAAGCTGAATGAGTTCTTTGCATCTGTCTTCATGACAGAGGATACCTGTGCCTGAACAGAGCTTCTCAGGTTTCTCAGGTTCAGAGGATAAAGAACTGAGTCAGCTAGAGGTGACGAAAGAGGACGTTCTGAACGGTCTAGAAAAATTAAAAATTAACAGTTTGCCAGGGCCAGATGACGTCCACTCAAAAGTCCTTAAACAACTCAAATGTGAAATTGCCAACCTCTTTGCAAAAATATGTAACTTATCCCCACAATCATGCTCTGCACCAGAGGAATGGGAAGTAACCAATCTAAACTGACTTTCAAAAAGAGATCTAGGGAGGATCAGAGAGATTACAGGCCAGTTAGCTTAATGTCTGTGCCAGCTAAATTGATGGAAAGCATTCTCAAAGATACATTGTTAAGAATACAGAACAACAGGCCCTGCTGAAGGAGTTCTTTGAGAGCATCAACAGGCCTGTGGATAAAGGTGATGCAGTTGACACTGTATACTTGGGACTTTCAAAAAGCTCTCGACAAAGCTCCTCATCAAAGACTCTTGAGAAATCTTGACAGTCAGATAAGGGGACAGGTTCATGTGTGGATTGGTAACTGATTCAAGGATAGGAAACAGAAGGTGGGTATAAATGGGCAGTTCTCTAAATGGAGGGAAGTAAGAAGTGAGGTCCCCCAGGAATCTGTACTGGGACCAGTATTCTTCTCAAATATTGATCATTTTTAATAATGTTGCCATGAGACAAATGATAATCAAGGCTTTTGTATGGAACTTCTTGCATTAGATTATTCATCTCTCAAAACGCAAAAAGTTATTTAATTCAAATCAGTTATCCCATATACAGTAAATCCAACAATCAAGAGTGCTGTCATATTTGTAGAGCAGCAGATCTAGTGTGCCCATTCATGATTAGAAAGTGCATTGTCCTAGGCACCAGTTATGTGAAAGGGGCATTGTCCTTGACCTAGTTTGATGGAACATAAGGCCCTGATTCTACACTTTATCCATGTAGTTAGAATGTATGCCATCTTGCCATAATAAATGGAGTGCAAAAGTGAGTCAGCATGTGGTGCTAAATACCAGTATTTGTCCTCCCATCTTAGAATTAAGACCTGCAATCAATATGAACTACTGTTGGTTTTTTTTAATGGAGATCATTCAAAGTAATACTATATGCTATGCTAATCAGACCCCCCAAAGCAATTATGCTTGGCTTTACGTACATTTTAGTGCAAACTATTCTGCACATTTACAATATTTAGCCTTTCCTTGTTTGCACCACTACTATTTCCAAATGCATTTTAGCAACTTGGGCAGGGAGTCCTTTGCTTTCAGCTAAAACAAAAGAGTAAAATCCAATCCACAACCCATTCAAGTACTCTTGACCCACCATATTCTCATTATCTTAAATGGGTCTGAATCAGCTTCTAAGATTAACTGGGACTAAGACATTAAAGAAGAGTTTATTGTACTTTCTCAATACTCTCAGTTGCATAAGACTTCCTTTTTAAAAATGATGTTACTATCAAAGGGCAACAAAGTGAAATGTGGACATCAGCTATAAATCCTTAATAAGCATGCAAAAAATGGTTTCATATTAGCCAAGATATGTTACACAAACTTAATCAAGAAATAAGATATCCAGATACTTCTTTAAAGTTTTCCTTCAACTGCTTGTTATTTAAACTATGATAGTTTGACCATCTTAGAGATTAAAATGGAAAACATACTATGATCAAAATAGTGGCCTATATTACATTAAAGAACATAAGACTTCAGAAAACAATCTTAAGATTTAAGGTGCTGAACCTTCAAACACTGTATAACACACATTATGCATTTAAAAGTAGAAGAAAACAATTAAAAGGAAAGTAACCCTACAGGAAAGTTGCTTCTACCCAAATTTCAAAACAGAATGAAGTATTTGCCGAAGATAAACAAGATGTGAGAGAACCATATGCAACAAGCAACAAAAGAACCATCAGATCTAGAGTCGCTTTCTGATGATGAAAAATCCTAAAGTACAACTATTTTCCACACAATCCTTCCCTGTAAACTAGAGCTGTGTTTGGCCTCCACACACACACCACAGCTTAAGAAAAACAAAGATTCAGTTACACACACATACAGGTACAATCAGAAACAACTTGCGGTTCCCTCTGTAATTCATAAAGTTCAAAAATAAAGCTGCTTTTTCAAACTGAAAATGGTTCCTCTCCCATGCATACAGGCCTGAGGCCCTGTTGCAAACAGTGTCTAACAGGCCCAGGCAGCACAAAGACAGGAATGGCAGATTAGTGGGAGGGAGGGAGGCCGGGTTTGGGGCTCAGCAGGATCTTCAAGCTTTTTAAAATTCAAACTGCTGCCTGACCAATACAAATCACGGACACGCTACTGACTACTACACGGATTTACAGCATTAAAAACACGCCTTCTACATGACAGCTATATTAACTTCACCCTTTTAAACAAGTATTGGGACCATAAAGGCACAATCGTACTTTCTGAACTACAGTAAGCACTGGACAACAAAAAAGTTACTTTACTGATGAAATGTGTTCAATAGAAGCTAGCTTCCGGGACAACAAGAACACCTACAACAATATCATAAGAACTAGGCATTGTGAAATGTTGCTATTCTTTAACCTGGAAAACTTAACTTGGCAAATTAATGATATAAAAATGACTATCAAACCAGCCTGAAAAATACAGGTCTTCATAGTTATGCAAAATAATTTGGTTTGTTAGAGAAGAGTTTCAAGTATCCAATTTAGCTACAATTTCTAAAATACACTACACATTTCTCCAAAAAGTAAAGCTATGTTCACTACTGTCTGATGATGTTAAAAATACTTAACTTACAAATGACTGGCTCACAAATCACAAACAACACTAACACAAACACTTTATGGATTTAAAATTGATCTACTTTTTATAGGAAAGGGTGGGAACTTGAGCTTTAGATCTAATTTTGCACAACTGACACATTTTCCAGCTTGACTCCAAACATGCTTACTCAGAAGGAAGCACCTTTTACTTCAATTTGACTTACTCCTACATAAGTAAGGTTACAGACATTAATTTGGGAGATTCCACTTTGGCCCCAAGTGTCAGAACTAAATGTGTGATCTCTGTCTGGGCAGAGAAGAAGAGTTGTTAGAAAGTAATAATATGTTTTTCCTCTGCGGGACCAACTTACTTAATATGTATCTTATTGTGCACAAGGCTCTAGAATGAGATAAGCGTTCTATACGTCTACGTTCTCAGAGCTGTGCAGGTGTTTGTATTCTGTCAATCATTCAGCAAGGACTAGTTTTATTTGTCAACGCAAAATAATGCATTCGAAGGGTTTTACACAACTAGCGTTGTTAGTTACCACTTCAGCCATACAAGTTCGTATGTGCTAACTTTCCGAACGTCGAAAATGCACAAGGACACTAAGCGATGCAGTTGTTCCCGATTCCAAACTGGGAGTTCATGAGGGCACTCGGGCGCCCGCCTCGCTCCTTCACCGCCCGCCCCCCGCATCGCCTGCTTTGGCTGGGACCTTTTCTTCCCTCTTCCTCCTCCTCCTCCCCCCGCCGGTGAAGTTGTAAATATGGCACAGGTTCGCTGCCCAGTCTCTGTTTAACTGTATTGTTTCTTCCTCCCACTCTTGCTCTCGGGCGCCGAGGCCTGTCACAGAGAAGCCACTTCGCCTCTCTAATCCTCGAGCTTGAGTGAAAGCGCTGGCCGCTGGGCCTGCGCCCTCCTCCGGGCCTCAGCTTCTCCGGCAGCTCGGCAGCAACCATTCTCTATCCGCCAAGCCCCAAGAGAAGGCGGAGAGAAACGTGAAACAAACACCCCCGGTTGCCACTCATTATTTCTCTCGCCCCCCTCCCTCTCACACCGGCCGAAAAGGCTAATCCCCGCTCTGCTTCCCGGCTGGGCCGCCTCGCCTGAGAGGAGGCCCAGCTCACAGCCTCCCCCTCCGCCGGGGAGGAGAGCAACCCGAAGCGGGGTGGGGGATTTTTTACCTGAGCAAAGCGCCGTCTGGATCCAACCGAAGGCCAAGCGAGGGGGCTGGAAGGAGGAGAAAGCCACCCCCCTCCCTCCTCAGAGGATCCGCTGCCGCCGCCGCTGGGCCGCCGCGGAGCAAGAGGAGGAGGGGAGATAATATAACAACAATAATCCGGGCCGGGAGGGGGGCTGGCTCCTCTTCCGTCTCCTCCTCAGTGCAGCGAACATGTAGAGCCGGGGAGGGGGGGGGAGAGCGGCCGAAGCGAATCCCTCAGGTCGTCGCCGCCGCCGTCTTCCTCCGCCGCCGCCGCCGCCTCCTCTTCTTCCTCCTTCTTCTCCTCCTTGCCGTCGTCCTCCCACCGAGCCTAATTCACACCAACATCCACACAGGCCGGGCCGAACCGGATTCGATAAACACCTCACGCACCGACCAACCCTGAGAGGGGAGGGAGGAGGGGAGCGAGCGGAGGGGAGGGAGGAGAGGGGGGGCCTCCTCGACCGCGGCTGGGCTCCTCGCTTCCCCCACAGCCGCCGCCGTCACCGCCTCCCTCTGTGTACGGCGCGATCGGGGCGGGGCAGGGAGGGGCTGGTTTGGGCCACGGTGAGTCGGTACCGAGGAGGGAGGGGAGGAGGAGAGAGCGCGAGAGAGAAAAGGAGCCTGCGTGAAGAGGCGAGCGTCGCTCTCGCTCCCTCTCAGAACAAAATGCCGACCGGAAGTGCAGCTGGAGGAATGACTCCCTCCACCGGCGCCAAACACCAACAACCTCCCCCTTCTTCTCCTCCTGCTGCCGCGGCCCTTCCTAGCACGGCCGCCTGCTTCTCTCACTCCCTGCCTTCCATGCACCCAAGCGGGCAGCTGGAGCTCGCCTGGTCTCCGCGACAGCTGATGGCTGCCTCCGGGTTGTATCTGCGCGTCTCTTCTCTCTCCTTCCCACCCCCCCACCATCCCGTTTTTCCTTCTCTCTCTTTTTCTGATGTGAATAAGGACAAAGCTGGAGTTTGCAGATAAAACCGGGCATTGCGGGGAACAGAGATTCCCGCGAACTGTCCAAGAGGATGTTATTACTGTTACTACACATGAAGAGATATTTGTTTTGGGGGATGGTTTTTTTTTGCTGTGAATTATCTTCCTGTTTAGGAAAATCAGTAGCGATTTCTTTTGTTATTATTTTTTTATGATTGTCAGAGCCGTACGTTGAAGATACAAAGAACTTTCAAGGAAAGCGAAGCAACAAAACAAGTTCCCTAGCACGTTCTTATGAGGACTGCTGGAAATCTGCTGGCGCTCGCATCTGGTTTTCTTTTATTGTTTGTTCAGTTCTGCGTTGGTGCTTGCATGTATATCGTCGGATTTGGAGCACCCGCTGCTGAAAATTCTGGGCTGAGTGATTTCCAGATGGGCATGCTTTTTTCAAAACTGTGTTTTCTGAGGTAACACAAATGTGTGTGTGGGGGGGGGGGAATCCGTGATGCTGAGGTGAAGGCTTCTTCGCGAGAAAATTGATATGGTTGTTGACAGATTTCCTGCAAATAGTCTAATTATGGGTTGTGTAAGCCTTTGGAAAAGAGGACGGTGACGACCTTGAAAGCTTATCTATTTTCTCCTCAGGTAAATTGTGTACGATAGCACAGAATAGGAACGAAGTGTCATTCATATACGTTGGCTTAAATGCCTGTTCCTTTATGCCGTTCTTTGGGCTCTATAATTCAGCCAAGAATCCTGACGTCTATTTTGAGGGGGTTTGAAGGATTGTGGAACTTATAGTGCCTCCTCAGATGTAACTGGGTTGCTTATTTTTAAACACAACCTTCAGTTGGAGCACATTTTCCATATCCTTTCAGAGCTCAGTCTCCTGTGATTGCTCAGGTCTTTTTCCAGTCAAGGTGTGCAAACTTGGGCCGCGTTGGGCTCTGATTCTAAACACCACATTCACATAGACTGATCTGTGTAAATTAACCATGTGTAGGTAAGAAGAATTCTTAAGTTATATACATAACACTCTGAATGAATGTGGTCTGAACGGCTAGATAAATCTTGTCAGCCATTCTGTGATGCTACTCCTTAATTATCAGGTTGCATGGATATCCCCTTCGAAATGCCCTAATCCATCTACAGTTAGCTGTGACTTTGGCAGCAATTCTATCCATGTTTACTCAGAAACACATCTTACTGTGTTCAGTAGGACCTTGTAAGACTTGTTTCTGTGTGAACATTCATTGGATTTTGGCTGCATGTTTCATAGAAACTAATTGGAGCAGTTAGTCATGTCTAATTTGTTCCATTGGTTTCAGAATGCAGTGCAATACTATGCGTTTCATTCAGAAGTATGATCCCTGGTGTTCAATAGGACATACTCCCTAGTAAGCATATGTAGGATTACAGCCCTAGTAATGATTAATGTTATCAGGACTGGGGCCAAAATGTGCTGCTTGTCATAATCCTGAAAACCTGCACTGTTGTTAGAAGAGGGAATTCATAAATTCATTTAACATTGCCCCAACATTTTTTAAATACATTGGCTGTTTTGCTAATGTTATTATATTACCCTAGTCTTCTGACCTACAACAACATTATTGTAAGTGGACTGGTCACTAGCACCATTTATAAGCAATTTATTTCTGAATGGAAGCTTAGAGGGAAGGTAGCATATTTCCTTATTACATAAATGTGTTGTCATGATTTTAAAAAAACACACACAAAAAACATTTGTGTAAAGTTCTTCTAGGTCCAAATACTGAATGTGTTTTGAGAAAAATATGGGCGAGTATGATTTTAAAATGCCAGCTATTAAAAAAATCATTGCAAAGAATTATGTCTATCAGATTCCATCTATAGATTATATATAAACTTATATATGACTGATC
Organism: Hemicordylus capensis; assembly: GCF_027244095.1. Taxonomy (NCBI): domain Eukaryota; kingdom Metazoa; phylum Chordata; class Lepidosauria; order Squamata; family Cordylidae; genus Hemicordylus; species Hemicordylus capensis. Next base: position 25,988,630 of record NC_069658.1, on the reverse strand, counting down.
ATAAATCATTGGCACTTTGTTAGATTTTTGTGCTTCAAAAACATGTTGATCACTTACTAGGATATTTGATGCCACCCTAAATGCAGGTTTTCAGCGATGCAGATATAAACTCAAAATAGTTTAAAGGCTGTGAAATTTTTTTAGCAAAATGTGTTTATAGTTTTGTGGGATTAGAATCTACAAATATTTTCTCAGATATGTTAATATGCATTTTAATATGTCTGAACTAACAAAAACTGTTTAGGTTTACTTTGCCATGTGCAGTCTGGAAACAATATTGTGTGTGTGACATGTTTAAATTAAGTATAAATGTAAAGAGCCAAATTGTGCCCTCCTGTGGAAAAAGCATAAAAAGGCCAGAAAACTGTTGAGTATCAATTGAGTTACTTTTAGTCAATCTTGGAGGAGAAATGAATCTAATCTTTATACACCTTTTAAAATATGCAAAAACATCTTTTTTTGCAAATACATTGCACTGTAAAGAACAGGGAAACCAGCACCATTCTCAGAGTTTAGATTAAAGGTAAACAGGCCGCTTTAATACTGAGGGCAACTTCACCACAGTGAAGCAGCTGCTTGTCCAAACCACCAGTTCCTGGAGCACTTATATAAACCTGACTTCTGGTGTTGGGAATGCAATGCTGACATTGGGCATAGAGTTTGGAACTACAGCTGGGATAGAACATGCCAACATTAAGTGTGTCATGCGAACCCAGCTGTTTTGGCATAACCTTCCCAATACTGGAAGTCAAGTTCACACCTGTGTTGCAGGAACCAATGGTTCGACTGACCTGTCTCAAGAGTCAAATGTATACAGTAAAATGAGTCTTACAGCTGTAGCTCATTTATAAAGTTGTCTTCCTTATGCATACTATTTCCCTGAATATTGGGTGAACTATAACTGCCAGTTGTTATACAAATTTTATATAATAAACTGTAGTAATAAAATACTCTAAAATTATTATTTTCACTTATGAGTGGTTAGAGTGCTGGACTAGAACCGGGGACACCTGAGTTCAAATCCCCATTCAGCCATAGGAACATAGGAAATTGTCATATACTGAGTCAGACCATTGGTCTATCTAGCTCAGTATTGTCTTCACAGACTGGCCATGATACTAGCTGGGTGACTCTGGGCCGGTCACTTCTCTCTCAGCCTAACCTACTTCACAGGGTTGTTGTGAGGAGAAACTGAAGTATGTAGTACACCGCTCTGGGCTCCTTGGAGGAAGAGTGGGATATAAATAAATAAATAAACATCACACTGATATAGTGCCAAAATGGTGCAAAAATATGAGTGGCAGAATAATGGTGGCAGCCATACTAACTTCTGTTACATGGTCTAATGGGTTTTTGAGTTGTGAAGCAAATAACACAAGTTCAAATCCCCATAGATCTGGGTAGCCTGGTGTAGCGATCAGCCTCACCTCGCCTAAAGAGTTAACCAGAAATGAACCCTGTCTTGACTGACAGGCTGGTGAACTCCAGGGCTCAGTCAATCAGCACACCAGGTGGGTGGGACCTGGAGAGCTGATGCTAGGAAGAAGAGAATTCTTTGTTGGAGAAGAAGCTAGGCTGGAGGTACTCAGGAGGACATGTGGTCTTGAAGATTGGCTTCAGGAGAATAACTCTGCAGATCCTTGAAAGACAGGTGGGAAGGACGCTTGAATTATCAACCAGAGTTTGGTGAGTTCAAGGGGAAAGGAAGACAAGGCTAGTGGCTTTGGAAGTTTGGGGCAGGAGAAAGTGGTTTAGTAAGAGTTTGCATTAGAAGTTATATTTCTTTGGTGGCTGTACTTTTACATATTCCTGATACTGTTCTATTATTGTTTATCTGTAACATAATTAAAATAAGAAACACTAGCCTATGCCCATCCTACCTAGGGTGTCACAGAAGACTCTATAAACATTTAAGCATGCATAAAGACAACCTATTTTTGTACCTTACTAAGTATCTTTAACTGTATATAAAAGCTGAGAAAGCCTCAGAAGCTAGGGATGTGCATGAACCTGTTCAGAGGCCCTTTTGTGGTCCTCCAAATAGGTTTGAATGACCAGTGGTTTGGCAGGTTCAAAAGGGGGGGGGATGTCTTTAAAGGTGGGGGAGGGTGCTCTTACCCCTCTCGTCCTGTTTCCCCTGCCGTTGCTGCACTTGAAAGGGGTCCAGCGGGCTGCAGCATACCTCCTTGCCGCCCCATTCCTTCGTGGGACTGGAAGTGACAGGAAGTACCCTGTGTGCTCACTTGCACACACGTTGGACACACATGAGACATGCTCGCGCCAACATGTGCACGTATGCATGGTACTTCCTGTAACTTCCGATCTGACGAAGGAACAGGGCAGCAGAGAGGTACATTGTCACCCTGCCAGACCTTTTTGAATTGCAGCACCAGCAGGGGAAACACAGAAGAAGGGGTAAGAGCACCCTCCCCTACTCTTAAAGGTGTCCCCCCTGCCTTTGAACCCACCCCCACCAGTTCTATGCACATCCCTATCAGACAGTAGCAGTATGTAGTAATTGAATAAAACTGTTTTTTTAGTTCTTTTCTTTTTACAAGCCTCTCCAAGTTGTTTTCTAACTCAAGAAAAGGGGGACCTGAAGTGGGGAGTTCTCTGGTGTAACATGTCCTCAAATTTTCAGCCGCTTTCTCACCACATGTAGGCTTGCACTTGGAAGATTTTTGTACTTGCCCAGGAACCAAATTAAGAGAGCTTTCCCCCTGGGCTTCCCACCCCAAGCCCAGAAAGTTTATGTAGACAAAAGGGGGGGTAGTGGCAGCATTTTGAACCTACCAAGAATACAGTATAATTTTAGGAAAAGCCTAGCCAGGCAGCTCAGCAGGGATAATTCAGCATTTCTTTCCCTCACATGAGCTTGCTCTGAGATAAAGGCTGTTAATCCGCTACACCTGGGACAAGTCACCACATCTCAGCCAAATCTACCTCACAGCAAATAGGAAAAGAGAGTGTTATGACACTTTAAGAACTAACAGATTTATTGTAACATAAGATTTAATGGACACTGTACAGTGCTGCAATTGAAAAAGGTCTGGCAGTGTACCTCCCTGCTGCCCTGTTCCTTCGTCAGATCGGAAGTTACAGGACAAGAGAGGTAAGAGCACCCTCCCCCACCTTTAAAGATGTCCCCCCAACCTTCGAACCCGCCAAACCACTGGTCGTTCAAACCTCAGACACAACACAATTGGTTATACTGAAAACTGCATCTTAAGTAATTGATTGTATTGAAAACTGCATCTTGAGTCCAATTCATCCGATTCATAAGCAACCAGGGCAGACCCTGCTTAGCTAAGGGGACAAGTCATGCTTGCTACCACAAGACCAGTTCTCCATGCCAAAGCTCAGCATACTACTCCCTTAAGCCAGACTGAAAGGCTTCAGAAAATTAGCACTGAGTCTTCTCATTGAAATTAATAGGACAAGTACAATTGTTCCATTAATTTCAAGAAGACTTCTTGTCTGGATGTAAACAGTGACCGGAGTAGCCTGTCTCATAACTGTAACATTTAAATTTTTGTGTGGGTGTACTCTCTCCCCACTACCACCCGCAAACACACATCCCTAAGGAGTACCTGAGATGAAAGTTTGCACCAGAAGGGGTACACTTGTTGGGAAATGCTGGAAACCCCTGATTTAAGGTAAAAGGCTCACTTTCCACACAGTGTAACCTACAACCCACACCACTGCATGTGTCTAAAACACCACCAATGGTGTTGTGAAACAGAGCAACATAGTTCTTATTTCAGAATAAGTAAAATATGTCAGACCGTATTTTTTCAAGTGTATACATTTGTGCATAAGGACATTTCCTTGTTAATTCAAGTTGCAATATACTCTTTTGGCATGTTTCTATGATATAGGACTATACCTGCTAGGGACATATTTTCTAATGAAGTTAGGTACAACTAGAAATTCCTACTCAACGCACCCTTACAGCACTTTTCCCTATTACTGCACAGTTTTAATTCACATACCATGATTTATAGGCATCCATTACTTCATCTCTTAACTTCTTTATTGAAATAAATCTATTTACAAAGACATTTATTAATATTTTCTTACCCATGCTTTCTCAGCTTCTTCCTTGCTAATCTCTATTCAGAAGCTGGTGATTTTTCTACAAAACTGATGCATCACAAAACTATGTTTTCAATGGTAGTGCCTGCAACAGAATTAATATTTAAATAAATATGAGACACCTTTATTCCTATTCTCAGTCACCTGTGTTTTAGACAGTTACCAGTCCATGAGAATCTTCAGTCTTCTCAATTGAAAGTTAAGTTTTCCTAGCAACTTAATTTATTATTTAAATAAGGTGTTTATTTACTACTTTTCAGGGAAACCACAAAACCCTTTACATAAAATTATTAAAACAGTAACTATACATTAAAAAAATTACACAATGAAACAAATAGACAGCAAAAAAAAACTTTCTAAAAACTGTATATTTTTATGCTATACTTCTTAAAATCAGGTCCAGATGGCTCTTTGGTAGCTTTGTTGTGGCAGTTAGGTTAGGGAGGGAGAGACTACCTATGTTGGAACAGCAGAAACTGGATGGTGGGCAGCTCACCAGGTTCAGCTGTGTTCTCTCCCTAGACTAGGGGTGAGGAACCTTGGCCCTCCAGCTGTTTTTGAACTACAACTCCCACCACCCCCAGTGGCTGGGGATGATGGGAGTTGTAGTTCAACAACAGCTGGAGGACCAAGGTTCCCCACCACTGCCCTAGACAAAATGGTTCTCGCCCTAGACAAAATGGTTCCTATGTAGCAGTTGGGAGAGAGGGAAAGGCCTCCTCAGCTGGAACAGTAGGTGCTGTATGGTAGACACCTCATTCTGCTTTATCTCTCCTCTTGGTGAAAATTTTTTATCAAAAGTTTTTTTCTTAAATCCAGTTATATAATGTCTACTGGACAATGCCTGTCTACTTGTATACTTGACATCCTCATAGACTTCTAAAGTTTTATCATGCAATAACTCGTTTCAGAAGTCATGTGATTCTTCAGCAAAGCATGTTCCTCTCTTTGGTTGACTATTCAACCAAAGACTATTTGACTGTTATGACTTCTGCTTTATATTGTTTAAAATTTGACATATTTTATAGAGGCATTATATAGGGGTCTTGTGGAATCTTTAATGAGGATGTCTGAGGTGGAAGAAACAGCTACCAAAAGAAAGGCTATTAAACTGCAATGTGGGATTATGCCACAATGTTTCTTGTGTGTGAGTCAAATAAATTTATTTTTTATTTTTATTTATTTAATTTATATATCACCTGACTCCAGAGGCTCCAGGCGGTTCACAAAAACAAGAACAACTATTAAAACAAGAATTAAATGTCTAACACATTCAAAAATTACAGCAATGAAAAAATCCAAACAGCAATTAAAAATTTAAAACTCAAATTACTAAAAGCCTGGCTAAAAAAATGTGTCTTTTGAAGGTTGGTAAAGATGTTAAACCACAAATGTCTAGAGGGAGCACATTCCACAGCCCAGGAGTGAATACAGAGAAGGCCCACTCCTGAATCACCGCAAGATGAGCTGGCAGTATATGGAGACGGAACTCTCTTGATGATCTTAATGTGCAGTGGGGATCATGTAGAAGGAGGCACTCTTCCAGGTAACCTGGTCCTAAGTCGTTTAGGGCTTCAAAAGTAATTACCAGCCCAGAAACCTTTTGCCCGGAAACCTATTGGCAGCCAATGCAACAGCTTTAAAACAGGATAATATGGTCTCTCCAACACACCCTGGAGTCTAGTTTAGCCACTGCATTTTGAACCAATGGCAGCTTCCAAACCACATACAAAGGCTTTGGTGTTAACTGCCCACCACCAGGTGTTCCTAGCTGCAACTACAGTAAGAACGGTGGGCATTCCTGCACCTGCCCAGTAGGGATGTACACGAGCCTGCTTGACATTCTATTCCTAGTACGCTGAACAGGTTGGGAACCCCGCGTTTGAACTGGTTCGAACATGGGGCATGGACTCCTTTAAGGTGAGGGGAGGGTGCTCTTGCCTCCCCCCACACACTTCCCCCTCTGGCGCTGCTGTAAAAACCACTGGTGTGGGGTGGCTGTATTCCCTCTTGCTGCCACAGTCAGTGTAATACTGGAAGTGGCATGTGTGTGTGCGTGCCCGTGCCCACACACATGCCACTTCCAGTATTACACTGACCAGGGCAGCAAGCGGGAATACAGCCTCCCCACACTAGCAGTTTTTACAGCTGCACCAGAGGGGGAAGTGTGGGGGGGGGAGATAAGAGTACCCTCCCCATGCTTTAAAGGAGCACCCAACTGCCTCCTTGGTGTGCACAGAACCGGCTCTGTTCTCACCCCTTCTGTCCAGTGTTAACACTTATGTTGGTGCAGGGACAGAGATTTTACAGCATAAATATTGTCATTCCAAAGCTGCAAACATCTGAGGATTTTAAGGAATCTATCAGCACTTTGTTGTGACTGTGTGCATATGCAATAAATGCATGCAGCTCTGTGTATCCAAGCCATTCAACAACATGAACCAGTTGAGGATCAAGCTCTAGTTCCCTGATAGCAAAATGAGACAAACATTCATCAAAATAAACCAACTCCTTAGAACTAGGTCTGTCAATCAGTTGATCAGGTTGAACTGATCAAGTGTTCAGTGTCCTGTTTTTCCAGTAATTAATTAATTTAAATTAAAATAAATTTGCATATGAAAATGCTTCAGTTAAGGGGAGAAAGCAGAATGAGGTGGCAGTATCCTAAGGTTTTAGAGTGGACTGTGTCACTTCAGACTGCAAATGTGGAATGCCACTTTATATGTTCCTTCATATCAAATATATTCCCTACAAGTAGAAAACTGGCTTAGCATGAAGGAAAGTTCTAGCACAACTAGATTTTCTTTAATCTAACATTAAAAATGTGCTTCCTCACTTGCACATGGGTGGTATAGTTACATGTGCAGGCTATTATTTATATAACACTAGCCATGCACATGGTTCTTCACAAAATGCGACAGGCTCCTGAAGGAACAGTTTACCTCAAATGAAAAATAGTGTGCAGTTTCAGTTTGGACAGAGGCTAGAAGAAAAAGGCATATATACATTTATTTTTCATCTGATTAAGGATGAAGCTGGCATACCTATATGGCCCTCAAAGGAATAGGCCTTCAAAAGTCCAAGCTCTCAGTCTCTCAGTTTTTAGTTATTGACAGCCCCACTGATTAGGGGGCAAATTTTGTTCTGCTGTGAGAGCTTTAGTTGCTTAATTAATTGCTCCAAAGTAAAGTTTGTGGCCCTGCTTAAAGCCTAGTGATTTCTCTGGTATTCTGGAAGCTCATATGTAAAAGGTACAATATTAGAAAAAATTATACAGCACAGCAAGCAAGCTTAAAAATACCCTAAAAAAGAAAATATGACAACAGTACAGATCTGACCTCAGCAGAGCAAAAAGCAGTTCTGTCCCAGAACTTTAAAGTACTATAGATATTGCTGGTTTCAGGGGGGCCCTCAGCAAACAGCCCTCCATGATCTCCTCATGTGGAAAGTCCACCTCAATGTTTGTGCTGGGGCTTACTTTGGCAGATGGGATGGAAAAGAGGTGATGACAATCTTAGCCAAAATAATCATTCCACCAGTACCACACAAATACTATGAAAAACAGAGGTGGTCTCAAGGATCAGCAATGGGTGCTCCTGGGGGACCTGGGTCCTTGGCAGCTGCCTGAAAATGCTGAATCCTCATGCCAGTCCTGCCTATAGGTCTCTGATTTCAGAGAATTTCAGCTTCATAGCATTTCAGACTACAGTTTAGAGATCTATTATTTTTTGTGTTTCATTTAGCAACCGTGTGAGGTTTTAAAAATATATTTAGAAATGTGTTTTTCTCCCCTCAGCAGAAAATTGATGTCAGTTACTTAAATGTTCATTCACCAAAACATTTGTCAACATTTGTTTCTGGACACTATTTCTCTCCTCAGCTTTTTCCCAAATGAAGAGCTGTTGCTTAAAACACATTAGGATCTCTAAATAAAATACTTTATTTTTGCACTGGTAGATCATTTTTAAAAATTTGATTCACCAAAACACACCCAAATCATAGGTAGCTATGTTGGTCTATTAGGGTGGGGGAGGGGATGCAGAATCCAAAGTAGGGATATATTTTTATTTGGACCACCTAAAATATCACTAAGTAGTCAACATTTTTTTTAGTTCTTCCAATAAAGGTATACACCCTATTTTGGATTTGAGAAGTCTGGGTATCTATCATTCAGACGGGCTCTTTAAGGCATTATGGTGCACTGACTAATTAATTAAATGTATACACTACCTTTTTATTAAAATAAAATCCTGTCATATTCATCCCTTTTAATCTTACTATCATGAAAGAGAATTTCTTCTGGAAACAATGGTTGTGAATTGTAGAAAAAGTTGTGATTATTATGTCAAATGGAACTCCCAAGAGGCCTTGAAATACTTTATGTCCTCAAAATGGTTAACAATGAGCCAATAAGTCTCCTAAGGTCTAATTATAGTCCCCTATGACTATGAGGTTTCTAGTCTGGCTCCTTGATTTGGATAAATCCCTCCCCACTTCCTCTCCTCCACAACATGCAGGCCATTCCACTGAACCCCTACCAAAGAAGAGCGCATATCTGTCTCAAAAGTTTACCTCAGGTTTCTCACTTTCTCCACCCCTAAATGTGTACCTTACAATTTTAACAAGCTACTATGAAGTCATTAGCCATGTTTTTAAAAATAGAATACATAAATGAATGGATAGCAAGAAGAAACCTCCCTTCTTTTCTGGCTAATGGAACATTCCAGTAGATTTCCCTCAACAGCATGAAGTGAAATGACTCTTTGGTTCTTCTGTCATCTCAGTACACAGTGAAGCAAACTGGACCTCACTTAATTTGATTTGTTGTTGTTGTTAATTATTGGCTTTTAAATATATAGATATTTATAAACCTTTAAAACATTAATGTGTTTATTATTATTTAGATGTGTCATTCTATGATATGATTTTAACATAACTATATATAATAATTATAACATAACAGCAAAAAGGAAACACACACAATGGGCAGGATCCAGACTAAGTCATGACCCTATAAGTCATCCCCATAAATTAATGGGACTTAGGTTAGACATGACAAACTTATCTCATTTATTCAAATGGTGCTTAATCATGACTAACTTAGTCTAGATCTTGCTTCACATTAACTGAAGGATGTTTCATAACTTACAAACATGTATATACTTTCCAGGAAATGAATGTTTATTAATGCTATATATTCATTAATGTTGTGTCTTGAAAAACATTTTCCACATGTTTTATATCCTATCACCACTGGGACCGATTTCCCTTACATATAAATGTGTATTATATTTCATTACCTGATTTTCAGTTCTGTAAAACTGTTTTGTTTTTTTAAAGGAAGAAAAAGCCTACTAAGCAACCATTCATTTAAAGATGTGCAGCCTTATCCTATGCTTGTTTACTCAGAAGTAAATACCACCAAGTTTAATGGTGGTTACTCCCAACTAAGTGTGGATAGTATTACAGCCTTAGGCTCTGACCCACAAACTTCTTACCTCAACCAGTCAGTTCAGGGGCAATCGCTCTAGTGACACAGCTACTACTGTGTAAGTGGTGTTGGACTGCATTTCTGAATTAATCTTAATGGAAAAAATGCAGGCAGCAGCATTGGCCCCATAAAACAACAACTAGAAATAGCACAATACTTTTATTAGGATACTAGTGTTATCAGGCCCGTTGTAATAATGGGCGCTAGCACCTTCCCCACCTCCCACCTTCCTTCCCCCCCCCGACTTGCCTCCGTGTCCGGCCCCCGCAACCACCAATTGTCGCCGCCACTGCCGCTGCCAGGCTCCATGCCACAGCCGGTTTCCCCGGCCGGGCAAGGGCCCCAAATTCTCCCCTCGGCCCAGCTCTGGCGGCGCCGCCAGGCCTCGGCGGTGGCTCCGCCGCCACCTCGGCCGGCTTTCCCCACCACCTCTTCCCGGCATTCGCTGCGGTTTCTCATATTCTTAAAGTGCTGCCGCTACACTCTTCGTGGCGGTCCTGGAGCCGCCGCTTCCGCCTCTGACTCCCAGCGGCTCTTGCAGCCGCTTGGCTGCTCCGCTGAACATTTTGGAAATGCCACCCACGGGTGTTTGGGTTCCGCCGCTGCCTCTGTCTTCAAGTGGCTGCCGAAGCCGCATCTGTCCTCGCTGCCTGCGGGTGATCTGGTCCCGCCGCCGCCTCTGTCTCCAAGTGGCTGCCGAAGCCGCATCTGCCCTCCCCGCGGCCGGACAGAGTCAAAAACATGGCCGCCTTTTGTCTGTCTCCGTTCTGCCTCGGCCGTTTTGCGCATGCGCTCTGCGCATGCCCAGAACGGCCGAGGGAGGCACGGACACACGCTTGGTTGTCCACGGACGGACACCAAGCATTTTATTAGAGAGGATACTAAAAAGTCACAAAGTAGTGAGTTAACTTTCAAATTTCGCAGAACTCTTCCTCAGTCTGATGCAGGGGCTCCCAAAGCTGATCTTGTTATGCATAAAAGTAGCCCCCAATAACCATCTTGTTTCATATTGTATTGAATATACTGTATAATTCTGCTCAAGGAGCACGCTTTATTCTGTGGAATATTACATATCTGATGGATTTCTTTCTGAAATGTGCATTTGCATTTATTACATTTCTATCCCAGGATAATCTACACAGGGCTATCCCCTTTTATCCTCACAACAACACTATGATTGGTACTGACATTGCTCATGAACCCCAAGTGAGCTTCATAGCTGAGCAGAGAACTAAGTACAGATCTCCTTAACTCAAATCTAAAACTTTATCCACTACTCAGACCTGCAGCCAGGAGGGGACCAGTAGTTGCACTGCCCCACCTAAAGCAGTGTTTTGCCACACCTAGGGTTGTTGTTTTTTTAATTGTCTTTTAAAATTTGTGACATGGCAATGATAGCCCCCATTTAAAGAACAGCAGCTTTTATAAAGAACAGGATCAGTTTAGACTCTACAGTGATCTCCATGTGTGTTTCTTCAATAGCTGCAACAACTAAACTCACACTGTAACTGGCGTGGTAGCTTCCTTGGCACTCTGCTAAATAATCACAAACCCCAACTGGGCAAAGCAGGGACACTCAAAGACAGAGGAGGTAGTGACAGGGAAAATCTGCTGGGCTGGACTTTTTAAATTCTAGCTCAGAGTACGCCCACTCACCACCACCTCCTGCTTTATCCAAAGAAGGTCAGTGGTGGAGGCACAAGGGGTGGGCATGCAGGCAAGAGGTGTGGGGGTCCTGGAAAAAGATTTGGGACATATGCCCTTGTGCCTAGTGCTAGCAACACCAATGGGAAAATCTGAATTGAAAAATATGGCAAGTGATGCTGGACCAGTGATGCTGGAGCATTGCTGGTGCTCTCTCCAAAAGTGCAGTGGGAGGACTCCAAAGGTCTGCTCATGATGGCTGGCACTTCCGTGAGCAGCAACCTCCAGTGATCCAGGCTGCTGCTCATGGAAGTGCTGACCATCATAATTATGCCTCTTCCCCCTTCACACAAACAGCGCCAAAACTGTTAGCTCCCAGCATTTTATAGTGTCCAAAATCAGGAACTATAATAGGGCAAGGGGAGACAGTTGTCTGGGGGCCCACTGCCTTGGGGGCTCCCCAGAGGCAAATCACATGACTGACTCCCCCAGCTATGCACCCACACCTGCCCGGGCTTCCTTCAGTTGTATTCATCCTCTGAAACTGATGTGAGTGTTAAGACTTGGAGCTACCAGAATAGCATGTCTTTCTCTAGTACCATTAAATGACTTGCATCATCCACAACTATGCTTTTTGTTACCACTATTCAGCCTCATTTAAGATTTCTTTACTTCATGGGCTGAGCTTCCGTGAGGGGGGGGATTTAAAAATCTTGTCTCTGGGCCCACTCAAGCGTTGCTAGGCCCCTGTCCAAAATGCTTTCATTTACAATACCTTCACAATAATTGACTGTTTAAGGTAAAGTAAAAAGTTGTGCCCTCGAGGCGGTGTCAACTCTTAGTAACCACAGAGCCATGTGGGTTCCTTTGGTAGAATACAGGAGGGGTTCACCATTGCCTCCTCCCACACAGTGTGAGAGTTTAAGGTAGGTCAGTATTATTGTCCCCATATGGCAGAGAGAGGCTGAGCCTGAAGCCCTCTTCCAACATTATAACAAAATTACTTGTACAAGCTTATAAGCATGAAGGTGTGTCAGAAGTCTCATCCCAGCTTGTCGCTCATGCAGGGGCGTAGCTAGGGGAGAGGGGGGTCTGTGTTTACCCCTCTCCCTGGGGCCCCTTGGAGTGAGGGAGTAATGGAGAAAAAAGGGAGGGGTGGAGCTGTGGAGCCCTCAGGAGCTGGGTGTGTGTGTCCCAGGTTTTTTGAACCAATCTGCTCAATTATAGCTACACCACAGCACTCATTAATACTGCAGCATTCTTCTGAGGAGACAAATCTTGTATCTGTGATGGGGGAAGTTTCCATTATTAGAAGACTTGGGCATGCAAGGCTCTTGATCACGGAAGCCCACCCCCATCATTGATACAGCATTTGCCTCTTCCAGATGAACGCCACAGTATTTGTGAGCAGTGCAGTGAAGGGGGGGTAAGTGACAAGAAGGGGTGGGGCTTCCGAACCACTTTTTCACTTGTAAGCATGTACTGGCTATCCTATATAATAAAAGGCTAAGTGAGTGGCCGTGGCTTTGGAATGTTGGGGATCTGCGTCCCTGCCTCCCTGGGCTGTTCTGGGCCTGCGCAAAGCGCAGGCCCAGAAGAGCCCAAGGGACACAGGACCTCAGACACCAGTGTCCCACAGCCACGGGCGGCCATTAGCCGGTGTGTGGCGGCGGGGGAAAGTGGCCGTGGCGGCGGCAGAGCCGCCACCTCGGCCATGAGCTGCAGCACGGCGAGAGGAGGCCGAGACAACCAGAAGCGGCCGCCCTGGAAAAGGCGAGGGCAATGGCGGCGGGGGAAGACCGAGACGGGGGACAGGGAAGCTGGGCGAGGTGGCGGCGAAGCCGCCAACGAGGCCCCCGCCCGCTCACAGCCGCCGCCGCCTGCTCACCCACCCTCCCAGCTGCCCAAAATCACCTTCCCCGCTCCCCCCCAAAAAAAGATTAAGGGCCAAAATGGCCCATGAGAAGGTCGCCGTTCCCGCCTATCGCCCTCCCAGCTGTCGAAGACCACCTTACCCGCTCCAGCCCGAGGGAAAAGAGAGGAGCTCACGAGCAGAGCTCCTCTCTGTGCTAAATCACTGCTCAAACTGCCGCTATGGACGCAAAGGACGCCTATTGCGTCCATTGCGACAGTATGGGCAGCAGCTTAACACAGAGAATAGCTCTGTTTCCGAGTTCCTCTCTTCTCCTTCGGGCTGGAGCGGGTAAGGTGGGCTCCGGCAGCTGGGTGCGCGGGAGGGCGATAGGCGGGGGCGGCCACCTTCTCATGGGCCATTTTGGCCGTTATTCATCCACCCCCCCCAAAAAAAAGTATAAGCAAAATAAGGAAGAACAAAAACAGAGACAACAACAAAACAAAAAACAAAAAGAGAGAGGGGACAAGGGGGGAAAAAAGAGACAGAAAGAGAGAGAGAGAGACAGAAAAGACGGGATAGAAAGCTAGCGCCCGTTATCATAACGGGCTTAAAAATACTAGTTTTGTTATAATGTCTGAAGAGGGTTTGAGAGATGGTGACTTGTCTAATGCCACCTAATGAGTTTATGGCTAGAAGATGAAAGACTTTCTCAGTAGTAGTGTCACAATTATGGAATATGTTAAAGCTCCCTCTCTACCCACATTTTAGGAGGATGTTCAAAACTCTTCAGACAGGCATTATTTTTTTCTCTGCTATTTACATTTTTATGCTGCTAATCTGTTTTTGCTCTTATCATTTGTTATTTTTATTCTGATTTTATATTATTATTATTTTTTAAAGTTGCCTCAAGTACAATGGCTGTAGGCGGTCAGGAAGATGTGAGGAGTTCACAACAGGGATGTCCCAACTCATGGCTTATACCCAAAGCCACTATGCTGCTACAACTGTATGTTATATATACCCTTATTTTGTTAAAGGAAAGAGAAAGTGGGTAGGTATTTATAGAATCATAATGACAACTCCAAACACCAACATGATATAGTTGGTATACCACACATGCACGACACTTCTGGTCACTTCCGGTCAGTAAAACAATGGGGTGGCAAGGAGGTACACTGCCACCCCATCGGGCTATTTATCCACAGAGTGCCAGAGGGGGAAGCATGGTGGTGTGTGTGTGTAAGTGCACCCTCCCCTGTCCTTAAAGTCACCCCTGCCCCACCATTGGCTCAAAGGGAGCTGGTTCTATGCATATCCCTAGAACATACCTCTGATTCAGTCACTGGTGTCAAGGAGCTGGGCCAGCAAGGCCAGCTCCACTTCCCTCACCCTCATGCACTACCTTCCCCTACTCCCTGCTGCTTACTTTCTAGGTGTGCCGGGATGAGTTTTAAAACTCCATCCCAGCATTCTCAGTTGGTAAACAATGGGGAATGGGAGGAAGGCAGTGTGTAAGGGAGGTAGGGGTGGATATGGCCTGGCTAGCACAGCCTCTTGATGCTGGCATCTTTATAGGGGATGTGGCCCATTGAAGTATGTTGCAGCCTCAGGTGGTGCTCGCACTTAAGCCAGCACTGGTGTAGACAATACTGGTAGATGGACTAATGGTCTGACTCAGTATAAGGCTGTTTCCTACGTTCCAAATTGCAGGTGCTACCAAGTCATTCCTATATGTAAGTAGACTCAATGAATTGCAACAACACTCATTTACTAAACACTGAATATGAGTCTCCCTTATAGCCCCATTTTAGTATAACTCAGAATCTGATATTCTATGAGGTTCCAACATCTGATTAGGCATTGCAATACTGGGGCCTAACACTGAAAAGGAATTGACCTTTATAATAATTTTTCCTGTGTTGTACATTGCAATGGAATTTAAGTACTGAGCCAACAGTACATTTGTTCTTTTAAGTGACTGATCTGTCTTTATAATTGGGCATTATAAGGAATAGCTGTTTCTATTATATGTCTTATTCTTTTAAGAAACAACTCTGTCTGTTGAAACAAGGGCATAAAGTGTTGACAATGGTAATTTCAATAGTAATAGTCCTTTAGTTATTTCCTTTGCCAGTAATTCGTATTTGTTCAGAAACTGCACTGTAAAAATTAGCCATATGCAATACTGAATACTCTTTTTAAAAAGCCTTGTAAAAGGGCTCATATTAAATAAGCTATTGTTATTCTCCCAGCAAACTGTGTGAAGTTATATCAGATAAATTGTTTCTCAACACTCTATCTAGGTTTGTGTGTGGCAATTACATTGTTATGTTGTTCTCCATGTTTAGAATGTGCACAGAAGTGCCAATGGATTACAAAATTCATGCAACTTTTGTTAGCTAACACCCTTATCCCAGATCAATTTACTTGGAGGTAAATCCCATTGATACCAACACAGCTTGCTTCCAAAGCCCAGTTAATAGTCTGGCAGTGACATTGTTGAAAGTAAGACTGTGGACCTGACCAGTGCTTGTATGGGAGTCAATAGCAGCCCTATTAAGGTACTCCTGAACTTTCTAAGAAAAAAAATAAACTTTTAAAAAAATGTATCCTTAGGATCGCAACTGTATAGTTATGAATGCTGCCTGTGGCATTTAACTTTTCCACATGTTTTACTTGTTGCCGCCCATTATTGTGCTTAATTAAAAGCAATATTACTTTACCTTACAAGTTATCACTGAACACAGAGTCCAAAAGGTACATGTCAACATATTTCTCAAGTATCTTTGATTTTCAGGGGCATACCCAATTTGGATCAATGGTTAGTTATTGTTATGTCTCTTATTGCCTGTGGAAAGTCTGTGATTCTCACAGGTGATCCTGAATCTGCCCATTTCCCATTTTCCTATGGCTATGACTAACAGAGATGACAGAACATTGCAACAACCAGAAGACTGTAAAGGGATCTTTACAGTTACTAAAGCAAGAGGAAAAACACACATTTTGATTATAAGGTCCTGATATGTTTTGAGCATAAGGCTTTACAGGGAAGGCACTTAGGCAGGGAGCAGTTTTATAGCATCTTCAGGCCTAGAGTACATGGCTTGTTTGAAAACATGTGGGGACCTTCTGGTAAATATTGGCTTGTACCATTTTGGTTTTTTTAACTGGAGCTCTACCCTCTCACGTTGCTTTATATATTTGCTCAGCTGGTTTCTCTACAGGGCTCCAACATTAAAAGTCTTATTAGAAGAAAGGACACCAGCCATTAAAAAACGGCTGACATCCTGACTAAATTTACTCAAGGAAGTCCCATTGAAATTAAAAGGGCATTTTCAGGCAAGCCGGTTTTATAGTCCCAATTTTCCTGATTTTATAGCTTGGGATTGAAAATTATGCATGTCAATTTTGCTTATAATATATTTCCCCCTTCATATTTCCCCACTATGCTACAGTTTTACTTAGCGAAATTCTTCTTTAATTAGCATTTTGCCACTGTACTGTCAGAGATGGTTTGTGCAACATAGTGTATGACATGAGCCTTGTAGTGTCTACACATGGCATTTACTGTAGTTAATTAAAAAGCAAAACAAAACTATAATTTCCCACAATTACATTAGGAAAAGATTTAGAGGTTCTCTCAGACTTATCATTCTGAGATTACACACCTTCTCTATACAAACATGGAATCTCAATGTGTTTCAGCCTTTTTGAACTATCTTGGGGCATTCACAGACTACTGTGATTTTCTACAAAGCTATGTTCACACACCTATTTTGCTACTGTTTATATATGAAGCTGTCTTATACTAGCCATCTTTATACATCACAATCAATGCACATCGATGAGATCACACTTGCTATTTTCACTCATGCCTCCTACATACATTCATTGTTTAGTAGCTTACGTGTGTACAAACTGTGCCCACAGAGACTTTTTCACAAGTTATGCTGAAGATGTGGCCAGTAGCAAAGACAGTGGTTGCTGGATACAAACCTGCTTCTCCCTAAACATGCATACAACACAGTGTGTGAAGAAGGCTATTGAGTCAAATCATCGGCCCATCAAGCCCTATTGTCTCCTCTGACAGGCAACAGCTCTTCAGGCAGCGGTCTTTCTCAGGCTTGGTACCTGAGACCCTCCTAACTAGAGATGCTGAAGATTGAACGTGGGACTTTCTGCATAGCAAACATATACTTAACATGATCCACATCAAAGGGTGAAAGAGATGAGTTAGAACTTCTGAGATTGCTAGGAGGTCAATGTGATCTTAACTGCAGCTCTCATAATACAGTCATCTGTAAGGAGGTTTGGTGCGATAGGGACAGAACATTTTGAAGTGCTGAATTGTATTAAGTGGTGAGGGCGGGACTGTGCTGAATTGTATCCTGCAACTCCATATCTCTTGTGCTACATTACATATAAAATAGATTGCTTCTCATGTTGTGCAGGTACCAGTATCACAAGCATGCCACTAGGGGTGGTGTGGGCTCAACTATCAAGCCTATAGGGAACTTCAAGATAAGGAAGAACCATGGAGAGACCTCCTACACCAACATTTGTGAGATATCTGGTTAATCACAACTCATCTTCTGTAGTTAGGTTGTTTCCGTTTCCGTTTCAGTTTGTAACTCCTGATGATGTGGATAAGCTGCTTGGAACAGTGTGGACTATCACCTGTTCTCTTGAGCCTTATCCAACATGGCTTATACTATTTGGCTGGGCGGGTGTTGTAGAAGGCCTGGTAAAGATGATAAATGCTTCTCTGAGGGAGGGCAGGATGCAGGAGGCAATCTTCAGACCTCTTCTGAAGAAGCCTGCTTTGGATCCCTCAGAGGTAAGCAACTATAGGCCGGTCTCCAACCTTCCGTGTTTGGGCAAGGTAATTGAGAAGGTGGTGGCCTCCTAGCTCCAGGCAATCTTGGAGGAAACTGATTATCTAGACCCATTTCAAACCTCGGTTAAATGAGACAGAGGGTGGAATTTGTGTACATCTGAATGCGTGAAACCATGATTTCACAGCAAAAGCAACCTGCAGTTTCCCTCACCAAACTCCAATTTGAACCTTGGGTTTGTAGAGTTTCCCCAATCTGCGGTTTTGCAGTGGCAGCATTATGTCCAAATGTGGATGCCGCCATGACCACAGTTTCATGCTGTTTTTGGAATGGTACTCATAGAGAGAGAGAGGCCCAGAGCCACTCAAGTTCACACCCACTCTATGCCTGCAGTGCTTCTCACTGGCTGCCTATCTGAGCACTTGCCCCACCCCCTGTTTCCGATCGAATAAAGCAGTTGCCTGGCAACAGGGACGCCGCCACATCCTATCCCAAGCTTGTAAGCTTGTCAAATGGGAAGGTCACATGGGGCATGCCCTGTTCCCCCTCTGTTCCTTGTTCCTCCCTCCTGGCAGTCAGGAGAGAAGGGGACGGGATGGCAAGACGGGCACTATGTGCTTCGCTTTCTGAAAATGAAATGATAAAGATGTTCACAAGCACATGCAGTTGTGGTGGCAACATAAACAAGGCAACCCCATTAGATTGCTGGGATGACAACACATGGCAGGGCAGCCAGCGGTGATATCCAGGGTCAGGTTTAAAAGGCAGCCCCACCCAAGAATTATTGAATGGCTCAGGACTATTTTCTGTACCATTGTACAATAAGACAGCCCCTTTCCCTTGGGTTAACATGTGGTCCCTACACTTACTCAGCATTGCTTCCAATGAAAGGAGAGATTTCTCATAGGTAATGAGGATGGATGCTGTTCCTGAGTGGACCGCTCTCTCATGAGAATGGAAAGCCATGGAGATAACCCTTCACAACTCATGAGAAGAACTGTCTGGGGGGACAGGGGATCGGGCAGAATCACAAATAATGTGTTATGATAGGCCTTCTCCCATGGACAACCCTCTCATGAGAGTGTTAGGCCATAGAGACATGCATGCAGGCTGGATGGCAGATGCTGCCTAGCCTGGTTGCACCACACAAGCAAGCTGTGGAGACAGGTACTCCGGCAACACCTCTCCCTATCTTAGCAACTGCTGCACAGAAGCAGTCAAAGCAGGCCCTCTGCCAGCCCATCTACCTATTTGAACATATCCACTTTTATTTTTGTTCAGAATGGCAATCCCACTGTCCTGGGATCACAGACAACTGGGGCTCCCCTCTCTCATAATTCCCTGTGGTGGCAGATCTGCATATGCTGCAATGCCAGTCTGAACCCAGGAAATTTGAATGAGAGTACATATCTGTCCCTGGTCCTTGTGTTTCCCCAGTCTGCCCACCCAGCAATGCCCGGACACATGGAGCATCAAATCATGCTTTGGGTGCACCAAAGGCTTCCCTGGAGGGGAGGGGGTCACTTTGCAAAAGTTTTATAATTAACTAGGGAGAACAGGGGCCCCTCACTGCCCCTTTTTGGATGGCTCAACTCATGAGCAGGCAGTCCAATGGAAGACCGAAGGTTGTCAAGCCTAAGGTCCTCCCCAATAGACTGGCCCTCTCATGAGAGTGTTAATCCCCAGGTGGCAAGCTGACACTGGGGCAGAAGTGTGGTTTGGTCACCGTGGACTGCTTTGCCGGGGTGAGCCATCACAAGAGCATCCTTGGTCACAGCGGTCCAGACCCCAGGATCCTTTGCCTTCCCTCATATACATGTCCCCTTCCCTTTCCGGAGTAAAGGAAGAATAGTGCCCTTCAGCAGTCCCCTGCTGCCACAAATTGTGCCTGTATGAGACTGTTTTGTTGCAGGGCTCTTACAAGGGTGGTGGTGCTATCACAGTCAGATGAAGGGCTTGCATGGCATTTAAATGGATTTAAATGCCCTTTCCTTGCTGTGGGAGGGAGGTCCATTCCAAAAAGGCATGATCAAGCTCGGCACACCCCCTTGAAGATCGTAGCCAATGGCTGTCACTCTGCAGACATTCTGATGCCTTGCCCACAGTCTGACGATGTGAGCACTTTGGAGCTTGCTGGAATGTGTTTGCGACAGACCATGAAGAGGGAGGGGCTCCCCTGCCCTGAAAAGCGAGGTTGCCAGGCTGTGGTTGGATGAACATTTGTGATGCGATTCACAGTTAGAAAAATTAACCACGGGTTTGGCAACCTCCAGTTTCATGTTACGTGTGAATGCGGTCAGATAATTATAGTCCCAGCTTGACTGAGAGTAATGCAAGTTCTGGTGCTAGATGAAATCCTACTAACAGCACGTTTCATTAGCTGATACAGTTTAAGGAGAACCTTATGCCTCAATGGCTCAGTCAGCATCCTAAGCTATCCAACCGTATCAAGTTTTAAGTAGCCAAAATAATAATTCAAAACATTTAACTTACATTAGGGTAGATGTAGCTGTATGAGAAATAGAATCCTTATTTTAATAAAATATTATGTTTGCTAGAATATTCACACATTTTATGCAGTACCCAGGAGAAAGGATATTCAATATTACAAGTGTTCCATCTTCTTTTCTAAAATTAAGGACGACAAACAGCAAACACTAAAAACAATGACTGTGCCACTGTAAACATTTCAGTTGAATAATATTGACTAGAACAAGCTTTTAGAAGTGTTATTTATTGATTTGTGCAGTTAGCATAGTTACATGAATGCAGCCTCAGTTCAGTGTTCATGGGTGGTTGACAAATACAAATTATGAGATCAATTATAGTTTCTAGAGCTGGACCCATTAGGAGAATGGAGGAGGTGCAGAGTTACTGTATAGTTACTGTACAGTTAGCAAGCAAGTACAGTTGTGAAGCTCCATAGTTGGATTTGATTGAAGCTTCTGAGCAGAGATTTAAATTTCAATAGGATTTTGTAATGATTGGCATCACTATCTTAAAGATATATGTAGCTGCATTGGTGCACCAAATGGTTGATTGCAGGAGTTCCCAACTTTAGATATTCAGTTGTTGTCAGACTACAACTCCCAGCATCCTCAGCCACAATGGCCAAAGGTAATTGATGATGGGAGTTGTAGACCAACAACATCTGGGCACCCAAAGTTGGGAATCCCTGGTTTATAGCAAAATACATTATCAAATATTAGATTTCCTTGCACCCAAGTGATGCACTCCAGCAACTAGTAGAACATGTAAGGGCTGTTGATTGTGTGTATCATAATACAAGTTTGCCCTCAGCTTCAGTTGTAAGGAAATGTTTTATATCTATACAAAATAGTGATGATTTCGTAGAGTTACAGATCTTCTTTGGTTATTCTACTGTTACTACTTCTACCACTACCACCACTATACCACTACTACCAATAGTACAGCTCCATCATCCCCAGCCACAATAAAGTGTAGCTGGGGCTGATGGGAGTTGAGCAACATCTGGAGGCTCCCAGTTTGGGAACCACTGCTCTATATAGTAGTTATAGTACAGTGTTCCCTCTAACAGGGATGCCCAGATGTTATTGACTACAACTCCCATCAGCCCCAGCTACAATTTGTGGCTGGAGATGATGGGAGTTGTAGTCAACAACATCTGGGAATCCCTGTTAGAAGGAACACTGACATAGTATATTCTATTATATACTGTTTTTCAGCAAAAGTTCTCAAAGCAGTTTACTTGGAAAAATTAGTAAATAAATAAGATTTATTCATTCATTTTGTACTCTGATTTTAGTTTAAAAATATCAAAAATGCAACAAAAACAAAGAATAAGAACCTTAAAATAAATAGGTAGTAGTAAAAAAATGCATCAGAAATGAATATCTTACAAAAGATAACAGAACAGAAAGGTTTTCACCTTCTATCTAAAGAGCGGGAAAAGAGGAAGTCAACCTAACCTCTCTAGGCAGGAATTCTTAAACTTTTTGCACCAACAGACCCTCCCCCTGATCCTCAAGTATTACCCATTAATCCCCATCCCACTTGGAGACAAAAATAAGTACTCAGGCTAGCTATTTTCAAGAACTTTATTCTAGCTCAAAAGAAAACAAAACCCTGTTTGGATTTGACAATATATCAAACATAAAGAAAGAATCCAAATACTGCATGCTAATATTTTAATATAACAGTGATAAAACTATATGGTTAATCCAAATCAATATGTTTGATATTACAATAAAGTTTTTGAAAGATGGTCAATAAGATCTAAGAAAAATGATCTCTGTGTGTCTGACTGAAAATATTAAATCCGATAATTTATTTCCAAAATGTCATATTGTCAATGGATGGGAGAAGTTTAGACAAATATTCCCATGTGGTTACAGTGTCACGTTTTGACTGAGAGATGAAATGTCAGATCAGTCTTACAGTTTTGCCAATATCTGATCAGTCTTGTAAATTTTGCCAAATGCATTTCTACTAGACTAAATCTTCTTCAGTGGCAATCTTGCGGGGGGGGGGGGATCACATTAGAATATGACTCTATATATTTATATATTTAACAAAAACTCACTGTGAAGCTCATCGGGAAGCAAATTAAATTCAGTGCAACAGTTTTTGATTGACCACCTAGACCAACTCTACAGACTCCAGGTTAGGAACCCCTGACCTAGGGAGACAACCAGAAGACCCTGTCCCAGGTATCTACCTATCAACCTTCTATTTGTGGTGGGCCAGAGTGCAGGGACCCTGCAGCTGATCTCAAAACTCCGACAGCTCATATGGGAAGGACTCATATGGTCCCTAAGGCAATGTATGTAATAATGTGTGTATGTCATGTGTTCCATAACTGTGGAATCATTGATAGACTTAGAACTATTCCACTTCTGCCCCCCAAGACCACTATCGAGTACAGAGTAGCTCCTAAGAGCCCAGAAACTGGCCATCCTGAATTGAGTATATATTCTTTCTTTTATAATATATATGACAGCTTCATTCTCTTCAACCTAGGTAAAAGACTTTATACCAGCCAACAAATCCACAAATCATGGCAGGCCAGTATATTAAGAGATAAAGAATACTCTAATCTGATTCAGAAGCTAGCATTGTTTGTACATCAAATCAACTCCTAGGAGAGACCATTGATAGATCAGTAAGTCACAGGTTTGTGTCAACAAAGTCATGTGAATTCCAGTGCTTAATAGAGACTAGAAGAGAATCATTTATCTGATAATAAGAACAAAGTAAAGTTATATTTGGTTGTGCAAACAATACTGGTTATTTGTAGAGCTAATAGTCTCAAGAGTTAGCATGCAGGGAAGGGCATTGAATTATGAGTGTGTGCATGGGTACTGAATAAGTGAGATTCCAAATGATAATTTTTGATATAAAATGGGAGGTGTACATTTTATCCAACACTTTGCATCACAAGATGTGGTGACAGCCAACAACCTGGATGGCTTTAAGAGGGGTTTGGATAACTTCACGGAGAAGAGGTCTATCATCGGCTACTAGTCAGAGGGCTATAGGCCACCTCCAGCCTCAAAGGCAGGATGCTTCTGCTTGCAGGGGACTAACAGCAGGAGAGAGGGCATGCCCTCAACTCCTGCCTGTGACTTCCAGTGGCATCTGGTGGGCCACTGTGTGAAACAGGATGCTGGACTAGATGGGCCTTGGGCCTGATCCAGCAGGGCTGTTCTTATGTTCTCTAAAACAGGTGGAGGCTATTCACACATGAATAGCCTAACTCAAGCTAGGGAAGCTGAGCCTGGGTTATGCTGCATATGAGAACCACTGAGATAGGGCCCGATCCTGGTGGGGTGGCGACACCAAGCCTCGCTTTACAACCCTGCTCTTCACCAGGGTTAAAGGCTCGACTGAGCCCTTAACCTGGGATCCAAGATCATGTGTTCACTAGGGCTATGTTTAGCCGCAGTGGACACTCTTGGGGGAATCCCCTAATTCATTGTGTGTGTTGCGCAGTACATTGTGGGATCTCCAGAGGACACATTGGATCTTCCGGGAGTGCGACTCCCAGCAACTTTGCAACCATTGTCTGGGAGGGAAGGCGAGTTTGACCAGCCTTCTCCACTGCCCACTCACCCGGTCCTGTGAACGACCTTATGCTCTGACTGTTGAAGTGCTAAGAATATGCTGTTATTACAGTTAGGATCCACCTGAGGCCTTCCATGCTTGCATACATATGATCTTTGTGGTGTGGTAGATCAGTTTGAGTGTTCTGCCCTTGAAGACTTACAGAGCCCATTGCATTAAATATCGGTCACTACTTCAGGAAAAATCATGAAAAACTGGGAAAGCTTCAGAAGAAAGTTATGAGAATGTTAAAGGATCTAAAAGGCAAATCATAAATATAAGCTTAAGAAAGTGAACATGTACAGCTTAGGAAAAAAAGAGTGACTATTCCAAAACATGTCAGAGAGAAGAGAACTGAATGTACTTCATCCCATCCAGTAGCAAGGTAGAAGTGAAGCAGCCTGCATTCCACCCATGGAGAGGGACTGAGAACGAAATGCTGAGAACAAGGAATTAGAACAGACAATCCATATGCAAAACTCATCCTTCATTTATCACAAATGAGTGCTCCACAATACAATGAAATAATATTTAGGTAGAGGAGCACATGTATATATAGATGATGAGTACATGTATGGTATTCCTGCCTATTAAGATCATCCGTGGAGGTCCAGTTGTGGTTGCCACCGGCTCAGTTGGTGGTGACTCAAAACCGGGCCTTTTCTAGGGTTGCCCTAGGACTTTGGAACACACTTCCTAACAAAATTAGAGCCTCCCCTTCTCTGGGTGTTTTTAAGAAGGACTGGAAGATATACCTGTTTTTAGTCAGGCTTTTAGTTTATAGTTTTTAAGTTTTAGAGATTTTATCTGTATTTTAAACTGTTTTAATTGTGTTAATGTTTAATTGCTATGTTTTTAGATTGTGAACTGGCCAGGGACTGGTGTATGGGGTGGTATAGAAATTGGTTAAATAAATAAAAAGTGTGTTACATGTGTTAAATGTGTTAAATAAATAGATAGATAGATTTACCTGAATCCAAGACTAGTTTCTGCCCAACTTCTTTGATGTTAGAAATTGAGGGGTTGTCTTAAATCCTGAGTCCTCTTACTTTTGAGTAAATGTTAAGATGTACAATCTGTACTTAACCTCTGTTTTTAAGGGGGTCATCCTAAATTCAGAGTCATCTTCTGTTTGAGTAAATATGATACCTATATCAGTCTACATATAAACAGATCTGATTATAATTACAAAACCACAAAAATATAAATAGAGCTCTATCCAATTCTTTTAAATCTGCTAAAATCTACTTTTTTGCCCTGCTGTAGCCAGAGATGCTACGCACATGGAAGTTTGCATGCACATTTTCCAAGCTGGATGGATAAGAGCATGTACAAATGTGCAAGCAATTCATTTCTACAGCCCAAGCACTCCTATTGGATAGAGGTTAACACTTTACAAAATGCTGAAATTCTACCAGTCAGCTGTTCAGGGGCAGGAGTGGAGAGCTGAAGAGCTGTTTAAATACTGCCCATACCACAGGAATGATGGTAATACATTCCAACTCATGCTTTCTCTATGAATTTGCTAGGATAATTGTCTGTGTGCAATATGGTGATTGGTGGAGGATGCAAAGTTGCTAAGGAAGCTGTGTGTCAAAAGTTCTTGTTTCTGTTTCCATAGTGGTATGTTATTGCCGGCTGAACATAGCATACAAACTAGGATGCAATGGTGGCTGTTCTAGCCAGACTATGGAATAAGCCTGCCCAGGCGATTATTTGGGGAACATCAATGTTTGTATTGTAAATGGAACTGAAGAGCCCCCCTGCATTTTCCCCCTAATGTGAAAATATGGGAAATTTGCAGCTGGTCCTCTGGTTTGGCACTTGCTGTTAATTGCATCCATATTCTTGTGCCCACAAATAATTTTTGGCCTGAGCATCTGTTCCTTTGTGTTTATTTGGGCTTCAGTGATGTAGGCTTAATTTCTCCCATTTTTATTTTTTAACACACTAATGCTTGGTTTGTTTTTTTGATATTTAATGCACTCTCTGTGTGTAAAAGGGGATTGTATCAAGGATATAATTTATCATTTTGTATGTACTTTCAGTGCTTCCTGCACATTGCCACAGCTGAGTAGCAGATATAGTCAGAGTGACATATCAAGTGTGGAAATAACATGGAACAGAAGTAGCAGATATGGAAATAACATGTTCTTTTCACACATGCTCCACCAGCTATAGCTTTTGAATTTCACGGGCAGAGTACAAACGCCTCCCTATCATACACTCTTCAATAATTTAGTAAATTGAATGTTGACATATTTAAAAAGAACTGCCCATTGTTTTTCAACCAGCACAGAGCCTTATTGTATTATCCACAGGCACATCCTTTCCTAGGAAAACATAATAAATAAAATATACTCATCCCTCAAAAGAAGCTGCAATCCTATGAACACTTACTACAAAGCAAGTGTGACCTTTAGAGTCTAATATTTAAAACCATAAAAAGCTTGGGGCCAAAGTACCAGAAAGAGTGCCTACTCTCCCACATGAATATGCCCGATCCATAAGAACTTCAAGAGAGACTCTTCTGCATGTGCTGACTCCAGCTGGTGGTCATGCACGACTTCTTAGTGGTGGCTTCCACTGTCTGGAGCAACCTCCTTTATGAGTTTGATTGGTACTCTCAGTCCTGAGGTTTTGTTAGCTTGTGAAGTCTTGATTGTTTCATCAGCCTTTCTCATACTCTGTTTTAGAGGTTTTTAAAATTGTGTTTTTTCTCTTTTTAATAGAGTTTTATTGTGTGAATTAAATATCTGTGTTATCTTTTTAGTTTTTACATAATGTAAACTTATTGTAAGCCACCTTGGATTTTGTTAAAGAATGGCAGGATATATATGTTTTACAACAAAGAAATAAAGTAAGCCTTCATTTAACTCATTAAGTACTTCATTAAACTCAATAGGATTTGCTTCCAAGTAAATGTTCATAGGATTTGATTGCATAGCTGGAATCCTACTAACTCTTGAACACCTAGGATTTACTTTCAAGTAAACATGCATAAGATTGGGCTACATGTTCCACTGAACTCGGTGCAACTTACTTTTGAACAAGTATATTTGGGTAGGGATGATGCCATCAGAAACTTTAAAATATGTTTTCTGTAGTGGAATTTCTGGTTGCAGACATTGGTTGTAACCTACATGCAGTGAAATGACATACTGTTGATTGCTAGTCAAGCCAGATATTAGCAGGTCATTTATGACAGGAGAGGAAGGCAGCACGATTGTTCAGTTGGATAAAGAGATAAAATGTAATCTTGATAGATAATCTCATTAAAGGGGGAAATTGGGGAGTATTTAAAGCAACCTGCCTGATCCTAATAGGCTATTCAATAGGATTAGAACCAAGATTAATTCTTAGCACTCAAAGAGAAAACTTTCTCAGTATAGTGATGGTAACTCTTGCCCGATCTCATTGACCTTGTTCTCTTATGTTGTTGTCTATAGGGCCTCACTCTTGCAAGACAGCAATTCGTACCTGTGGTCTCTACATAGGAAACGGTTTCTGATTACATGTTCCCTCTTTGAAAATATGTGCCCTGTGTTTTTCTCCAGGTTGACATAGAGGCATTGTAATGACTGAAATGACTGTGGCACTATTTCAAGAAAAAACACTAATGCTGGAGAAAGACAATACATTTATAAGAGCCTGAGAAAGGCATCTTTTCCTATAGATTCACAGATTCATTTTGTTCCATTGTTGCCTCTGGTCTAATAGTTTTTTGCATCATTGCCAGACCCTGCAAAACCAGTTCAGGCAAGGCAACAAGTATACATAACATTCTATACATATTTGTTTGCTTTATCTTTATCCTGCTTTTATCCAAAAAGATCCACAAAGCAACTTACAACAAATACAAACACAACACTATAGCCTCTAGAAGAAATTATAACAATAAAATGCAATCGTCCAATGGAAGGACCAGCAGATTAATGCAATGTCAAAATTCAATTAATCCAGCAAGCCTTCTGAAATGAAACTGCCTTCACCCAGCATCTGAAAAATAATTTTTTAAAAAGAGCAAAACAAGCCTCTCTGGGGAGTGAGTCTCATAACCTTGGTGCTGCCACTGAAACGATCTTGTCCCATTTCGGTACTGAACTCCAGTGGCAGGGGAAGATGAAGCAGGGGTCTGCAGAAGACATGTGCGCAGGCAGGTTCATATAGAAGGCAGTCCAGGAAATAGTTACTTTACACAAAAGTAAACCCAACTTTCTGTAGGCCTCGCTCCCAAGTAAACAGACATAGGATTGCAGTTTTAATGCTTTTGTGTGCTCTCCCAATATACATGTGCTCAAAAATGTCTTAAAAAATAAAACACACAGAACCATGAGCTCTCTCCTCTCATTCAGTCCTTTCAAATGAGGTCAGTGGTATTACCCAAGTGATTTTCAAACATCATGTATGTAAATGAGACACAAGATCTGCCGAGGGCCTTTCAACTATCTTTTTAATTATATTTGTACACCACCCAAATTTCCATCTCTGGGAGGTTTGCAGCAGCAACATAACACAAATTAAAACAGACATTAAAACCTTAAAACAATTTAAAACCACATAGTTTAGAAGCTTGGGTGAATAAATGTGTATTTAGAGACTTTTAAAAAGTTGTCAGAGATGGAGAGGCTCTTATTTCAGCAGGGAGCACATTCCAGAATCTTGGGGTGGAAACAGAGAAGGCCCATCCCTGTGTGGCCACCACTGAGCTGGTGGCAACTTCAAATGAACCTCTCCAGATGATCTCAATGGGTGATGGGGCTTATAGTGAAGAAGACGTTCTCCGAAATACCCTGGACACAATCTGTTTAGGGCTTTATAGGTAAAAACCGGCTCCTTGTGTCTTGACATGGAGATGGCAGTGCCAAGGAACATTAGCATTGCTGCAGCACTGGGCAAAAGGGGCAGGTGTCCCCAATATTTGACTGGGTTGCCCAGGGGCGTAGCAAGGTTGGAGTGGGCCCAGAGACGAGATTTTAAAATGCCCCCCCCCCACTCAAAGTCCAGGGCCTCCGCACACCCCAGGTCCCCAAGGATTTAAGTCTGATATTTCAAAATAAGTATGCTGCCTGGAAATACATTTCACTGAATACACACACGTCACAATATATAGTGATATACATTGAGTACTATATATCTGTGCTACTTTTAATGCCTAGAACACACTAGAAAGACAAATTATTAAAATGGCCCCCTCGCTGCAGATTAGCCAAGGAGACTTTCAACCATGCAGGGTGAGCCTATGTTTGTTTTCTCAGAATTCTGAACAAATTCAGTCAAGTTTGATTCCAGGAGGTTTTTCACAGGAGGCTTCTAAAGCCCTTTAACACACATCTCCTCTGGAATGGAGATGCTGCATTCACATGTTGGCCAGATTTACCCTGAAGTCCCTGCGAGTTATTGGGGAGCAGTTCACACACAAGAAAAATAAAATAAAAGCACCACACATGTTTCACAGTTCTCTCTCAGACCTTCTGGGTTGCAAAACAACTTGAACATAAGTGTATTTATAAATGAATGAATGAATGAATAAAATAAATATAATACTGTTTGTTCCAATAGTTTTTGTAATTTTCTGCCATGAAACAAGCCACTTATAGGACTTTTTAGATAGTTTTTTTTTAAGCCAGCAAATTTTCCAAGCTGTTTTAAAATAAATATCCAGAGACTTCTCAGTCCCACCCCCCATATCAAAGCCCTATGGCAAGCAGATCCCTATATATCCGGGGGGGGGGCGGAAAGGTAACCACAAAAAGGAGTTCACACTCTACCTGGCAAATGCTGGGCTGGGTTGGGCAGGGCAGCAAGGGGTCTTCTGCTGCAGAGAACAGTGGTGGCCACTCTGGCTGCCTCCTCCTTTCTGGCTTGCTTGGGCCCTACTCAAGTTCAGGCTTCACAGAGGCCTACACGGAGACCTCCGTGGAAGCCCCGCCCACCCGCCGATCAGCTGAGAAGCGGGAGAAAAGGAGCACTTTGCAGCTTGTCTGCTGCTTCCATTGTGGGCCAGGAGAACAAGCAGGAGAGACGGCGAACAGGGCAAGTGGCTGAGGGGCCTTGGGGCTGGGCAGGGGGCAATGGGGAGTCACATGAGGTGCCTCTGGGGGGCCCCTCCAGGCAGTGGGGCCCCTAGACAACTGTCTCCCCTTGCCCGATCATTGTTACGCGTGTGGGGTTGCCCCAAACCTCTTAACCGCCCTGAGCCATTTTTTGGAAGGGCGGTATAGAAATTGAAATGAATGAATGAATGAATGAATGAAAATTGCCTGCCCACTCCCTGTGCCCCCTACCACTAACCCTGTTTGAATGAAACTGGCGAGAAGACATGTTCTAGACTGGAATTAAATATCCCAGGGGCTCCCCCTTACTATTCCCTGTGTCTTCCACCATCCATGCACTCATAGTGGGAAGGAGGAGGTCTGGAGCCAAGTGCCTTCTCTCTTCTCCCCATTTCTTCTCGCATTCTTCGTCCTTTCACTTTCCATTTGTGCACAAAGGGGAAAGGAATGCAAGATCATTGCTGGGTTTTTTGCAGTGGCTTTGCTATGGAGTATGTTGGCTAACTGAGCAGAGAGGCACTTTTCAAAGTGGCCATTCTCTTACATTTAGCAGGGGGCGAGCAACTGCCCCTATCAACCCCAGCACAGCATCCCTGGTTGTTGCTGGTGTCTACCTTCTGTTTCTAGTCAGATGGTGAGCCCTTCGGCAACAGGCAACCATCTTATTTGTTCATCTTTCTGTGTAAACTGTTTCTGTTGTGAATATTTGTAGCAGTAGTAGCAGCAGAAAAGAAAAATGCAGTTGTGCTGGAGACTGGCTCTTTTGGAGCTGGGGCCCCTCAGCCCTGTACCTGGCAGCAACAAAGCTACTGGGATCAGTGGAGGGGATGGCATGTGTCCCTCATGCCTAGCAGCAACACAGCTGCTGGGCTCAATGGAAGGTCAGATGGCCCTTGTGCCCAGCTGCAACATAGCTGCCGGGGTCAAAGGAAAGGGTGGTGGGCAACTCTCATGGCTAGCAGCAACACAGTTGTTGTTGGACTCAATGTCAGGGCAAGTGGCCTCATGCCCAGCAGCAACACAGCTGCAGGGCTCAAAGAGGAGGCAGAAGGCCACCATCATGCTCAGCAGCAACTCCCCCCCCAAAAAAACCCCAGAAGTTGAGAGGTGAAATACTAATGCACCACTTCCCCCCAATTTCAAAGCGTAGCAAGGCCATGACAAGAATTAATTGCAAAGGGAAGGGAAATTTGAAAATAAAGTAAGTATCAGGAAGTAGAGGTGTGCACGGACCGGTTGGGACGGTTCAGTCTGAATTCAAACCAAATTTTGACTGAATTGCAGGTACGTGAACCAGTTTGGTCAAACCTATCAGCTGGCTTGGTTGATTCCACAAACCAGCTGAAACTGGTTCATGATTGAACCACTTGAACTGGCCCAGTTTGTAGTGGCCCGGTTCAATCACAAACCAGCTCTTCACATCCCTATCAGGGAGCCAGACCTAGTAGGATCCTAGCAACATCCCTGGCCAAAACATGCCAGATATAACAAGGATGTACTGCTGATTAATGACTTCAAAAACTGGAAGAGAGTGTTGTATTTCTTTTGAGAAAATGAAAAGTTTTAATTATCAAAATGGGGGTTGGCTGTGGGCCTGAGCCAGGCACTGTGGGCTTTGGCCCTGAATCTTTTAAATACCTAGTAATGCCTCTGCCAAGGAATATATTGTCAGGCACTGCACGGTAACAGGTGGTTTAGAAGTATGCAGATGTCTCTTTATTCCTTGATACCTTTTTCGTATTGTATTGACAGTGTAAAGGGATTTTTTCTCTTAATTAGTTTTTTAAATTAATTAACTGGCAGATTCCTAGAGCAGAAACCACACATTTGAAAACATACGTGCTAAGGACCACATAATTATTTGCAATACATAATGCATCTAATTAAAAAACCCACCATTTTATTAATCTTACTTTCACTATCAAATTTTTATTACATACCAGCAGGGAAGCTTGTATCTCCCAGTTTTGGGTGATTCACATCAAGAGAAGCTAGACAGCTACTCTAAAATACATTGCTTGTCTGCTTATCTTTAACATGAGCACATTTCAGGCACAAGTATATTAGAGCAAGGGTTTCCAACCTGTGGTCCCCCAGATGTTGCTGAACTACAACCCCCATCATCCCCAGTTACAACTTATTACCACTGTATTAGAGGACTCTACTGCAAATTTATTTTGCAGTATCTACTTGCAAAGAGTATCCTACTGCAAATTTCTGAAGACCCAGGTTCAATTTTCTGGCTAAAGGGTGCAAAACATCTGTAAATATATTTGAGAACCGCTGCTGGGCCAGTTTGAAGGTACTGGAACAAATAGGCAATTGATCCAACTTGCTGTACAGAGGTTTGCTATAACCCAGTAATGGATAGGACTGACTCCTGAATTACCAGCACCTCTCTATTATCAGCAGCTTCTGGTGCTAGAACTGGGACACATGACTCTGTGCAGAGCTGCCCCATGTGGTAAACCAACAAGATTACAGGTTATCACACCCCCTTAGGTAACGCAGACTTTCCATGTATCAGTCAGGCTGACCACTGGTGTGCCGCCAGATAATTTGCTCATTGCAACAGCGGTCTGTGATCAGGGCCAGCAGTATCAGGGGCCAGCACCCTTGTATTGCTGAGTGCCCTCACTCCTGATCAGGAGTGCCATGGTGGGGTGCAAAGAGGAAAACTGCCCCATGCCCCACAAGACTGAGGACCCCTAATGTGCTGAGATGCCCAGCAGCAGAGCCATTCTCTCAACTGAGTAACTGCCCATCTACTTTCTCCAGGTTGTCCCATCCACAGCCTGCCTCATATCCCCTAGAACAGGAGTTCTCTAACTTGGATCCCCAGAAGTTGTTGTACTTCACCTTCCATAATTCCCAGCCGCAATGGCCTTGGCTTGGGACTATGGGAGTTGAAGTCCAACAACATCTGGGAACTCAAGTTTGAGAACCCCTGCCCTAGAACAGGGGTAGGCAACCTTGGCCCTCCAGCTACTTTTGAACTACAACTCCCATCATCCCCAGCCACAATAATAAATTGTGGCTGGGGATGATGTAATTCAACAACAGCTGGAGGGCCACGTTTGCCCACCCTTGCTCTAGAACAGGGTTTCTCAACGTGTGGGTCCCCAGATGTTATTGGACTTCAACTCCCATAATCCCCAGCCCCAGTGGCCTTTGGTTAGGAATTATGGGAGTTGAAGTCCAATTACATCTGAGGACCCACATGTTGAGAATCCCTGCCCTAGATAACCTGCCTCCTCCAGAGACCCTCTTCCTTCTAAGGGAGTATTATAGGATTGGCTTACCTGGATAGCAGTGATGGTATGTCTATATTGTTAATCTCAGCAGCCAGTAGTTGGTAGCCACCAGTTTTCCCATCAAGTATTGGTCCTGATTAGTGGATATCACTTTTCCACACAATGCCCTGGAGCAATGTTACATCAGGGGAATGGTGGCTGCCAGCAACAGGGTCGCTGGGCCTAATTCTCCTTAGGGGGCCAGAGAGCAGTCATGAGCAGCGTGCCCTTCGAGGACACTGGGACCCCAAAAGCTGCCCAAGGCTGTTGCGTGCTGACGCTGGACTTGCAAATGGTGATAGCAATTCACAGCATTTCCTAATTGCCTTTGGAATGCCTTCTAATAGCCACACACAAACTCTGTGCATTCCCACGACCATTTGGAAAGAAACAGTGCATCAGAATAGCCATTTGCTGACATTCCTTTTAGCAGATCATTGGACACAAAACTTTCCTTGGTGTCCCAGGCTGAGGCAGTGGCCAGAGGTGCCTTTTATCAGCTTTGGCTGCTATGCCAGCTGCATCCATTTCTTGAGATAAATGACCTCAAAACAGTAGTACAGCTGCTGGTCACCTCCAGACTTGACTACTGCAATGCAATCTATGTAGGGCTGCCTTTGTACATAGTCCAGAAACTGCAGTTAGTCCAGAATGCGGCAGCCAGGTTGCTCTGGGTCATCTTGGAGATAACATATCACTCCTATCTTAAAAGATCTACACTGGCTGCCGATAAGTTTCCGGGCAAACTACAAGGTTTTGGTTATAACCTATAAAGTTCTAAACAGCTTGGGCCCTGGGTATTTAAGAGAACGTCTTCTTCACTATGAACCACACTGTCCATTGAGAACATCTGTAGAGGTTCGTCTGCAGTTGCCACCGGCTCGTCTGGTGGCTATTCAGAGACAGGCATTCTCCATTGCTGCCCCAAGGCTTTGGAACACACTTCCCACTGAAATAAGAGTCTCCCCACCTCTTACAACTTTTAAAAGGGTAGTCAAGACGCATTTGTTCACCCAGGCTTTTAATTAGATATCGTTTTAATTGTGTTTTAATAGTTTCAACTTTTAAAATTTTAATTGTTGAAATATGTTAATCTTTTTATTGGTTGTTTTTGTCTTGTAAACCACCCAGAGAACTTGTGGTTGGGGGCAGTATAAAAATATGATAATAAATAAATACATACATACATACATACATACATACATACATAAAATGTAAGAATGAGCAGGGCAGGCATATGAACAGCAAACATGGCTGTCCCTTTATCACATCTAGTGTGGCCCTAAGGCAGGACAGATAAAACCGAGCTCAAACATCTGCTATTTTATTTCCAAGCAACCTAACTCCCAGGCTATTGGCTTTTTCTCCTCCCTGAAAGACTCAAATGTGAGAGGGGAGGCTGTGTGACTGGTGGGGAGGATGAAATGTGTTAGGCTACCACAATGGAGAGGAAGAAGAAGTAGTTAACAGGCCAGGTGCCTACCTGTCTCTGTTGGATGAAAGAGGATTAGGGAGCCATCTGCACCTGTCAGGTGTGTTTCCTCTGGCAGCCAATTTCCCTTAATAACAAAGGCCCCTCAACAGCACAAGAGACACTGTCCCAGAGTGACAGATGCTATGTGTGTAAAAAGCAAGGTTAGTAGTATTTGGAACAGGTTAAAGGAGGGTCTGTGGCTGTTATAGAAGTGTCAGGGAGAAGTAGATCCCACACAGCTATCTCATACGATGACTGTGTTTGCACAGTGCAGAAGTAACTTGCACTGGATAATCCAGCACAGGCAGGGCTGGACTGCGGGCATTGAGAGGGCGGTGGAATGTATGTGGGGAGGGCTCTGGGTTTTGAGCAGAATGGGTAATTAAGGGTGGGAGTTGGGGTGCAGGGGCACCCTGCGGGTGGGGTGCACTGGGAATATGCCCTGTTGCCCTGTGGGCCAGTCTGAGCCTGAGCACAGGGACAACTTCAGCCAGGGATTCTTTGTTTGCTACATCTAGAGTTGCCACCTGTTCTTCAGCCCATGCTTCTGTACCTTTAACAGCCACACATTCAACATGTGTACCTTCTCTCAACTTTGCTCTTCTTTTTTGGAAAATCTTCACTTTATGCTGTTAGTAGGTTGCCAACTATGACTGAAGCTATTCCCAGAGACCCCCCCCCCCCCCGTTCACAATACCAAGTCTTTAAAGGTTGGCTGAGATGTTCTGCTAACATATGGAGAGGGATGCCCACAATGAAACTTGTGGTGCCAGTAAATATTATAATTAGTGATGAGATCTGTCTATCAAAGATTATCTGGAAATATATATTTGAACATCCGAAATTATAGTGATAGACTATCTAAGATGTAGTCAGGCAAATTTACTTATGAGAAGTCCTGTTGATTTCAGGGAGTCTTAGCTTGCTCCATTTGGGCTACATGTGAAAATGTCTCCATGCAAACATCCATGAGTATAAACTTCCATTTGAAATATGTAACTGGAAGTGAAATAATGTTTGTGTTAAATTCCTGCATTATATATGGTGCAAGGACTTCTGGGCAATCAGCTAACCAGAAATAGTACCTAGTCTGCTATTTGATCTGCAGAAAGTCATGAGGAAATTTTTTGCAGCATGAAGATAAACATTATCACCTGCCAATATCTGTGCAGTTAGACAATACAGACTGCAGTTAGACAAAGAAGCTGGGGTTGGTTGAAAAGTTGGCAACTTTACCATTCTCCATCAGGTCACTCGACTGAGCCATTTGTATTTGTATACCATCCTTCAATCAACATGATCAAACCAATTCAAATACAAATAAGACAGTAAAATCAGGGGAAATGCAATAAAATATCAATAAGCAGCAGGATAAATGCAGGAGCATAAGATCTTGGCTTTATATTTTCAAGCTGCATATAGTGATTTAAAAAGCCAGGGAATTTTTTTTTAAGGCATTGCCTGACACCCAAAAGACATTAAGGCAGGTGGCATATGAGTCTTTCTGTAAAGACAATTCAGCAGACAAGGCACCACCACCACCCACCACCAAGAAGGCCTTCTTTCCAGAGATGGCCCTTTCATGAGGCAGGGCGAGGCAGTTGCTTCAGGCAGCAGGGGTCTGCCTTGGGTGCCACAATGCCCCTGGCCACCCCTGCGTCTCCCTATTTGACACCTGCCTTACCTCAGATAGTGAAGGGTCATGCAGGACGGCCTCCTAAAATATCTTAGCACATAGGAACCTTGAGATGGGACTCTAGGACTAAGAAATAAGAATTTACCCCGCAATGAGTGGAATATTGCAGGTTCGCTTTGCCTTTTCAAGTTGGTTTCTGTGTTCGACAAGCTATTACATTCCTTATAGTGATTATAAGTTATTACTTATATGTGGGTAGTAAAATCTTGCATTCAACTAAGATGTATATGCAGTAGAAAATCCCATTGGGTTAAGTGGAGATGGTTTCATTTAAGTGTACATAGGATTGTTTCCTTAAATACACTTATTCTGAAGAGAGATTAAAAAAAACCCCACAGGTTTTCATTTTAAGTTTTTCCCCCTTGCATGAACTAGTACTCCCCCCCGCCCCAGGAATGTGCATAAGCCAGGGGAACTAAGCTGCCAAAACCTAGCCCTAGATAAGGATTGGTTTTAAGTGTCCAGCTGCTATATTAATACGAACATGGCTTTTTTTCCTTTTCCTATAATGAGTGCTGCATGTCTAGAGACTGAAAATGACATCTTGAATAATTATTTTGTTACATTAGTTTTAGTAATGAACCTTGCTTAAAAAAATAATTAAAACCTGTTCCCCCCACCCAAGCATAAAGTATATTTAAGGAAGCAATCCTGGTACACTTAAATGAAATTATCTCCACTTAACCCAATGGGATTTACTACTGTATAGACATGCATAGGTCTCCATTGGTTGCACATAACAAACCAGGCATTTTGAACTCCATAATATCATACATTTGCACACATATGCTCTCTCCCCATGCATTTTAAGTGGTCAACAATGCAAGCAATCCTACAGCTTGTCAAATTCAAATTAAAATGCAGACAGATGGGACGGAGGTGCGATTGCTAACTTTCTTACTGGCCTTGCTTCTATGCCTTTAACAAGAACCTGGCACTCAAATCTAACAGGTGAAGCTTTCCCCATTCATAACCTCCAGCATGTCAGGAATAAAGATTTACCTGTTTAATTTCTGCACATCAGGCTAAAAGCCTCTGAGCCAGGCCACTAAATAGGTAGACAATCTAGATGGAGTGAGGAAGGAGTTGAGAGGGAAGATATGTAACAAGAAATAAAAGCAGGACACAGAATGCCACTGAAAGGTGGAAAGGACCTAATCAGACTGAAAGAAGGGTGTTAGAAATAAATGTAAGGAAAAGAACCATTTCCCCTTCACGGCATATAATCAGCTCACGCTTTCCTGAGGACCCAGGTGTGGAAGCTTTCTTTGCTGTGACTTCCTATGGCCTATAGGCTCCGGGAACTTCATACTGCCGGTACCTGATTGTCTCCTCAGGATGCAAAATCAGTGATTAGTCATCAGAAGGAATTGTTACAGCCTTGCTGTCTGCTACAACCTGGGGTGCTTTGATTGTCATCTCTTTTAAATTGTTTCTGTTGCTCTACTGAGGGTTCATTCTTTCTTTCTTTTAAAAAAAGTTTTATATAAAAAAACCTCTAGCAAAGCAATTTCTTGATCTTTTGAATAAGAGGGACAGAATAAAATAAGTAAATTTGAATAAGTAAACTTTGAATGAGTAAAAAGGGACATCAAATCTTTTAGTTTAATAGTGGAATAAGCAACATTCAAGAATGTTAAGGTCAGACTGATTTTGCATTCAAGATGCTAAGGTCAGACTGATTTTAAAAATGCGGACTAACCATCATGTATCATTGCCCTCTGGTGGTGCAATTTGGAAATTTGAAAGTGGTCAGCACAAGTGGAAATCACTCACGTGCAAAGCAGTGGAAAGGCTGCATCTGATAAAACCCATTTAATCCATGAAGGATTTTCCTTTCCAGCTCTTTAGTAAAGAATCAACTAAACTAGTTTCCTAATGGAAGAACTGAGCCAAAAGGTTTAATCAGGATTTTGTACAACTGAATCTCTTTGCAATAATATGAAATCAATGCTTGATGTTCTCTCTCTCTCTCTGCATCCCTTCTTGTGATATATTAATACATGACTACCTGAGTCACTATGCTGCCACTTACTCTACTAATAAATAAATAGTATATCTTCTGACATTTGGAATGATTATAGATTGTGATATCACCCAAATGTTACTGCTCTGTGTCCATAGTTTGAAGTTAGAGAGCACAAAGTGCTTTTTTGCAAGTTGTAAAATTTAAAATAAAGAGATGGTAAGGTTGACTACATGCTTATTTAAAAAAAAAATTAAAAGGAGATCTTTTGTACATGATAACCAGTGTCTAACAGCTTGGCTTAGCTTAGCTTTTGTCTAAAAACTGGGCTTTGTTTTTGCAGGATTGCTTGGGCTTTTAGGGGACCTTGGCTTAATAAAATCTCTTTTGTCACACCACACTTGTCATATGCATCTGGGGAATTGCAAACCATTGTCTCCCCCACCCCCTATTTTTATACCGCCTGATATGTACCTCTCTAGGCGGTATACAACATTTAAAACAATATAAAAAGTCACAGATTAAAATCCACGAAACACAATTCAAACTGTTATTGAAACAAATTATTAAAATTAATTCTAATTAAAAGCCTGTGAGAACAGGTGATGTTCCTTCTGATGTCCCTTCACTGAGACATTATTTAGAGAAGCACTCCAGAATCTTCTTTTTATCACTTGCATGTGGTACTGGATAGTAGTACAGAGCTGTTAGTACAATAAGGCCTGGTGAGATGGCTGCCTCAGGCAGCAGATTGAAGGAGATGGCAGTGGGTGTGCTCCACTGCTGCCTCATTGAGCCTTATTCAACTTGACCTGGATGTCTTTCAAATAGGGCTTTTAGCTCACATCTCCTCCAGAATGGAAGGTGTTCATTCACATATTGGCCAGATTTACTCTGTAGTCCCTGCGAGCTCTCAGGGAGCACCATACATGATTTGGATTTTTCATGGTGCATTAGAGTGTAGCCCGATTTATATACAGGGTTTTAAAAATCCACTTTTTGTGTCAGTTTTTTGGGACAACTTCCAACTTGCAGTAAAGCTTCACAGTAAACTCACAGTAAAGCCTGCTGTGTGAAAAATGCCCTGGTGGTGGCGGCAACAGCAGCAATGCCACTACTACTTGGGCTCATTCTCCTAATCCAGTGGTTCCCAACCAGGGTTCCTCCAGATGTTGCTGAACTGCAACTCCCATCACCCCAAGCCTCATAAGTTGTAGCTGGGAATGATGGGAGTTGTAGTTCAGCAACATCTGGAGGAGCCCTGGTTGGGAACCACTGATCCCTCCACTACTCTGCTGCTGCTTTTGCTCCCTTTTGAAAAGGCAGGGAGAATGAGACCAAAATAGTGGCACGATTGGGAGGAGAATTCTCCTCCACCACCACGAGGTAAGGAGGAGGCACAGGGGGAGAACTGGAGGGAGATCAAAGACTCTGAGGGGGTGGGAAATGGTGCTTGGCATGCTTTTATTTGGCACATTTCTATACTGCCCCATATACAACATTCCAGTTTACAATTTAAAACACAACAATAATTAAAACATGAACACAAAACAATTTAAAATATAAATAAACACTTTTTTAAAAAAGTTTGTGAGCCCTTTGTGGACAGGGATCCATCTTATTAATTTATTATTTCTCTGTGTAAACTGCCCTGAGCCATTTTTGGAAGAGAGGTATAGAAATCAATCAATCAATCAATCAACAAAACTTTAGAACTATGACTTAAAAGTTTGATTAAACAGGTATGTTTCCAGATTTTCCTTAAAAACATCCAGCGAAAGGGAGGCTCTAATTTCATTAGGAAGTGTGTTCCAAAATCCTGGGGCAACCCTAGACAAGCCCTGGTTTTGAGTCACCACCAACCAAGCCAGTGGCAACCACTCTGTGTGTTGAGGGACTCTGTACAGAAAGGGAAATTGTGGTGGGAGACTGAGGCATGGCACCTGCTGGGGGTAGGTGGACAATGGCTTACCCTGCTGCCTGGGGTGCTGATGAAGCTTGGGCTGGACCTGCAGCAATGCTCAAATTATGAAGAAGTAGTAGGGGGTCCTTGATGATATCCGCAAGCCCTGCTCCCCTACGTACTCCAATTTATCCATGTCAACAGCTATCCCTGTAGTTTTCTGAAAACTGTAGCTAAGCAGCTGGGCACCTCATGGGCCCTCTTGAAATCTGAGCACACTAGGCTCCACCT
Organism: Hemicordylus capensis; assembly: GCF_027244095.1. Classification (NCBI taxonomy): domain Eukaryota; kingdom Metazoa; phylum Chordata; class Lepidosauria; order Squamata; family Cordylidae; genus Hemicordylus; species Hemicordylus capensis. The sequence goes on along the minus strand of NC_069658.1, from coordinate 25,947,947 downwards.
CTTGAATTCTGCAGGAGAACTGCTTGAGGTATTGTGCCCTCCCATCCTCTCCCCCCATGTCTGGGGCACACATCTTTCGTGCTTTGCTTATTTTTTCTTTGCTACTGTTGTATTCTATCTGTGACTTTGTGTTTGTGAGGGAAGCAGCTATAAAACATCTACCTTCTGAAACTTGCAGAAGAACAGAGCAGAAGGGCCATAATGTGTGACTGTGATGCAACTTAATGGGGGCAGATTGTTAGATATTGCCGTTGGAATAAATCGGCAGATGTAACAAATTCCTTTCTTCCTGCCCCTGTTGGTAAGAAGATCTATTCAACCTAAGAAGATCTATTCAACCTTCATAAGACCTATTCAACCTTCACCTGTTGAGAGAATCAAATGGCAGCATATGAAACCACATATATTACTGCTATTTCTGTGTTGTACCTGACTCAAAATACTTTCACGGGGTATGCTAACCAGTTTATAATTTTGGTCTGTTGTTCAGTGGGGCCAGTGGGGTAAGAAGCCCTCAAGTGGCTTGTGTCCAAGAGGACAGAACCCTCCTCCCTGCTTTGCATCTCCAAAGTTACTGCCAAATTGTGGGGGGGGGGGTTGGAGGGGATGGGATATGCCCTGCCTTGGCTCCACCACTGCCAAGCCCCCTGCCACCCCACCAAGCCCACTCTCCTCTGGCAAGGCCTCGCTCACCACCACCGCCATACCCATGCGGGGCGCCAGCACCCCCTTGGCACCACCACCTGCCTTGCCACTTGCCACTCCTCTGCCATTTCTTGGCCAACTCACATGGCAGTCAGCGGCTGAATGGGCTCTTTCCTCTCTCGAGCAAACAAGAGAGGAAGGAAACCATCCCATCACTTACCACCCCATGAGCTGGCTGGAAAACGGGTGTGCATGTGCCCTAATGCTGACCGTGCAGCACGTCCACATCAGGTGAATGTGTAAATTGGCTTCACTGAAAAGCAATGTTTGAGGTGTCACCTTAATTCTATCTGTGCTGTTTAGAGGCCCATTCACACATGCAAGTCCCCACCTGATGCTGCAGTGATCAGACAATGAATATACATGTATGAATTGGTGCCTAGTTCATTATTATATGCCAGATCATATTATTGCAATTACTATTAACCATATCATATACCAGATCATTCCTAGGAACTATCCCCAAAATACATGCCATACAAACCTTTATTCACCAGTAAAAAGCCTCAAGCCTGCATTAGAGGCAAAATAATGTTTTTTGTGTAATTTCTGTCAGCAGCCATGTCCTTGCAACATGCCCGCCCCCACCACTTTGCATTTCCCAGATCTAGGCCCAGTTTTAATGAAGACAATGCTGCTTCTGATGGAGGGGCGGCTATATTTGTTTAATGAGTTCACTTCAGTGTGTTGTTTAATTACTCCGTTCTTTCTTTTGTCAGTAATTGGTGAGACTGTGTCGAGTTGGTATTTCACTAATTTGTCATCCTTAGTTTCAATTAGATTAGTAAAAATGAGATTGGCTATCAAGGAGAATGATTAGGCAGGATAGGAAAGGTGGAGAGGAGGAAGACTGCTATTCTCCCCACCCCGAACAGTATTTAATGAATTTAAATACTGTTGTATTTATGCCCAGAGACGTAAGTTTTAGGCGGTATAAAAGTATGCCAAGTAAGTAAGTAGATAAATAAATATGAATGCAAATTTAACTTCTGGGAACCATTAGTTCAAATAGAATTTTAACTCTTTTGAGGACATTCACACAAGCAGAAACTGTCTTCTACCCGGGTTTGGGAGCTGTGTGTGTTCCCAATTTTCAGCTGTGTGGAAGCAAGTTAAGAGGAAAACCTGGGTAGCTTTTCCTCCTACCTTGCTCCCTCACAATCACTTCTACACAGGTAGGTTTTCCCCTTACCGTGCTTCCACATAACCAAAAACTGGGAGCACACACAGCTCCCAAACCTGTGTAGTATACAGGTTCTGATTGTGTGAATGACCTCTTTGTCTCCCTGCAGGAATGTGTCTAAGCGTGTGCATGTGTGTGATTTATATTTGATTTTTTTTTTTAGGTCACCCTGTCCCAAATGTTTCAGATTTCAATCTGAAAGCAAAATCTTGAGAAAGAGTGAAAAAAAGATACATTTCCCATGCTTTACATTTTTTCCAAAATGAAAAACAAGTAGGGAGACAGGACAAACATTCCCTGCAGAAGTACATTTTCCCTTCCCTCAGTTCACCTTCTCCCTAGCCCCTTGACTCTGCACGAATGCAGACCATATCCCAAACCCTTCCTCTGTCACATCATAGAGAGAGTGGATCAATTCACCAGTAGAAAAAGGTTGCCATAAATAGAGAGTAAGCAAGCTGCCAGTGCAGCTCATCTTTCCACCCCAGCTGCCTCTTTCTGCAATGCCACCCCCGCCACCATGTTAACCCTAGGTGCATGGATGGGCTGGTCTTTTGCCTGAGTTGGGGAACTGGGAGAATGAGCAGCCCATGCTTCTGGGGTTTACACGGCTGGGCGGGGGGAGGCAGCAAGGCAGAAGTGGCGGATGAAGCAGGGAGAGGTAAGTGAAAATGATCCACACCTGCAGCTCATTTACCGCCCTCTCTGTTCTGCCTGAATGGGCCACTACACAATCCAGACTCAAATGTACCACAAGTAGAGAACAGGAACTGAAAGTGCATGTAAGTTCTACATAACAGAAGCAGTGAGGCAAACCACACCCAACAATTAAAATAGCCAGGGTCTGAGTATTAAGCCTGCAGTATTTCCCTACAGTCTGAGAGTATATTATTTTTATATTATTTTTATTTGCACAGTGCCTGGGTGGGACTGCCTGGGAATCCCTTGTACGCTGCCTTAAAGGTGGGATATAAATGAAATGAATAATACATATCACACACACACACACACACACACTGTATTGCATTAATCCCATCAGAGGACAGTTGAGGTACACTGAGGCACAGCAATAAGTGACTAGCTCAGGGGTTCTCAAACCTGGATCCTCAGATGTTGGACTGCAGCTCCCACCAGCCCAAGCAGATGATGGGGGTTATAGCCCAGTCCAACAACATCTGGGGACATAAGTCTGAGAACCCCTCGGCTAACTCAAGATCAGTGAGTGAGGCTATTCACACGAAGGAGGAAAACTGGACTAAGGGAGCCCAGCCCAATTTTCCTCCATCGTGAGAACCACCGGGCTCACGGGCAAGCCCAGTGGTTCAAGGGAGGCTAGCTCGCCAAAGTAGTCCTGCCCTTAAACAAGGGAGCACTCCACTAACCCCATTTTTAAAATTGTGAGTTGCCATGGCACAGCTTCGCTCCACAGCGACCCACAAGGAGACCCCAGACTGGGAGGTTACAACAAGCCTCCCAGCGTCGGGGGTCTCCCCAGACTGCCTCACATGCTCACACGGGGTATTGTGGAACTTCCGGGGGCCAGGTGGCCCCCAATCCCCGCTGCCCCAACTGGCTCCGTGACGGAGCCAGTAATCATGTGGGTGGCCGATTTGGCCACCCAGGGACGGCTCGGCAATCGTCTGTGGGGAGGGGCAAATTAACCTACTCTCCACATGGACCCGCCCAAAGCTCTTCTCACTGATTGTGAGAAAAGCTCCAGTGAATCCTGCTTGTGCTGAATGACTAGGAAGCTATATGTGATGTAGGGGTGTCTCTAGATAGAACAACTAGTTTGGGGGAGCAAAGAACATTATTAGGGCAGGGTGAGGATTTTATTGTCCATTTAATACTTAGGCAAGGTGATTAATCTTAATTTATTTACCTTACTAAGGAAGCTTGCTTGATATTCTCAGACTTACTCAGGAAATGGGCCAAATTCTTCTTAGAAAATTCACATGAGCAGACTACCCAAGGCTAGGGCAGCCCAGCCTGGGTGAGGCTGCTTGCATGGATCCCAGTGCTCCCTCCCCCGCCCCACTGCAGCCTAACCCTACTGTTAAGCCCGGCTTTTAGCTGAAGTTAAGGGCCTTAACCCAGCTGCCGGGATGTACGCAGCCTGAGGAGACACAGAGACAGGCACCTCAAGTGCCTTTCATATGATGGAATCCCCCAATGCATCACGCTTGGCATTTCCTTGGCCTCTGGGCCATGCTGGTTGCCACGGCGGATATCGTGTGTGCAGATGTTCAGCACTGCTCAGGCCGTCCCAGATCATTTGCGGGGAACCTGCCTTCTCCTCACCCTCCCTCCCAAGCCCCACAATTGTCATCTGAACGACCTTACTGTCTTTTCTGGAGTCGGCCAAACCATCCAGTCTGCTTTCCAGGCTAGTTTTCTTTTCCTGTCCAAGACCATGTAGCAGACCATGTCCAGGACTGGGGTGGGGAGAGAGGTCAGTACCAGGAGAGTTGAAACCTGCAGGGGAGGTGACCTGGTACCCCCCTGCACACATGGTCACACCCGGCCCAGTTGCTCATCAGGAAGGAAGCCAAGGGGTTAACCTGGTTCCTGGGAGGCTGGAGGAGTCTCCTCCCACCTGCCTTTATTGGCTTCTTCTGTTTGTTCTGGGGTAGAGGGATGGATGGAGGAGGCTTCATTGAACAATGGAGGCCTTTGAAAATATATAGTGTGCTATGGTTGCACTTTCCTATAAAGTACCAGTCTGGTGGACAGGGGAGCAGGAAATATTTGGTGGGGGATGTCCCCCTCCCCCTCAGAGTCATCCCTGGTGTGGTGACCATGAGTTTGCATGACAAGGCCCTTTGGTTGTCTTTGGTAGAATACAGGAGGGGTTTACCATTGCCATCTCCCATGCAGTATGAGATGATGCCTTTCAGCATCTTCCTATATCTCCGCTGCCCAGCATAGGTCTTTCCCATAATCCGGGAAACATACCAGTGGGGATTTGAACCAACAACCTCTGGCTTGCTAGTCAAGTCATTTCCCCGCTGTGCCTTTCCCTCCACTCCAAAACTCCATTTTGGCAGCTAGCAGTCAGTCAACTGGTATATGTGTGTGTTTAACTTCCTTTGTTTAACCATGACTGCAGCACACACAATAAGCAGCCTGTCACACCTTCTCCTTGAACAAGCCCTTCCAGAAAGCGATTGTATATTCTGTCTGGACTACCTGCCTCCTGGGTAATCTCAGTCTGAATATTAGTGTTGTTACTTAGCAGAGGTGTGGTTGCTCAGCACTGGTACTTGATGTCACCTAGGACTTGCCAATCTCCATTTGGCCCAGGGCCTGCAGGGGAGTGGAGCTATGATCTTATTACCAAGTTGGGTACAAGGCCACCTTGGGATTGTTAACAACTTCTGGAGGCGTTTCTGTGTTAGTCTGTTGCATCCCAAACAACAAAGAATCACGGCACCTTATGGCCAACACATTTGTTGTAGCATAAGCTTTTGTGGTCTATATTGTCTACCACCAGATGCTTGGGACTGGAAACCAGGAGTGGCTCAAGGTACTGAGGTGCCTTGCCCTATAACCCTAGTTAAGGGCCTAGTTACGGATCTCCAACATTTCACCTAGTTTGGCCCTAAGTTCATTGGAGGAGTCAAACATTGCTGAGGTCATTATGTAATATTCTTTTATAGGGCTGCCCCTCCCCCCCCGGCCCTGCTCCTCTGTCCTGAAGTCAGAGCAATAGTAGCTTGAAGATGCAGAAGTGTAGCAGTTGACTTTGATGCCACTAGCTTTGCTTGCCCTCAAAAGCTTTCCCTGCTAAATTTCCGTGAATGGGGCTGCAATTCAAAGCACAAGAGCAGGCTAGGACAAAGTCAGATGACCTCACTCTATGGGCAGGGGCTGCGGCTCCATGGTAGTACACCTGCTTTGAGCCCTGGCATCTCCAGATAGGGCTGGGAAAGACCACCACTGGACTCAGAGGGCTGCTGCCAGTCAGGGCACTGAGCTAGATTAACCAATGGTCTGACTCAGTCCAAGACAGCTTCACATGTTCAGCAGGAGCATTCACAGCTTTGTGGGAGAGCACTTGCTTTGCATGCAGAGCAGAAGGCCCCAGGTTAATATTTGCAAACAGGGCTGAGAAAGACCCCTTCTGGAGATTTGCTGCCAGTCAGTGTAGTTAACATAAGAACATAAGAACAGCCCTGCTGGATCAGACCCAAGGCCCATCCAGTCCAGCATCCTGTTTCACACAGTGGCCCACCAGATGCTGCTGGAAGCCCACAGGCAGGAGTTGAGGGCATGCCCTCTCTCCTGCTGTTACTCCCCTGCAACTGGTACTCAGAGGCATCCTGCCTTTGAGGCCGGAGGTGGCCTACAGCCCTCCAACTAGTAGCTGATGGTAGACCTCTCTTCCATGAAGTTATCCAAACCCCTCTTAAAGTCATCCAGGTTGTTGACTGTCACCACATCTTGTGGCAGAGAATTCTACAAGTGGATTATGTGTTGTGTGAAAAAGTACTTCCATTTGTTGGTCCTAGATTTCCTGGCAATCAATTTCATGGGATGACCCCTGGTTCTAGTGTTATGTGAGAGGGAGGTAGTTAGTACTGTACAAGATGAAACACTGGTCGGCTTCAGCATGAGTCATGCTTCATATGTTCTCTTTAATAAAGTTCCTACATGGGATTATTGTCCAATCCAATTATTCTTGTATTGTACCATACAATGCATATTGTGGGGCGAAAGTAAAAGTGTGATATTTGCTTCTGATTGAATGTAAGAGCATCCGTTACTCCTTTTAATCTGTTGCAAGCACTAAAAACCGAACATTGCTTTTTGTACGTAGAGAAGAACCCGTCACCCTCTCTGTTCTTCTGGAGAGAGACTTTTGTAGTTACTGGACCCTGCTGACTGCTGCTTGGGTAGAAGCACACCGTTTTTCCCAACTAGGAGATCAATGGTAGGACAAGCTTCACCTGTGTGTCTTCGCTGGCTGTTAAAGGCACACGGCAGGACCACTTTTACTTCCCCCCCACAATATGCATTGTATGTTACAATACAAGAATAATTGGATTGGACAATAATCTATTGGTTACATCTATTGGTTAATGAGAAGTGAAGGATAATCAAAGGTCAGTGAAAGTGACTTTGTAATGCTGAATAACCTGCTCTGCAGAATAGTCCAGCAGGCTCACCTACAAACACAGAAGCAGCAGCACAGTGTTAAAGCAGTGAGTCGACTCCAGCTCCACCACTAAGGGCCTAAGACCTTGCATCAGCCGTGCAGTCTCTTTCATCACATTGTTCTGTTGAAAAGACTACAGACTAAGTTGATAGGCTGATGCAAGAGCACTTACAAAGCTGGTCGCAAGGGAGTTGGCCACCCCGCCGGGGGAGGCAGACAGAGAGGGGAAGTTTATAAACAAAATATTCTTTAGACTCTGCAGTGATGAAGTGGAGAAACAGATTTCTAAAGTCATACTGGAGCAACAGGAAGGAAATGCTAGCATGATTTTCCTGCCCTCTTGTTTCATGAATATTTTTCATATATGGTAAACAACCATATATACTTTGTGGCTTTGTGGCTGAAGTGTGGCAAAATAATATCATGCAAGTGTGGGAGGGGAGCCCACACCTGAGTCTTAGTGGGGAAAGGAAAGCTCAACTCCCATGTGGGATTATTATGAATATCAGAAATAGTGGCAGATTCACAAACACCTCTTTAATAGGGTCTTTTCTTGACTTCTTGGCATCTCCAGTTGGGGCTGAGAGAGACCCTTGCCTTGGAGAGGCTGCTGCCAGTCTGTGTAGACAATACTGAACTAGGTGGACCAATGGTCTGAATCAGTATAAGACAGCATCCTATGTCCGTAAATGGCCTGGCAAAGGGGAAGAGGGGTGGCTCTGGCAAAGAAGGCGGGATTGGCATCAGCATTGGGGCAGAGCTAGCAGGTAAGGGGGGAAACACACAGGGAGGGTGCTTGGGGCAATGAGTAGGCAGGGCAGCAGCTAAGTGGGGTTATGCCTTTGATGGGGGGAGGGCACCCACAGTTGCCACCTGAGACCATTGCTTCACTTTGCCTTATGGGTGAGCCACTTCTGCATCCGGCTGATTATACAGTTTGTGCTCTATGAAGCTGAATGCAGAAGCCATGCAGGAGCCCACTAGGAGCTTAATAAACTGCCCACCATTACTGATTGGCTATTCCTGGAGAAACACAGTAGGGGCTGTTAAACATCTGATGGGCCCATCTGTCCTTGGTGCTGCATTTTGGTTTGGTGAATCACAAGCTGGGGAAGCTTGATATATACCGATGTTTGAAAAATGAAGATGTGATAACCCTAACTTTCTATTTGGTTTTGTATTTTTTTCCATTTGAAATATGTTTTCAGGAATCCAACAAAAACAGTGCCATTTGTGTTACTATAGCAATGGTGAGATACTGTGATTGACGCGTGGTACTTTGGGGAGAGGCCATAATGCAGGGGCAGAATCCCTGCTTTGCACAAAGAAAGTCCCTGGAACATAAGAACATAAGAACACCCTGCTGGATCAGGCCCAAGGCCCATCTAGTCCAGCATCCTGTTTCACACAGTGGCCCACCAGATGCCGCTGGAAGCCCACAGGCAGGAGTTGAGGGCACATCCTCTCTCCTGCTGTTACTCCCCTGCAACTGGTACTCAGAGGCATCCTGCCTTTGTGGCTGGAGGTGGCCTATAGCCCTCCGACTAGTAGCCATTGTTAGACCTCTCCTCCATGAAGTTATCAAAACCCCTCTCAAAACCATCCAGGTTGTTGACTGTCACCACATCTTGTGGCAGAGAATTCCATAAGCTGATTATGTGTTGTGTGAAAAAGTACTTCCGTTTGTTGGTCCTAGATATCCTGGCAATCAATTTCATGGGATGACCCCTGGTTCTAGTGTTATGTGAGAGGGAGAAGAATTTCTCTCTATCCACTTTCTCCATGCCATGCATGATTTTATAGACCTCTATCATGTCTCCCCACAGTCGTCTTTTTATAAACTAACAAGCCCCCAGTGTTGTAGCCTTGCCTCATAAGAAAGGTGCTCTAGGGCCCTGATCATCTTGGTTGCCCTCTTCAGCACCTTTTCCAGTTCTACAATGTCTTTTTAAAGATGTGGTGACCAGAATTGTATGCAGTACTCCCGGTGTGGCCGCACCATAGTTTTGTATAAGGCCGTTATAATCATAGGCGGAAATGGGGGGGGCAGGCAGGGCACGTGCCCTAGGCGCCACTGAGGTGGGGGCGCCATGCCAGTTCCTGCCACCCCCACCCCATTGCCCACCTGCCCAGGCCCAGGGCCCCTCAGCCACTTGCCTCCAGCTCCGGCTGATCGGGGAGGCCTAGGATCGGCAAGGCCTGCAAACTGCAGAGCTCTTCTCTCCCCGCCTCTCAGCTGATCGGTGGGTGGGCAGGGCTTCCAGAGAGGCCTCCCAGTAGGCCTCCCTGAAGCCTGTACTTGGCAGGCCAAGCAAGCCAGGAAGGAGGAAGCTGGCAGAGTTCTCTGCAGCAGCAGCAGCCCCTCTGCCCAGACCATCCAGCACAGCTTTTGCCAGGTAGGCTGTAAATTCCTTTTTGTGGTCCCCCCCGCCATAGGAATCTGCTTGCCATAGAGCTTTGATATGGGGGGTGGGGCGAGACTGAGAAGTCTCTGAATATTTAATTTAAAACAGACTGGAAAATGTGCTGGCTTTAAAAACAAAAACTATCTAAAAAGGCCTATAAGTGGCTTGTTTCAGGGCAGAAAATTACAAAAACTTCTGGAACAAGTATATTTTATTTATTTTCATTCATTCATTCATAAATGCACTTATGTTCAAGTTGTTTTGCAACCCAGAAGGACTGAGTGAGAACTGTGAAGCATGTGTTGTGCTTTTATTTTATTTTATTTTATTTTATTTTATTTTATTTTATTTTTCTTGTGTGTGAACTGCTCCCCAATAACTTGCAGGGACTTCAGGGTAAATCTGGCCAACATGTGAATGCAGCACCTCCGTTCCAGAGGAGATGTGTGTTAAAGGGCTTTAAAAGCCTAGTGTGTTAAAGGGCTTTAAAAGCCTCATGTGAAAAACCTCCTGGAATCAAACTTTACTGAATTTGTTCAGAATTCTGAGAAAACAAACATAGGCTCACCCTGCATAGTTGAAAGTCTCCTTTGCTAATCTGCAGCGAGGGGGACATTTTAATAATTAGCGTTGCTAGTGTGTTCTAGGCATTAAAAGTAGCACAAATATATAGTATTCAATGTATATCTCTATATACTGTGAAGTGTGTGTGTGTGTGTGTGTGTGTGTGTGTGTGTGTGTATTCAGTGAAATGTATTTCCAGGCAGCATACTTATTTTGAAATATCAGACGTAAATCCTTGGGGGCCTGGGGTGTGTGGAGGCCCTGGACTTTGAGGGGCTGGGGGCCCATTTTAAAATCTCATCTTGGCCCATTCCAACTTTGCTATGCCCCTGGCAGTCACTACACATGGGTTTCTGCACAACACCTGCACAGAAGAAGAAACTTCCATGTAGAAAATGTGTCTCTTGTAAATTGACCCTGAATTTTCCATCCATGACTGGGATATCTGAGAGTTAGAGTCAATAATAAAAGAACAGCCCACTGCTTGTTACAGGAAGGGGCAAATTACAATGATTTCTTAGTCTGGCAGGGGCTGGTTTTGGCCCTGGCAGAACTTGGCTGTCTGCTCCTGTTGCAAATGCCTCTGTCTAGTGTGGCATACTAATGTATCCTCCTCCCTCTTGGTGTCAAAGCAAGCACTAGTGTGTTGAATGCACATATACCCCATCATGAGCCAACAGTCACCACAAGACAAAGGCTGGCAGGAATCATTCACTGATTTATAGAAACACACACACACACACACACACACACACACACACACACACACACACACACACCACACCACCTTCTTCTTCCCCTATTTTGCTAGTGGCTATTTGGGCAGGTGATCCTCTAGGACAAAGTCATGTTTTTTAAAGAATGAGATGAGACAGAGAAAATGACACTTGGAATCCTCGCATAACTCCTGACTGTTGTTCTAAGTCTTTTACAGAGATGGCTCATGTTTTCAGGTTTTGATCAACAACCATGTCTAGATGGTACAGTGTTCCTTTTAACAGGGATTTCCAGATATTGTTGACTACAAGTCCCATCATTCCTGTTTGGACAGGGGTGCACTTTCAGTGCTTGCCCTAGGTGCTATTTTCCCTAGTTACGCCTCTGATTATAATGCTCTGGTTGTGGTTGTGGTTCTGGCTCTGGTTCTGGCTATAATGCTCTGGCTCTGGATAGAACCTTGTTCTATCCAGGTTCAGTTCCTGGAGCTTCAAATGGTCTAGAATGCCTCAAGAATGCTCTTGAGGGAGGGTAGTTGTGAGAGACTAATATCTATTGCGTGACTGCTCTATGGCCATGCTGTGCCAAATTCAAGGTGCTGATTTTAACTTTAAAATTCTACACAGCCAGAGGCCAGGGTACTTGAAGGACCGTCTGTGCCCATATGAACTTTCCCAGGGCATAAGATCTACATCAGAAGCCCTGCTCCCTGTCCCACCATTATCCAGAGTAGTATAGTGGTGACCACTATAAAAGTGCCCAGCCTTTGTAATGCTCTCTAACATAAGGACAAGAACAGCCCTGCTGGATCAGGCCCAAGACCTATCTAGTCCAGCATCTTGTTTCCCACACTGGTCCACCAGATTCCTCTGGGAAGCACATAGGCAATTTCCTCTTTCTTGAGAGATCTCTCTTTTTGAGAGATCTGCTAGGCTCCATCTTTGGCAATAATTTAGTGTGAATTTATGGATTTTATTGTTGCATCTTAACCTTGTGAACTGCCTTGGGATAAATATATGAAAGATGCTGAAGAGATACAATGATGTATTGAATAAGGAAAGCTGCTTCCTCCCTGTTAATTATGAGAACCATTGCTTTTAAAAGGTGCCCTTTTGCCCAGTTAGCAGGGTTCAATGAATCAGTCTTAGGACCTGGAGCTGGGGAGAGCTGGTCTTGTGGTAGCAGGCATGGCTTGTCCCCTTAGCTAAGCAGGGTCTGCCCTGGTTGCATATGAATGGGAGACTTGATGTGTGAGCACTGTAAGATATTCCCCTTAGGGGGTGGAGCCGCTCTGGGAAGAGCAGAAGATTGCAAGTTCCCTTCCTGGCATCTCCAATAGGACTGAGAAAGATCCCTGCCTGCAACCCTGGAGAAGCCACTGCCAGTCTGTGTAGACAATACTGAGCGAGAGGGACCTATGGTCTGACTCAGTATATGGCAGCTTCCTATGTTCTTATGCCCTGTTCTGTTGGCCAGGAGAGATCAGGCAGCCAATACAGAGCCCTGGTACTGCTTGACTACCAGAGGGGATGATTCTGGGCATCTTTCTCCTCTTGTCTTGAAGAAGACTCTAAGGCCTTGGTACACAAAGTTCAGATATCTTAGGCTAGGGCTTCCCACCCTTGGGTCCCCAAATGTTGTTGGCCTTTGGTCACTGTGGCTGGGGATGATGTGAGTTGTAATCCTATAAGAACAAAGGGAAAGCCTTGCTGGATCAGGCTCAAGGCCTGTCTAGTCCAGAATCCAGTTTCACACAGTATGTGCTAATCTTGACATTCTGATCTCAGTTGATTTGTAGCAGACCTTTCACAAACATGTGAATTCCTTGTTGAAATCAGAATGATCCATTCACAATAACCTGGTTCCAATGAGAAATACATGTGTACCTCCTTGATTCATAGGTTGGATTCCAAACCGGGTCCCAGTTGGGCTGATGTATGTTATCTGAAACATCCAAACCTCCTCTGCTAATATTTCTATTCAGTTGAACAGGTTTTGCACAACTGTAGATCCACTCTTGCCTTGCCTGTTTAAATGACCCTGTGTGTTTATTATTCATAAATATGAGACGTGAAGCAAAAAGCAAAATGAGCAAAGAACAAAACAAAATTACCTCAACTACTGTGGGAAGCCTCAAAGCAGTTTTCCATTTAATGCCACTAGAGGTCAATATATGTATATAAATAGAATCTTACATTCTTGCATACAGTTTGGAGGCCTGCAAAATATCTTCCATATTGCACATTAGCTTAAGCTCCATGTTAAAAGACGGACTTAAGACCAAAAGTGTCACTTAAAAAAAACACAGGTGCAGAACCTCCCCTTACCCCTTAATGTGAGTCAGGGCCACAGTGTGCAGAAAGAGGGCTGACACTTTGGTTAAGTCAACCAGGATAGTACCACCAGGGCCAGCTCCAGGTTTAAGGGACCCTTACCAAACTGCTCTCCCTGGGCCTCTTTTATTGGAGCGGACCTCACCCTAGTCAATTCTCCACTGCCATGCCAAGGCTACGGGCAGAGAAGTGGTCTTGGGGATCGGGAATGGGTCCTTCTAAGATGTCTTATGTGGGCCCTTGGCCGCTGTCTAGGGATGTTGACCTCTGACACCAGCCCTGAGTATCTCAAATGGAAATTTTCTTATATACTGATGTGAATGCCATTAATGCTTGACTGTCTGGAGCAGGCCCATCAAACTGGCAGGCCCCAGAACACACAACCAAGACCAGTCATGTGACCCACCCATTGTGGCTCCCTAAGAGGGGTGGTCAAGATACTGGAAGACTCTAGGGTAGGGCTGAGATTTTAAAAGGCCTTTTCTATACCAATGGCTTCTGGAAAACCAGAGTAAAAGCATGCTCCCCGTCATCCCCCCTCCCCGCCCCCCAGTGTTGGTGTTAACAAGAACTGGATGGTTCCTAGTTTCTATGACATCTGGATTACAGATGTTAAAATGCTTTCTGTGTTGGGATGTTTGTTTTCTACGGTTGTAGCTGAATCATAAAAGTATGATTAAAAAAATATATATATATCCTTGAAATATCAAACTCTGAGAGTGCGAAAGTGCTTTTTCAATTATACTGGTTTGTTCAGCTGGCTTTTAAAAAGTACGACAGGAAGGGCCAAGTGGCAGCTTGAGGGCCAAATCCATCTCCCAAGGCAACTTTGTGCAGATCTGACAGCCCAGATTTGAAGCAAGGGGTAGTAAAATTTTGCTCAGTTTTGCTCTTAAGGAAACTCTGTGTGTGTGTGTGTGTGTGTGTGTGTGTGTGTGTGTGTGTGTGTGCGCGCGCTTCCATGATGCAAATCCTATTGTGTTGCTATTTTATAGGTTTGTTTACACAACTGTTAACTGGGTAGGACTCAGAAGATATGTCCAGATGATATGTTCAGAACTGGCCCACATGATTAAAAGGAGGATGCACTAAGAGCATGCCCATCATGATGTCTTTCTGTAGATGTCTTCCCAACATGTTCCATGTGTGTGTGTGTGCACGTGCGTGTGCAGATTGGAGGGCTGTTTTTCTGAGAAGATTAGGGTCGTCAGGTAGACCACGCCTCCACTCTGGACTTAGTGCATCAGCCCACTTCAGAGGGCTGGTCTACCCGTCGCATGAGAAAGAGAGACCAAGACTCCATGCTGGATTTAATGCATTGGCCCATCTCAGAGCACTGGTCTACCCACTGCGTGAGGCAGGTAGACTAGGCCTCCATCTTTGACATAGCACTTTGACCTGCCTCAGAGGACTAGTCTACCCAGTAGACCAGTTCTCTGAGGTGGGCTGACGCCCTAAGTCCAGAGTGGAGGCCTGGCCTACCTGCCTACCCTAATCAGTATACCAGCTCTCTCCAGAAAAACATCCCTCCAAAATGCTGTTTGGAATGCTCGGAACACGTGAAATGTTCCAAACTCATTCCATTGGAACAAGTGGCTCGACTACTTGTTCCAATGAAATGTTCCAGTGATTTGTGTTTCACCCCAAAGGACTAGCGCCCACCCCCCTCATTTTGGAAAACAGCTTTCAGTCTAGCTGGCATAAATGACTCTATGATATGTTGGGCAAGCATGGATTCTCCCCTCAGTCTTTAATGCCTTTGGGTCTTGATTCTATAGCAGACATTGGAAAGCAGAGCGATTTGGCACAAATCCTTGATTGTGTTACAAATCAATCAAGAAACCTTCTTGATTGTGTTACAAATGATCCTAAACCAGCCTACTATTTAATGAGCTTAACTACTCTATCCCAGAGAAGGGCTTTTCCCCTTGCACGATTTAATGCACTTCTATCTGCTATACTGGAGGGCAAGTATTGTACATTCCCTATTACCAGCTGGATCTGTCCCTGTGAGCAGGGTGTTGAGACTGGGACTCACGTCGTTCTACACAGTTCATTTTATAGAGATATTCGTACTTCTCTTATTTCCCCCCTCTTGTCAAATACCTCTCCTAAAACGGATATACATCTTTTTAATTAGCTGGTTGCCGAATACCTATAACACTGTGTGTAGCCACATTTTGTGCGGTTGCATGTAGGATTAGGTCTGAGTTGGTTTCAGTTATCGGTATTATTATGAAGACCCTGATATTATGTTTTGTACTATTTGTATAACCTTTACTGTGTTCTGTACCTTTTTGTTGGGTCAATGACCATAATAAAGTATAACGTAACATGCATTTCATTTTGAGCTTGAAACAATGCAAAATCTGTTTTATACACACCCCTACAAATCAGTGCTGGCCCCTGGCATTTTGCTGCCTGAAGCAGAGCACCAAATGTTCCCTTCCTTCCTTCATCTTTCTTTTTATCCCCTATTAGAACTACACACTCAGATTCATCCCTTCCACAGTCCTGCCCATCTTCTTAAACCTTGTGGTGCCATTTCACATTCCTTCCTCCACAGGCCATTCATAGGGGTGTGTGGTGGGATGGGCTGCCACCCAGGGTTGCCCAAAGGAGGGGCTAGGGAATCAGTCTCATAGGGCCCCACACTTATGAGGGCCCTGCACTGCAGTTCAGCCACAGAGACTCTTCTGGTTCTAGCAGGGCCAGAACCATATCGATTCATCCTGTGCAGGCCCCACATAAGATAGAGTCATAGGAACATAGGTAGCTGTCTTCTACCAAGTCAAACCCTTGATCCATCCAGCTCAGTATTGTCTACACAGATTGGCAGAGGCTTCTCCAAGATCGCAGGCCTATCCTTTCCCAGCCAGGATATCCTTTCCCAGCCTGGAGAGGCCAGGGAGGGAACCTGGGACCTTCTGCATGCAAGCATGCAAATGCTCTTCTCAGAGCAGCCCCTAAGGGGAATATCTCACAGTGCTCACACATGTAGTCTCCCATTCAAATACAAACCAGGGTGGAACCTGCTTAGCAAAGGGGGCAATTGATTCTTGCTACCACAGGACTACCTCTCCTCCCTGTGCTGCTTTTGAGAACTGGCCTACAACCCACTGCCCAAAATGGCCTGTTTCAGTCTGATTCATTATAGGGCTGACTCAAGCTAGGGAACTGTCATTCAGCCTAACCTACCTCATTGTTCTCTGCTAACTGAGCAAAGAGGCACCTTGTAAAGGGATTATTCTTTTACATTTAGCAGGGGGAGAGCAACTGTCCCTATCCAACCCCAGCATAACCTCTCTTCAGTAGTTATTGCTGTCAAAAGGTGTGCCGTCAAGTCGATTTTGACTCCTGGCGCCCACAGAGCTCTGTGGTTTTCTTTTGGTAGAATACAGGAGGGGTTTACCATTGCCTCCTCCCATGCAATATGAGATGATGCCTTTCAGCATCTTCCTATATTGCTGCTGCCCAATATAGTACCAGCGGGGATTCGAACCAGCAACCTTCTGCTTGTTAGTCAAGCATTTCCCCGCTGTGCTACTTAAGGTAATACTGGTTCCTACCTTATATTTCCTTTTGGATTGTGAGCTCCTTTGGGGCAGGGGCCATCTTATTTACTGGGGCAATTCTCATGATCAACAAAAATCGGGCTAGGAGAACCTAGCCCGATTTTTGTTGGTTGTAAGAACCACCGGGCTTGCAGCTGAGCCCGGTGGTTCTTGAGCAGGTAATCCGCTTGAGAACCCCTGCTAAAAAGCAGGTTTGCGGAGCGAGCGCTCCAGCAAACCTTCTTTTTAGGCTCATGAGTAGACGCGGCGCGGCTTCGCGCCATGCCTACTCATGAGTAGACTCCCAGCCAGGAGGCAAAAAGCCGGCTCCCGGCTCCGGGGGTCTCCCCAATATGCCCTGCACACTCGTGCAGGGCATACTGGGGTTTGTGGGGCCGCGTGGCCCCCGCTCCCCCCACCGCCCATCGGTTCCGTCACGGAGCCAGCCATCGTGTGGGCAGCCAATCTGGCCGCCCAGGGCTCCTTGCCCGCTTGTCTGCAGGGAGTTTTTACAAAAAAAGTTTTTACAAAAGCGGGTCAATGAGACCCGCCTCATTGTTCGCTTTTCTATGCAAACCACTTTGAGCATGTTGCTGAAATGTGATATTTGTAGCAAGGGCGTAGCTAGGGGCGAGGGGGCCCATGTTCATCCCTCTCTCCAGTGGCCCCTGAGAGTGAAGAAGATAATGAAGAAAATGGGGAGGGATGGACCTGGGGGGGGTCCTTCAGGAGCTTGGGGCCCCAGGTTCTTTGAACCCATCTGCTCAATTATAGCTATGCCCCTGATTTGTAGTTGCAATTGCAGGGTTTGTTTGTTTGTTTATTTATTTGTTTTCTATACCGCCCTTCCCGAAATGGCTCAGGGCGGTTTACACAGAGAAATAATCAATAAATATAAGATGGCTCCCTGTCCCCAAAGGGCTCACAATCGAAAAAGAAACATAAAATAGACACCAGCAACAGTCACTGGAGGTACTGTGCTGGGGTGGAGAGGGCCAGTTACTCTCCCTCTGCTAAACAGAGAGAATCACCATGTTAAAAGGTGCCTCTTTGCCAAGTTAGCAGGGGTGAGGCTAAAGTGAGGCTAAAGTGGAGAAGACCACCTGTGCTCCTTCGAGGAACCATGGGACGAATGTGCTAAATAAAGGAACAAATGAAAAGTACCTTGCAGCTGCTTCCACATGAGAGCAAGGAATAATTATTTTAGGATACCTAAAAAACCAGAATTTTAGTAGGTTTGCCTTTATGGGAAAAACAGCATGCCACAGGGTGGCAGTAGAAGCCAACATGTTAGGACTCTCAGCAGGATACACATTCATGGCTAGTAGCTGCTGATGGTTGCAAAGCTCAAGGAGATGAAAATCATGAAATTCTGGCAGAGTCTGAATAGTGCCTCCCCACCCCCCTACCCCGCCTGCCTGCTGCCACCCCTGGCCTCTTTACAGGAGCTACAGTGGTTCAGTGCCATAGCCATTTTCTTCCGGAGTCCTGGTTTTACATCCTGACTTTAGCTTATAAATGAAAGCATAATGGGTGGTCTTTTTCTACTAGGCTTCTGCTTCATTCATGCAAGTCATGAAATAACTATGCAGCTTGGCAGGGACAGGATTAGAGAGGACCAAAAGGCCAAAGTTGAAGATGAATGTGAATTGGCATAGGAGGTAATATGTACAGCACCTGTTCTTCTAACCAAACTGGAGAGGTCCGCCTTTATCAGCACCAACATCATTAATGAACCTTTTGGGGGGTGGGGCGGTATTCTTCATCTTGCTTTATTTTTCATCTGTGCCAAATGAAGTATTGGGCAAAGCAATACAAATTATTTGACTAGAAATCAAAAATTCTTCAACAGTACTCTTGGGATTTTGATTGCTCTGGCATATGATACATTGTTTCCATCAAGCTTTAAGTTGCTTGCCTTTTAATAAGCATTCCCGCCCTCCCCCCCCCCCATTTTAATTTTTTTTTAATTTGCAAGCTTTTTCGGTATAACATTAGTTGTATTAAAGAGTAACCCTCATTACAATATGTAGAGATGCAAATAAAATCGTAAAGAGCAAAAACAAAATGCAGGGGTTAATGAAGCATGAGAGGTGGCACACAGTGCTGGATATTTCGGCAGAAAACACAACAGTCCTGTTCACACAATGATTTGGGAGTGGGTTGGAGGGTTGAAGAGCTGCTACTCCAGCACATGAGAAGCTAACCCTTCTATAACTTAAGCGTGTTAGATCTAGTCTTGGTCTCTAGGGCAGCAAACTCATATTGTTTGCCCTCTTCTATGGGACAATCCTCCAGGTATTTGAATGTCCTCTTATTCTTCTCTAGTGACTTTTACACACAGCAGGCTTTACCAAGGGTTTACTGGGAGGTTTACTGCGAACTTGAAGTTGTCCCCAAAACCCGACACAAATAGTGGATTTTTTAAAAACCATGAATATAAATCAGGCTACACTCTAACGTGCAGTGAAAAACCTGAATTGTGTGTAAGCTGCTCCCCAATAACTCACAGGGAATTCAGGGTAAATCTGGCCGATATGTGCATGCGCCCCCTCCATTCCAGAGGAGTTGCGAGTTAAAGGGCTTTAAAAGCCCCATGTGAAAAACGTCCAGGCTAAACATACCAAGTTCCTTCAACCTTTTATCATAGGGCTTGTTCTCCAGATCCTTGATTACCGTTATTGTGTTCCTCTGAACCAGTTCTGGTTTGTCTCCATCCTTTTAAAAGTGTGGCACCAAGAACTGGACACAGTTCTCCAGATGAGGTGTGACTAGTGTGAAATAAAGTGGAACAAAACATGCACACCTTAGCCTTGACAAATAATAATTAAAAAAGGAATGTCTTGGCTCTGTTAAAACCTCATACATACATATCCCCTCTTTGTCTCCTTTGCTACACTGTATTTTGCCACTTTGAATAGTTCTTTCTCTTGTGCATGGATAGTAACTGCACACTTGCTGCATGGATTTGATGCTGATCAGCTCTCTGGAAAGATCAGCTCCATTTGCTCACATGGAAAATAAGGAAGGGGGTGCTAAAGAAATGCTTGGCAGAAGTGTCTTTTTCTTCCCCTGTTATGCTGGGATGTTTATGCTGCAAGAGAAATGAAACAAGATTTCTCAGCATTTGCAGCAACTCTGGAGCACAAACTTCACTCTGGAATTTTATTTTATTTTTTTATTTGTGTATACAGCCCTTCAAGCAGGGAACAGAAACACTTTGCTGGACCCATAATTGATTTTTCCACATGAATGGCCTCTCTCCTTTATCCTTCCCGTATGCTGTTACACAGACACAAACTCTTGTTTCTGAATAGGGTGCTCATTATGTACCCTGTCTCCCACATAAAAGCGCTATTGAAACACAGCAGAATTGCTTGAGTCCTTTTATTCCATGAAGGGGGGCACTGTTTAGGAGTTTAACTGTTTAACAGGTAGAATGATGGTATCTGAAAGGCCTCCAACGCTCCTCTCCCATAAGCGATAACCCACATGTATTATGCTGGGCCAAATGCAACCTCAGAAACAGGGTACTATTTAGTTACCCTACAGATCTGGTTTATTATTCCGGCTCGGTTGAGATAATACATTCAGAACTGGCTCATATGATTCAAAGGGGAATGCACCAAGAGCATGCCCAACATGATGTCTACTATGGATGTCCTGCTGTCTTCCCAACACATCCCTTTATTGTTTGTGTGTAGGGGGAGGGGGCAGATTGTCTGACCGCTGCTCCACATAAGCTCCAAATGCTAGTACTTGGAGGGCATGGAAGAGCAGTGGTTTAGTTGCCCCTCCATGTGTGATAAAGGAACGCACCAGGAAGATGTTGGAATGTCCGTGAAAGATATCACAACAGGCAAGTTCTTCGTGTGCCCCCCCTTTGAATACATAGTCTGGAAAACTATTGTCTGAACTGGCCCTCTATGATTGATTTTTGCAAAGAGATACTGGCTGACATGATGAGGAAAATTACTCAAAGTAGTCCCACTGAAATTAAAAGGACAGGTTAGGCAGTAATATCAATGTGACTATTTTGAGTAATTTCCCTCATTATGCCAGGCATTGTTGGTTATAAAAGGAATGTTAAGTTATTATTTGCTGGTTTTACTCCATCCTTTTGATGTTTGTCAAGGATGAATTTAGAGGCAAAATGCCTCTAATAATATGATGAAAAACAAACAAATAAATACCAGTTGCAGGAGAGCAACAGTAGGAGAGAAGGCATGTCCTCAGCTTTTGCCTGTTGGCTTCCTAGTGGCATCTGCTGGGCCACTGTGTGAAAGAGGATGCTGGACTAGATAAGCCTTGAGCATGATCCAGCAGGGCTGTTCTTATGAAGTACTGAAGGAATATTTAAACCTAATCTTGGCCATGGCTAAAATGTGCATATCATCAGCTTGCATAAAAATCACCCCCACTTTCCAGATTAGATTGGTCAAAGATGATAAAACATATATACATATTTGCTAAGAAATAAGTTTTATCAAATACTGGAATAATCATATACTAGACATGTGCGGTTCTCGGTAATCTGTTGGAATGTTGACAGATTAAAAAAAACAAAGATAGCCACACATTTAAAAATATCTTGTGTATGTTTATAATTTGCTTGCAAATAAAACAAAGGTGGAGGTTTATTGGTCTTTTGTCCTGGCCAAAGTAGCAGGGACAATGCCAACACACTTTAGAATAATAACTCTCGTCCAGCAAGGAAGGTCCATACAACTGTCTGGAGGGATCATTGTTTAGTGCTAGAGCACAAACTTTGTTACACACAAAGGTCCCTGGTTCAATTCCTGGCGTCTCTAGCTAAAAGGTAGTAGGTGAAGGAAAATACCTTTATCTACGACTCCACAGAACCACTGCCAGTTAAGAGTAAACAATACTTGGTGAGGTGGATCAATGAACGATTCAATATAAGGCAGCTTCATTGGGCTTTGAGTGTATATACAGCAGATGTAATACGATTGTATCTCACCTGAATGCATATTACACATGGCTGATTATGGGGACTGAGTACTCTCATTTCAACAAAGATTGGAATATGTACCTTTTCTCTTGCTGCCTTACAGTGGCTCAGGTCCAATGTACTTTTTTATGGGTGTACCTTTTTGTACCATTCCGACAACACCTTTTTGAATATATTTTACTATGATTGTGCACTGGGATCTTTATCACAACTGTGGATAAACAATATTAAACATTTACTTTCCCAACTCTGCAAACGCAGCCAAGCACTCTGATAACTTGACCAAGGTTGTCTATAGTTATTGGTTGGTTTGTTTTATCCAGACATTGAGTCCTTCCCAAGGAGCTGGGGTGGCTGAATTTTATTGTCAATGTTGTTGCTGTTGTTATAGATATCGTCGCAGAATATAGGCTGTTCTCAGTAAAGTTGCTTTTTGTAATTGGCTGATGGTGATTTCTGTGGCCCCTATGGTGTTGAGGTGCTCTTCAAGGTCTTTTGGAACTGCACCCAGGGCACCAATTACCACTGGGATGATTTTGGTCTTTTTCTGCCACAGCCTTTCAATTTCAATTTGTAGATCTTTGTATTTTGTGATTTTTTCTATTTCTTTTTCTTCTATTCTGCTATCCCCTGGTATTGCTATGTCGATTATTTTGACTTGTTTTTCTTTCTTCTCAACTACAGTTATATCTGGTGTATTGTGTGGCAGATGTTTGTCTGTTTGTAGTCAGAAATCCCATAGTATTTTTACATCTTCATTTTCTTCAACTTTTTCAATTCTATGGTCCCACCAATTTTTAGCTACAGGTAGCTTGTATTTTTTGCAGATGTTCCAGTGTATCATCCCTGCTACCTTGTCATGCCTTTGTTTGTAGTCAGTTGTTGACTTTTCAACTTTTGCTCTTATTGCATTTGTTCTTAGTGCCTGTTCTTGTGCAGCCAGTATTAAACCCTCTGTTTCTTTCTTCAAGTTGCCATTCTTAAGCCATTGCCAGGTCTTGGTGATGTCTGATTTTCCACTTATTTTGTGCAAATATTGACCATGCAGTGGCTTATTTTTCCATTTTTCTGCTCGGTTCGTGACTTGTTCTTTCTTGTAGGCCTGCTTTCTTTCATTGGTGTTTAATAGTTTCTCGTTATTAACCATTTTAAGTGCATCTTCTTCACTGCCCTTGATATTCTTCAAGGCCTCCTTTCTCTTCCTCTACTGTTTGATGGACTTGCAGCATTCCTCTTCCACCTGAGCTGCGAGGGAGGTCTAGCCTATCTACATTACTGCTGGGGTGCAGAGCATGATTCATGGTCATTATTTTCCTGGTCTTACGATCTAGCATCTCTAGCTCTGCCTGGGTCCAGTCTATTATTCCTGCAGTGTATCTGATAAGAGGTATAGCCCAGGTGTTTATGGCTTGTATGGTGTTCCCGCCATTGAGTTTGGACTTGAGGATTTTTCTAACTCTCCTGATGTATTCACTTCCAATTTTTCTTTTAACTTCAGTGTGTGCAATGTTATCAGCCTGGAGAATGCCCAAGTATTTGTAATGTTCTTTCTCTTCCAGGTTCTTGATCTTGCTTCCATTGGGCAGTTCTATGCCTTCTGTTTTTGTTATTTTTCCTCTGTTCATTATTAATGCAGCACACTTGTCTAGTCCAAACTCCATTGCTATATCACTACTGAATACATGGACAGTGTTTAGCAGTGATTCAATTTCTGACTGGGACTTTCCATACAACTTCAGATCATCCATGTACAGCAGATGGTTTATTTTGCTTGATGTTTTAGATGTTTGGTATCCAAGGCCTGTTTTGTTTAGTATTTGTGAAAGTGGGGTCATGGCGATTACAAACAACAGAGGGGATAGTGAGTCCCCTTGGAAAATACCTCTTCTAATGCTAACCTGTCCAAGTGTCTCACCATTGATTGTTAACTGTGTACTCCACATGCTCATTGCTTTTTAAATAAATATCTGAATGTTTTTGCTG
This sequence comes from Hemicordylus capensis, assembly GCF_027244095.1. NCBI lineage: Eukaryota > Metazoa > Chordata > Lepidosauria > Squamata > Cordylidae > Hemicordylus > Hemicordylus capensis. The sequence goes on along the minus strand of NC_069658.1, from coordinate 25,924,373 downwards.
ACACCAGTTGTTTCTAAACATTATTATTATTATTATTTATTTATTAATTTATTAATTTTTCTATACTGTCCTTCCAAAAATGGCTCAGGGTGGTTTACACAGAGAAATAATAAATATATAAGATGGAGCGTTGTCCCCAAAGGGCTAACAATCTAAAAAGAAACATAAGATAGATACCAGCAATAGTCACTGGAGGTACTGTGCTGGGTGTGGATAGGGCCAGTTACTCTCCCCATGTTAAATAAAGAGAATCACCACATTAAAAGGTGCCTCTTTACTAATTTAGCAGCAGATCCAAGTCTTCTAGTAAACCTCTCCTCTGGAACTTTTATTTAATGGCAACGGCACAGCTGAGTCTGCTTCTTTCGCTGGAGCTGGTGAAATGCAGCATTTCTCTTTTGAGAAGTGGTAGCTCCTACTAATGGTCTTACCTGAGTGGGGAAAATACTTCCTGCAAGGGAAAATTGTGTTTAGCCACCTGTCTTTCATATACATACTCCCAACACACTCCCAAATCTTAGAACAGCCTAGCAGGATGGGAGTGTCTCAAAACATGCTTGCTCAGTGCTTGTTGATGTTAGCTGCTTTTTGTTGCTGTCAGTTAGCCCACAGCCTTAACTGTATTGTTCACACCCTGCAAATAAATCATGTTCATGTGAGGGCTTTATCCCCACAACAGGCAAAGCATGCCCCAGCCTGTATTTAGCTGTCCTGCAAACAGGGCTGGCTTTAGACCAACTGTATCCACCAGGAAGGAGCATCTTTGGCATCCTCTTCATTTGTTCGGCTTTTGAATTTGTAGTGTTCTAATTGCATTTGTAATGCCTTTCATGTCCTTCATCCACAATCTGCCTGCATGGTTTATCATGTAATACATTTCCACACTTGGATCTGTGTAAATCAGTATTTGTTCAGGCCATATATAGGCAAATAAAAGCAAATGTGTTCTCTATAATCTTATAGAGCTTTTAAATTTAAGAACATAAGATGAGTCCTGCTGGATCAGCTCCAGGGCCTATCTAGTCCAGTATCCTGCTTCGCACAGTAGCCTACCAGTTGCCTGTGGGAAGCCACAAGCAGATGATGGAGGCAGGCCTCCTCTCCTGCTGTTGCTCCCCTGCATCTGGTATAGAGTAACTGAGAAGCCCAGTGCTGTCCCTCACAAGGACAGCATGCCAGATAGTCACTCCTAAGTCTGACTTTGCCTGTAAGTCTCTTTTCAGTTCTAATAAATCTGACCTACCATCTATATGGGATGAAATCTTCTTCCAAGAAAGAAAGAAAAAGAAAGTGTAGAAGAATGACACAGCACCGAAAACAAAACAAACAAACAAAAAACCAGGAGAAAAAAAGAGGGCAAGAGACCCAAAGTTGCTGAATGATTTGATATTGTTTTTATTCTATATGGCCTGACATATTTTGAGCGTTGTTCTTTGTTAGAGGCAAATATGCAGTATCTTTGTTCTCTTTTGGAAATTATATCCTGCTGGTGCAAGATACAATTTCCAAAAGACAACAAATCTCCTTCCCCCACATGAATCCAGGAGAAATTCTGAGAGAGGTCCTTTTGAGTATGCCTTTGTCTGCCTTCCGAGGGTTGTTTGGGAGTTATTCGCACGTGGCAGGGTAAATGTTGAGCGAAGCCACTTCGAATCACACTTGCGGCATTAAGGGAAGCAGCCCCTCCCCTCTGCTCTTGGTTTTTGTTTTTGCAAGTTCACATGGCATGCCTCTGTGTTTTCCTTCTAGCCAATGGAGGGCGGGAGAGAGAGAGAGATTGCTAAAGAGCTACATCTGCATTTGTAAAGAGAGTATCCTTCTTATCATGCTAATGATTCTACTTCAGTGCCTCTCCCTATTTACTTCAGTGTTTTCAGATAAAGTAGCTTAAAACCAGCATTTTAAAAACCCGGAAATAACTTGAGATAAGCTAGAATTTGCAAGACAAATCCCAATTTGTGTGTGGAGTGGGTCCAAGGATCTTGAAGGGACTTCGGGGTAGGTTTGGCTGGGTGCTTTCCAGATTAGACCCTGCAACGGGATCACGTCAGCTTCCGGAAGTGTGCTTTCACACTTTCTGTGCTGTGATTCTGCAGTCCCTACGCAGACAGCAGGGTGCTGTTCACATTGCCAATGCCTTCTCTTGAATGTAATTGCTGCGATATAGAGCTAGGACATCATTTATCTGGCGAAAGGAAGTTGCTGTTTTTTCAGGTTGTTAGTTGATGCGAGACTGCTCCTCCTGCTGTTTATGTTTTCAATGCGACTTGCCTGAACAGAGGCATTTTGCTGCTCTTGAGAAGCTAGTCTGGAAAGCGCCCTGGTGTATGAACACACACACTCTCTTTTGAAGGAGATTCAGGGTAGAACCCCTATCTGTAAAGCCTCCTGGTGGCCACGGGAGAGACAGCTTTCTTCATGGTGGTCCCTGCCCTTTGAAACTTCCTGTCTCAGGAGATTCAGCTGGCCCCATCATTACTGGCATCTTACCATACTTTAGGAGTACCAAGACTTTAGGAGGGGGAAGCCTAATGGTTGAAGCTGCAAAAGCTGTTGCCTTCTCATAATAAGATGACTCTGTTGGTGATAGCTGGTTTTGCTTGGGCTGCCATCAACAGTCAAGTTAATTTTTATCCTGTGCAGTGGTGAATGTGTGTAACAACTGAGTGAAGGTTTTTAATTTGGAATTTATTTTTGGCTGGATTGTGAATATTGTGAATAGATGTTTACTTTTCTGTATTTCTGCTTTGTCCTGACCTATGGTTGAAACAAGAACACATCTGTTAAACTAAAAGGCAGGCAGGATATATATATTTTAATAAATAATGGAGGGAAAACTGCTACTGGTAGTTTTGTCTAGTTGTGTGTGCACTCTGGCAAAAGAGAAATAAAAAAAGAAAAAGAGGGGATGAGAGAGAACATGAATAATGCAGTAATATCTTAAGGACACAAAGAGGCTATGCACACAAGCAGCCCTACCTGGGTTAGGGAAACCCTACCTGGGTAGCACTGCTCATGTGCAGTGATGAGATTGAGCCCAATCCCAGCTGCCTCCCCTGCAAGCCCAAGTTTTGTACCTGGGCTTTTACGAGGTACAAAACTGGAGACCAAGAATGAGAGCGCACCCTTTATCCCAGGAATGGGGTCAGCATATACAGAGACAGGCACTTAGAGCACTCATCTCATGGGAGTATCCCCTGATACACCATGATCTTAATGTGGTGCACTGTGGGATGTCCTGAGGCCAGGACGCATCATCCCAGCCTCTGGAGATCTGAGCTGCTGGGAGCCATGTTCCCAGCAGCATATTCTCATTCCTCTGGAAAGTGAGTTGGACCCTGCTCCCCCCGCCCCGCCCCTGCTGCTTGCCCGCCTGTTGTGAGAATAGCCTTACTGTCATTTAGATTTTAATGGGGTGATATTTAAGAGAGTGCCTTCTTTGTCATGAGCCCAGCTGCCTGTTACGAACTTCTGGAGAACTCTGGTTACGGTTGCTGCTGGCTCATTTGGTGGCGACTTGGGACTGGGCTTTCTCTGTGGCTCTGTGGCTTTGGAATATTCTCCCTGTTGAAATAAGAGCATCTCCTTCTCTGTTTGTTTTGAGGAAGGCCCTCAAGACTCACCTGTTCTCACAGGCTTTTGACTAGAGTTAATTTTTAATAATTTGTTTTAACAACTTGTTTTATGAGTGTTTTAATTGTGTTTTATAGATTTTTAATCTGTACTTTTTAGATTTTAAATTTTGTATACCACCCAGAGATGTACATATCATGCAGTATAAAAAGATGATAAATAAATAAATAAGCCTGTGCTTAAATTATTTCTATTTATATGCCACCTTTTGAGGCACAGGCGTTCAAGGCAAAACCTGTCCACTGAGCATCCTCAAATAAATGTTTGTTTGTTTGTTTGTTTGTTTGTTTGGGTGCAATAGTTCTGTGCTACCCAGTTTCCCATGGAAAGCCCAGAGAATGGTCTGTAGGCATATGATGGAGTTCTATAGTCAAAGCGAAGGAGACCTGGCCATATGTAAGTGCCTGGAAGTGAAGCCGCTTGGGAACCATACACAGGTTGCTTTGAGAGTTCTTCAAGTGAACAGGGTATAAATAAGAAAGAAAGAAAGAAAGAAAGAAAGAAAGAAAGAAAGAAAGAAAGAAAGCCCAAGTTCATAAATGGGAAATGAATCTTTGTCTGACACAACTGAAGCACCAGAATGAAATAATTGTCTTTTGTTTTTAATGAAAGACAGTCTATAAATTTAACAATAAATAAAAATAAAAATAAATAAATAATAGCAAGATAACCTGAAACACATTTCTCCAGCTATTTTTTGAGCCCAATATATTTGTTTGCACAGCCCAGGGACAATTAGCCTTGGGACGATTTTATAGTTTTGATTGTTAGGATGCTTTTGATCAGTTCTTACTCCATGACAGTCAGTATTTAGCTTGTGCCAACTGTATATCCTGCCTCTCCTGCCTGGAGTTGAACTCTAGTGATGTCCTACCCCTTCCAACAATCAAAAGCTGTTGAAGCAAGGCACCACAGACAGCTCGATGTGACAAGTTGCTCCAACAGCAGTCAGAGGTAGACTGAACTCTTACGTACTTCTGAGCCCTGCCTCCCTGCCTGAAGAATGGAAGCCTTACATGGGCAGCCTTCTGGTATGGAGCCTGGCACTTCTCCTTTCTGTCTGATCCTGCCTCGCCTTTTGCTAGCACTGACATGCAAATATCAGGGAGTGTGATGGGGCGGGGGGCTCAGTGTCTGAAGATGGTGTTTCATGGAACGCCAACTCTGGAGCTGTTTCAGACTCTGACCCAGTATCAGGGACTGGGGCTGTGTACATTGCTGGTCTCCACACCCTCAGTGTGAGCGTGGAGGTCATGACAAGTACAAGGAATTCCCAGATGATTTCACTGATCCATCCAGGCACTGACCAGACCCAGACGGGCTTGGTTTTGGCAAGGTTGCTACATCACATGTTTTCGGGTCATGCTTCTGGAACCTTTAACTCATACATCAAAAGTAAATTTGCTTCTAATTTAACGGAAAGCATCCACACCATTTCTGTTCATCAGCAAGGAAGTCTAATGTTCATGATATTTGCCACTTTGGGATCTTGCCTACTTGAAAAGAACACTGAAAAAATCTAGAATTAAATAAATATTTATTACCACAGATAACATTCTTACTCTTTAGTGTATCAGAGATGGAAGCCTACTGAAAGACTTTCAAGAGCTTTGGTGAACTGAGACTTACCTCTTTTTAAAATTGTTTAGATAGCACACTTTTTTTTTGGTGCGTACTTAATCAACATTTAATATTGTTGCCTGTGAATACGTTGTCACTTGTTTGCATCTGCAGTTAGCATTCCAGAACCTGCATGATATTTTTTCTTGAACTTTCTCCAAACCATTACAAGTGATTCAGGGAGTTTCCATCTGCCACAAATGATTTAAACTTTAAATTATTTTATTGTGATAACCCTTCCATATGGTGAGGATGAACCAATTAAAGTGCATATCAGAGCTAACCCAATTCTCAGAAACCATGTAAAGGATAGTTTAGACAAGTTCCAGAAGACTGTTTCTTGTCAAGAGATTCACTGCTATGATTCATCTAAAGAAGTAAGCATAACTTGCACTCTAATGGAAGGAAAAAAAACTGCACTAGATTGAAATATGTGCAGCTAGTGATGTTGCTGGGGAACTAACTTGCCTAGGGAGCAAGAGGTTGCCGGTTCGAATCCCCGCTGGTATGTTTCCCACGCTATGGGAAACACCTATATTGGGAAGCAGCGATATAGGAAGATTCTGAAAGGCATCATCTCATACTGTGTGGGAGATGGCAATGGTAAACCCCTCCTATATTCTACCAAAGAGGGCTCTGTTATCCCCAGGAGTCGACACCGACTCGACGGCACAACTTTACCTTTACTTTAGTGATGTTGCCAAAGTTCGTTATTATCTGGCTGGATATACAAACTTAAGCTGCTGGTAAGACTCGCCTGTATAATTTTATTTATTTGTTTAACGCATTTATATACCACCACACACAGGCATCTCATGGCAGCTTACAATTGGTTAAAAAAAATCTATAAACAATAAAATCAACAGTTAAAAACTAATGATTAAAATTAAAAACAAATGTAAAATTCAGCTGAATTTTCAGCCTGACTGAACAGGTGGGCCTTCAGGGTTCTTCTGAAGGCCATCAGAGATGGTGCAGCTCTTACTTTGACAGGGAGTGTATTCCACAGCCGCAGGACAACTACAGAAAAGGTTTGTCACTGAGTCAATACCAGAGGAGCCAGTGGTAACTGCAGATGAACAGTCTTAATTAGTGGGGGGGGGTTCATGATTAAGGCAGTGTATAATGAGGTGAGAATTATATAACCTCAGAGTTCCTCAGCAGCTTGGAAGGTAAAACAAGATTCTGTACATATATAGCAGGTGATTCAGTCTGAGCTCTGACTTGAACAAAACATAGATGAAAAAATATACTGTATGAGCATCTATATCAACAGAAATAGAATGTAACTATGAAGACAATTCTTGGAATACACTGCAGGTTTTTTAGCATTCTCCAAAGATACTCATAGTTGCTGATCTATTGCAAATTGAACTAAGGAGAGTTTGCCCATTATAATAGCCCTGTGCAGAAGTTATACAAAGTGGGGATGCTGTATTGAAAGTGTGCTTGGAAGACCTGTCACCATATTGACACACTCTGAGACTGCCCCCTGCTCTCCATCCTTACAGCATTTTTCTGAAGAGGTAAATGCTGTACATGAGGATGATCCACCCCATGATGTGGAACACTTTGTATAACTTCTGAACAGGGCTTATGTGCAGCTGAATTCAATGTACATTTACTTGCGTTCACATTTACTTGAGAGTAAGCCCCACTGAACTCAATGGGATTTACTTCTGAGCAGACATCCATAAGGCTCAAGTAAATGCTTTCTCTGGTTGCAAGGAAACAGACTGTGTGCAGTGGCTGTTTGGGAAATTTCTTACCACTCAGTGGAGTGAGGTGAGGTACCCAATTTTTGAAACAATATAAATAGAATGCAGCTATGATGACAGCACCTTCCTTAGAAGGTGCTGAAGTATTTGGGGCTTTTTAATTTAGGAAAAAACCCCTATGACTAAGAGATTTTAAAAGCATTATGCAATGTGGAGAAAGTAAATGGATTTTTTCTCCCTCATAATAATACCATAACTTGGGCATCATCCAATGAAGCTGTTTGGTAGTATACTCTGCACAGATGAAAGGGAATGCTTTGGGTTTGCATAATACATGTTAATTTATGATGTTCACAACCATTAGATACAGTTCTGACCATTAGCTTAGGGCCAAACTAGATCTTACTAAGTTAAGCCCATGATTGGAGCTGATGGGTTTAACCTTTGTTTCAAAAACTGCATTCACGGAAGCCTGTCATTGAGATCAGGACTGTGGCTTTTTTTTTTTTTAACATTAATAAAACTGAGAATTGAATACACAGAATCTAAGTCAAATCAGTTTGATCTGTTTTACATCCCCCTACCGCCATTTCCTTCAAAACCATGTCCTCAGTCCAGGTCTACTTCGATCAGTGTTGCACAACAACTAGTGTCTCCAGATATAGGATATGTATTTTCAACTGCATCCAAAGACACGTCTAGCCTTTTCAGTGGGGCTCTGATGAACATTGCAACATGGGTGCAGATATGAATTCAGAGATGCATCTGTATACATACTTGCTGCAGGGGCAAATTGAGGTGGGGTGCTGCTCCAAGTGAAGCAAGCATCCTTACCTTGCTGGGCCCACCCCCACACCACTGGCCATGTCATTGGCCATGTCCTCATCTCAAGTCACCACCAGACTGGAGGTCCAGTGCTGACCACCACCTCTCTTCTTCCCAGCAGCATTCAGTGCTGTTCTCCACCCATTGTTAAATATTACCAGCTGTTCTGTCTGTCCAACAACCTTGTGTACTACATGTCTCCTCAATTTTGGGTGCAGACAAAGCCCAGAGTTAGTTCCTGGAGGGGAGAGAGAGCACACATGCAAGGAAGACCAGCTGCTCGGATGCCTGCTGCCTGCCTCCAGCGGAAAACCCTGAGAAGCATTTGCTTCTCAAGCAGGCCTGTCCATTGGGGAGGGTCAGTCACCCAGGCCCTGCTCTATCCTGGGCCCCATACCACTACCCCTTCCCTTTTTGGGGCACCCTAATCACATGGCCCAGGTGAGGCAAAGTGGTGATGGTGGAGAGATTCCTGCCTGGAGTCTCCTCATCACTGATGGCCCTGGAGCATGGCTCCTGCAGCAGCAGCAGCTGCTGCACTCTGACCCATCCAGGCATCCAGGGGTGTAGCGACCATTGAGCGAGGAGGGACAATTTTCTCCAGGACCCAAGGGTCCCCCTTGCCCTCGGCTAGCTGGGAGTGCGAAGCACCCCCCTCTCCTCTCCAGCCAGTATTTCAGCAAAAGGTTGGCTGGGAAGGGAAGGACTCCCCCCCCACCCCAGGAATGGCACTGCCCCATCCCCTTTCATCTGAGCATGGTGGGGGGGGGGAGCCCTGCCAGTCCAACTTTGGTCCCCAGCCCTTGCCAAGCTCCCTACTGGAGTGCTCTGCTTGGCTGCACGTAGGGGTGACTGACTGGGCTGTGCAGTGGGGGGCTTGGCTTGGTAGGAGCACAGCTGCAGCAGCAGGAGCTGTGCTGGGGAGACTCCAGACAGGAATCTCCACTCTGCAGCCTCTTTGCCTGAGTGGGGCCATGTGGCTAGGGGCATCCTGGATGGGGGAGCGAGAGGTGCCACACAGGCCATTTCAGTTTTAAAAGGCCAGCCCTGCAGACATGGGACCAGTGGTTAAGGGCCGCATGGGTGCCTCGCAGCTAAGGTGCTTGCCTGGGTCATCTGGAACTCTGTTAAGGGGCTTCGCACACACCTTTTTGTTCTGGGCCCCACACACCCCTAGGGATAGCCCTGTTTGGCATCCAGTTGAGTGATCTTCTAAACTGGGCCCACATGATGGAAAAGGGTAACAATTAGGGTCAACAGATGTGTGATGATTGAAGTAATTGTGAGCAGATGTGTAAAATCCACCACACTTGGAGACCCCTTAACCTCTGGGGGAGGGGGGGAAGAAACAGCCCACACAGTTCAAAAATAATAATGTAAAACTATTTTTATTGAAAATACATCTACAAAGTAGTATGCCTCAAGCCACACTGGGTGCACCCAGTTGCCAACCCAGAGCAGGCAAGGAAAAGAGATTGTTCTATGGTACCTGATTTTCATAAGAAAACAGAGTTAGTGTCAAAATAAAAACAAAGCTGACATACTTTGTAACACAATTTCTTTTTTCCTGTTCTGATGTCACGGAACGACAGTCTCTTACACAAAGACTTCTTTGCCACATATTTCCAAAAATCATACCCAATCAAAAGCAAAATGTAATTAAAAAGTTACTCCATATAATCTAATATTAACTTTTTACACACGTACTGAATACAGTATCTATATAAAAATATCTCTATATCAGAAGATGCCTGTCTGTAATCTAGGTTTCTTTTCTATTAGCAAAAATAAGAAACAAACACCAACAAAGGATCCCCTATTGCTGCATCCAGTCAGAGATTACTCAAGAGTGTTGCATTGTTTAAAGCACCCTGACTCCTGAACACACTGGGTCATCTTCTATTCGCATTCTATAAGGGAGTGCCCAAAGGGAAGCTAAGTGAGTAGGATTTGCTACTTGTGGAATAAGGAGCCCGCCTCATTGCTCCAAAGGAAAGACCTGCCTATGACCAGCATTCTGACACTCCACAACAGTCTTAACATTCCCAGTTCACAGTTTGTAGGGTATGTATCCCCAGGGCTCATTCACAGGTTACACTTTTGAACAGATGATCCTAAATGCCTTTTAAAAAACCTTGGTGGTGGGTTAGACCTGCAGGTAAGTGCTTCTTCTCACGTTCCCAATGTGGAAACTTTGCACATTGAAAAAGTAACATTAAGAGTATTAAAAGGGCCTTGTGGGAGGAGCTCCTGACATGACCATAGCTCATTGGTAGAGCACATTTGCATATGGAAAGTCCCAGGTTTGATCCCTGGCATTTCCAGGTAGGGCTGGGGGAAAGAAAGACCCTTGGGCAAGCTGTCCCACAGTGTAACACAGGTGGTGTTCCCGAACTGCCTGAGTTGCTGCCGGGGTCTAACACTTTACAGCTGGAACGGAGGTTTGCATACATTTGGAAAGTGAGCTTCTCAAATTTGAGGACGACCCCTGGGCATGACTGTATCCTCTGGGTAAGGTAATGTGAACATCCAGAAAGGGGAGCCCAGTGGCAGGAGAATTCTACACACAGAGAATTGTACATGGCTGGGTAAGGTAATGATGTAGTAAAGACTGCATCATGCCCTCGGTGTATTGAGTAGTAGACATTAAAATGAAATGCCAATCTTCATCTTTTTTTGGCGAGGGGGAAGGAAACTCAAGTTTTATTCCTTCTGTCATTTAACCATCAAAATAACAGAACCTATAACACACCAAACCAAAATTTTATTTGGAAATAGAAAATCTGAAATTTTATCTTCTACTTATCAATTATAATTTTGACAATTCCAGTGCCAATGAGTCCTCTTCTTGCTCAACTCTATTTTCACCTCTAGTGCCTGAACATTTGTTGTTATTTATTCGATTTCTATATTGCCCTTCCAAACATCACTGGAAATAGCTGCCATCTTATTATAAGCCTGAATGTAGCTCACAATTGGCTTTTTTCCAGAAGGAGAATGCAGTATTAGGTTACCCTGGACCACTCATGGCTTTTTGTGAGAGGAAGTGATGTAAACACAAATCAGAATTTAACTTCACAGGGACTGTTTGGATGATAACTTTGGCCAACCACATTATCCCACATGATATAGTTATAAGATCACCATGAGAGTTCACATTTTTCCTACAGTGATTGATTGATTAAGTGCCATGAAGTTGGTGTTGACTCTTAGTGACCACATAGATATCATCTCCAGGATGATCTGTCTTCAACTTGGCCTTTAAGGTCTCTCAGTGGTGCATTCATTGCTGTCGTAATTGAGTCCATCCACCCTGCTGCTGGTCGTCCTCATCTTCTATTTCCTTCAACTGTTCAAGTGAACTGTTCCTTAATCACATGAGGACATGGTTCATCCAAACAGCCATGCTACATGCACTCCAAATACTACTTAAATAAGTATTTTGCATATATTTAGAGCGGAGCCAGCACCATGCAATTAAGGAACATTGGGGGCGGGGGATTGTGCACACTTATGGCTCACTTACATCTTTATCACATCAGGCAGTCCGGCTGGACAAAGTATCATCCAAACCGGCCCACAGAGAATCAAGAATTAATAGGGACAAAACACCGCATTTCTTGGATCTGTCAGGATTCTTCATCTTCAAAATCTGTGACCAAATGAATGAACTCTCACAGACAAAAATTATAAGTGTTAACCTTTAAATTTTTTTGAGTGGCATCTTTTACATAGGGAATATATTGTGCCTCTCTCATAGAAACACTATTAAAAATAACAACCCAGCAACTCCACACAGGTACTTTTCCAGTTTTTTGTGTATGTCCATACCTTTAACTGTTTATTTCTAACTGTTCTGGTTTTATAAACCTTTCCCATCTGACTTCTATGACAATCCATATAAAATATATAAAAATCATTTTTTAATAAATAGGCTTCTTCAGGGAGTAAGCTTGAAACAGGCAAAGAGAGAGAGAGAAAAATCACAATATTTTAATCTCATCTCAGTTTTAAAAATCTTTTCTTCCTTTGTTCCCGGAAGAAGGCCTACAATATTGCTCTTTTAAAATTCTCTCTTCAATATTTTTTAAATGTTTTGACTATTCTGCTGTTTATAAACTCTTTTTTTTCCTAGTAAAAAGTAATAGAGCACCACATTAGTTTTCCTTTTCTAAAAGATTACTTTTTACATTGGAGATGTTGCTAGTATGGAGAACTTCTGTAGAAAATTCTGCAGAGCAGAAAACCTCCCCCTCATGTTAAAAAAAATATTGGCAAAAAAAATTCATTATTAAGCTGAACATATTGCTTATTAAGAAGCAAAATAAGACCAAATTAACTGGACATGCCTTTTGAAAGCATCCTCCACCTCTGTGGTTCCAATACAACAATTGAAAGATGGGTTCATTCCTGGGTGGCAGGAATTTTCAAGAGTGCCTCCTCTTAGAGAGGAGAAATTAAAAACAGAGAATGTGCAGCTTCCTGTGGGTGTGGTAGGCACTGCAGGAACCGCTGTGTGATCTTGGAGAAATGCAGGAAATTGCATGAACACAGTTGCACAATGGATGGCCATTTTATTCCACTGGCCATCCATCGTGCAATGGAGTGCACACAATTTCCTGCATTTGTGCAAGAGTGCTCCTGTACAATTGTATCCACGCTGTGTTACAAGCACACAGCAGTTCACGCGGTGTCCACAGGATACTGCACAGAATGCAAGCCAGATATTCTAACTGTGGTAGAAGTGATTTGAAGACACACCCTCTGTTCTGGAAACAAATGGCTTCAAATGTGGCCTCTTCATTCAGCATGCCTCTTCAGATGTTTGTGGGGGCTGAATATATACTTTCCATCACATGTCTGCAATGGGCACATAAGTGTAGGCATTTCTCCATGTGATTGGAAATCCCTGGGATTCCTGGTTGCATGAAGAAATGCCAGTGTATATAGACATGTTGCACATGTGATGATTAATACTTGTAAGCCAGGCATGGAGACTGCCACCACGAAATAGTCCCCTGCCCTAAGTATGTTCACTGAATGCATGGAGTCCCCAGTCACACTTCTGAAAGAAGCTTCTGTCTTCCCTCTCTGGTGGCCTACTTTCATGGACATTTAACAGGAGTTAGAGGAGAGGCATTGGGGCAGTTAGGGCATATATATGCCACAGATTTAAAGGGGCTCGAATTAGACAGTCTTTCTCCAGGGTTTCTGGGATTTTTTGGCAATGGGGAGACAGGAATCTCTAAGAATTCTCATCACTTTCACCAAAATACAGTTCCTGGGATTCATTGGAGAAGTTGTGACTGTTGAATTGGTTTATTGTAACACTAATAGGTTTGTGGTGTACATATACCTGTAAATTGTCAATTACCACTGAAAGTTGTCTGTCAAAGTCACTCACTGTGTAGCTTTAGATCTAGGTTAGGCCTGCAGAACTTATGACCCATGAAGCTGGATGCAGCTCATCGGTTGTGGATTCTGGTCTGATGGATGCTGATGCCTGATAATCCCCATTTTTGCAATTCCAGGGAGGCAGCAAAAGCAGGACACTGATCAGACTTTTGTGGGCTGCTGTATATGGATGTTTGTCTTCTTTTGGCTTGGTGGGGCACAAATTGTGCATGCCTGATCTAGTTAGGTCAGTGGAATATTCAGAGCAAGTGGGCTTGATAATTGTGTCCAAAGGGAGCTGGATGTCTAGTAGCCATTTCAAACCCCCACTCAGATGTGGTACTAACAATATAACATCCCCACAGCAACAAAGGGGTAAAGACACAGTTCCTGTTCCAAAGTGCATGTGTATATTTCTATGTACATATATTAGATCTTTGATCCTGAAATGACAGTGTGAAGGGGTAACATTACTTGTGTTAACTAGTAGCATTGCAATGCAAAGAGGAATAGTAATGTTACACATACACAGCGGTATTTGCAGGTTCATGATCTAGGAAGTCAATGGGACTTGAAGGTGCACAGTACCAGGAAGTGCTTTTCCTGATCCCAAAATATCCCATTGAGCAGGAATGACAATTAGGGATGTGCATGGAACTCCCGGGAGGCCGGGGGGGTTCTTTAAGGGGTAGGGGAGGTCCTGCCTACCTGCCAACCCCCGCCCCACCACTTCCCCCCCCGCCAGCGCTCACAAAAAGCAGGTGTGCGGGGCTGCAGCATGTCTCACTGCAGCCCCGGTCAGCATTGTGATGCAAATGGCTGATGCGCATGTGCAAGGTGCGCATACGCATCGGCCATTTGTGTCGCAGCACTGACCAGGGCTGCAGGGAGGCATGTTACAGCCCCACATGCCTGTTTTTTGTGAGAGAGCTGGCGAGGAAAAGCGGTGGGGTGGGGGCTGGCAGGTAGGCAGCACCTCCCCTGCCCCTTAAAGAACCCCCCCGCCCTCCGAACACCGGTTGACGGAACCAGTTCGGCACTCCTAGAATGGAGCTCTGAACGGTTCTGTGCACATCTCTAATGACAATAGATCTCATTTTTGCTTAGCTGATATGAGACTAAGTTGTGGGGAATTATCCACACATATCATCTTTAAAAAACAAACCCCAATATCTTTACTTTTACTGCTCCAATAGCAATAAAATAAAGAATATCTTTAAAAAGAGCAACCCAAAACTCAGCTACTCATTTCTCAGGGAAATAGCATCAAGCGTAAAAAGCTGACTGTATGTTTAGTGGCATTAAACATGGGTAACAGTCATTAAAAACAAAACAGAATACCAATGTTGCCTTTCCAGTTCATCTAAAGTGAGATCACATTTGCAGGACTAAGAAACATGTATACTTGGCTATTCTTGGGGATGTGTTACAAATATGCCTTTCAGCATATTCCATAGTGATGCCTGCTATTTCTTCTTTTTAATAGGATGCAATCATACAGTACAGCTACTTCTAATTTGGAATATTTTCCAACAGAGGGCTTAACTAGATATTGTGCCTATTAAATGCTGGTACTCAGTTTCTCTTTCATCCTTTCCCTCATAACATCTAGGTAAGGCCAACATGTGATATGATATCATTGTGTGTTGCCCTTCCTCAGGCTCACCTCATTGGCTGCAGGAGTGCAGCAAGACAGACGGATGACATCATATTATGCGTTATATTTACTTAGACATGATGAAGAAGAGGAGGCAAAGAGACAGGGAGCATGACAGCTCAGGGTCTCTCATATTGTCTAGTTAAGCCCTTAGTTTTTTCAGTGCTGTTTAATCAGAGAGAAATGAGGAACAAAGTGGACAAGATACAGAAAAGATCAGAGCAAGGGCACACTTTTCATGTATCTAGTACTTTGTATAGAACATCCTCTACCTTACATCTTGGTTTCACTGTCTAAGGGCTTTTCATTCTCGTTCTCTTGGGAGATCAGCTGGTAAGGTTTCTTCATTTCATTCTCCTCGATCACAGAATTGCCCATCTCAGCATCCTTGCTCCTCAACTCGTGCCTTGATAAGTGTTCTACAATCCCTGCACCGATAGAATCTCCCAAAACGTTGGTAGTGGTACGGAGACGATCCCTATGGAATAGGTTTAAGTTTATATTAATGAGGCTGAAGCACCATTTTAAGTAGTTGCTGAAAGTATCTGCTAGATGATACAATACATGTGCATATAGACTTACTGAAATTAGGAAAGGGCTATATAATCTATAGTGTAAACGAAGCTGTTTCTGTGTTTGTATGGTAGCAATGCCATATGACTGACAACATGCAGGAAAGGATTAGAACCTGAAGTCAGGTAAGAGAACATATGCAAAGAATTAAATGGCAGATTCAGCCTCTAAAGACATGAAGGACATCAAGAGGGAGTCCAATCACATATGTTCCTCCCATTACATGTATATCCTTTTGAGCAAGGGATTATTTTAGTCTACAAAGTGCCATGTGCATGACTGGCAGAATATGGAGCCTCATCTTCTGAAAGGATCAGTGGATGAGTTTAGATTTTGCTTAATGGAACTGCAATTGCTGATGAGACCATTCATGTGACAGCCCCTTCAATAGCATGTGAACTGCAAGAGTCAATAAGGTCGAATCCAAAAGGACCCTAGTGTGAGTGAAGGCTCTCTGGATCGGGGAAAGGAGGTCTGCCATTTCCATTGGCTTCCTCTCCATCTGTAGCTCATAGGCCACATCCCACACCATTACTGATGGCCCCTGATTCTCAAGATCAGCTTTTCAAAAGCATAAGAATGATAGTGGGGAAGAGGGAGAAGGAAAATTTCATTCTACAAGTGCCGTTCCCTTGATAGTTTGTTGGATCCAAGCCCATGCAGTTACTTAAATACTTATAACACTTTTTATTTATAACATTTGCATCATACCCTTCCTCTAAGGAGTGGTGTACATGGGCTTATCCCCATGTTACCTTTCACAATAACTCTGTGAGATAGCATGGATGATGGCCAAGCTAGATGTAACATGGGGGTTCTGTGGTTAGAACTCTCAACAATGATTCAACCCCCCGCCAAGCAGTCACAGGGTGACCTGGTTTGAATCAGGGCAATGACAAGAGAGCAGGGTCCAGTGCTGGATCCATTCATTCATTCATTCATCACATTTATATACCACCCAAACTTTTGTCTCTGGGCGGTAGAAATTGAAATTGAAATTCCCCTCCCATTTTTGCTGATGCATTTGCAATCAGCAAAAATGAGGAAGGGAATTTTGAGGTACCTTTGTGGGCAGCTGATGAATTTTTTGAGGCACAGAGAGTTTACCAATGGCTATACAGTCACCCCTTGCCAACCATGGTTTTGCCAACTATGGTTTTTACCAACCACGGCTTTGAGTGTATATAAATAGGAAATTGTGACAGGTCTTGCCAACTGAGATTCAAGTATCTGCAGTTAGTGAGGGTTTTTGGTTTTTTTAGTGATGGGTTTTTTTTAGCTATTGGGGGGGATTCAGAGGTGCAATTGGCTCATTCCTTTTGGTGACCCTTGCTGACCCCTGCCAATTTAAAATGCCTTTGAGTGATTAAAAAAATTTCCAGAGGTTTGATCTGCTCATTCTTCTTGGTGACTCCTGGTGATATCAAAGGATTTAAAAAAAAACATTTTGGGGGTATTTTCCCCTTTATTTTTAGGTCCTTTTGTGGTTGTGGTTCCCCTACGTCCCTGTTTCCCATAGACTTTAATGCCTCGCCAACTGCAAATTTGCCAATGGCAAGGTTTTGCCAGAATGGAATCCTAGTGGTTGGCAAGGGATGACTGTATTCTTGCTTTATAAAAGTGCATGCTTGGTGAAAGCAACAGCAGCAGCACTTCAAATACTGATGCTGCTCGTGGTGGCAACCAGCCACTGCACTTAGCAGGCCAGCATTTTCCCCACTTCATCAATGGTAGGTGGTAGAAGCTGCAAACAGTGGCACTTGAAAGACTGTTGCTGCTGCTAAATATTTTTTTAAACATCATTTTAAAATGTTTGTAGTGCTTTTAATTATCTTGCTTGCTTTGATTTTTGTGCCTCGTATTTTATATTGTGTTAACCACTCTTGGGACATGACGGGCATGGGGCAGGAAAATATGAAAAAAAACTACCCCAGTATGGGGAAAAGCCCAGCTGTCACGCTGCTCGCTCTGTGTGTAGCTGCTCAGTTTGATGGCAGTAGCAGTGAGGCTGCAGTCGGCTGACCTCCAGAATAGCCCTGTCCAAGAGCAGTTGCTACACTATCAGAAGGTATTGAGGTCTCGCAAGATTTCAGAATGAGATCTAGTTTTTGGCTGAAATTTCGCAAGAATTGCCAAAGCTGTCAGGAACTATATAAGAGTGAACAGGCCAATGATGAGGGGCCAGAGCTTGAAACTAACCCCTTTCTTGTGGTGTAATTCAGAAACCTCTGAGGCTTGTGAGAAGAAGCAGATGTTTGCTGTGGTCCTGTGACCTGGGTATTTGGGAGCTTGACAACTACTTAGGGACACTGGTTTTAGATGGTAAATCAGGTTTTCTCAGTTATTTTTTTTGAGAAATCTATATTCTAATCATAGGACTTCCATTTCACATATAGTTTGGCCTTGTGTGTTTGGTACAAGATCATCCAGTAACCTCCACAGATGAGCAGACATCTAAAACCCCCACTCCCTCACTTTTGGGTTCAACATTCTCACCTCTACACTGGCTCGCTTTATAGAGCAAGTGAGAATTTCCAATATCCTATGGAATATGACTGAATATTTTTACTATTTTAAAGAAGCACATCCTTTTCCATAGAGGAAAGAACTAAAATGTAAAACACTATCTATCTATCTATCTATCTATCTATCTATCTATCTATCTATCTATCAATTTGGTTTGAAAAGTGGTATAAAAATATTTTTGAGCAGGATCCAGGCTAAGTTAGTTATGACAAAGCACCACTGAAATAAATGAGATACATCAGTCACGATTAACTTAAGCACCATTAATGTCAGAGGCTGACATGTTGCATGGGGGTAATGGAGCCAGAAGACATTGATGCCACTGCTGCTGTGTACACGGAGAGAGCTGGTGCTTGTGGTAGCAAGCATGAACTGTCCCCACTTGCTAAGCAGAGTCTGCACTGGTTTGCATTTGAATAGAAGACTACATGTGTGAGCACTGTAAGATATTCCGCTTAGGAGATGGGGTCGCTCTGGGAAGAGCACCTGCCTGCTTACATGCAGAAGGTTCCAAGTTTCCTCCCTGGGAGCATCTCCAAGACAGGGCTGAGAAAAACTCCTGTCGGTAATCTTTAAGAAGCCGCTGCCAGTCTGTGAAGACAATATTGAGCTAGATGGACCAATGGTCTGACTCAGTATATGGCAGCTTCCTATGCTCCTGTGCACAGAAGCAGCAAGGCCACTGTCCCAGCTGGCAGTTGCACAAGCTGCGTCCCTGCATGCAGTTCTCCCATTGTGGTGAACAGAAGAAAGCATGAGCACGCAGCTTTCATGTCAGGTCAGCGGCATCACTGCTTGCATGTATGCAGCAGTGTGGCTGTCAAATTGAGTCTTCTGGCTCCATTACCCTTGTGCATCATGTCAGTCAGTGGGACTTGGTCATGACTAACTTAGTCTGGATCCTGCCTATTATTATTCCTGCCACCAACACCAACACCCATAGGTGCACCAAGGTCATTTTGGAGCTTGGACCTCAAGGCCCTTGGAGGCCCCCTTCCCCTGAAAATCAAGCATCATCAATCTTGGCCGGGCAACCACACCACCTGGGACAGACGAAAGAGGATTTGGCGGCCCATGGGGCTGAGAAGGCCCTGGACTTAGGCCCCCAAGTCCTGGGGTAAGAGCACCTCTGCCGCCACCACCACCACCACCACCACCAGGGCACCTTGACCAATTTCGCTTTATAAAACAGTTTACATGGAGCTGATGAGAAATACTCACAAAAACCAATCCACTGCAATGATAAGGGTGATATCATCTGTAGGCAAACCAACAGATGTCAGGACAATCACCATGGTGACCAGGCCAGCCTGAGGAATTCCTGCTGCACCAATGCTGGCAGCTGTAGCTGTGATGCTGTTCAGATAAAAAGGGGCCCGAAACAATCAGTCTGTGTGGTTTTCTTCTAAGACCACAGCATGCAAATGTTCCAAGAGTGTTTCAGACTAAAAACCGAAAGTCTAAATTTCTCTAAATTGGTGATTTTGATGCTAAGCGCTGTTGCTTGGATGTGTAGCTGGTGTGCATCGCCAAAAGTATTTGTTTTCTCCTTTATGTTTTAATGAAAACATTTGGCACATAAATTAGATAATTCATCACTATTACTCTCTGATTCATCAAACAGACAATACAGTATTAATAAATTAGATGCAGCATTCATGAACGCTATTCATATGCATATACACTATGAATACAGTATTCATCTACTAGACAAAACACCCGTGGAACATCTCATGCATGTATACAGAGCAGAGCATCCCCCAATACATATATATCTGAAAATATAATTTTCTATTTTATTGACTAGGGCTGTGTGTCGTGTCGGATCCGACTTGCCCTGTGTTATGACCCAACAACCCATATTCTGGCTATTGGGGAAATTGGGAATAAACAAATTCCTACAGTTCAATGGAGTTCTGACACCTGTTTTGGATCCTCGCTGCCCTCCCCTCTTCCTTTCCCCCAATTCCACTCCCACCTCCCCTCCCCTCCACTACTTCTCCTTTCTCCATCTCCCTCCACTTAACCAAATTCTCTTCTTGTGACTGGGTGGGGGCAGGCTGCCTCTGGAGGCTTACTCCCAGGTAAGTGTGCATAAAGAGGCAACCTAAAGCTTGCAGTGCTCTTCATGGCAAACTCATACGTAGGGGGGATTACTTGCCCTTTATCGATTTGACAGAATATCTGATACTCCACAGAAAATTATTAATGTTGACAAATATTGGGTATTAATGTAGATATTTCAACATGCATAAGGAACAAGGGAGTGTGCTAAACCGTTGCAGTAAAAAGCAAATCTGCCAGGAGAGAAGTAATCATAAAGGGCCCAATGGCAATACAGTGTCAGTGGTGGCAGGTCTTTCCAGGACTGTGTGCAGACACTGGCTCTGACATGTACATATAATTATAAAAAGGTGTTTGCCCTCATATTATGTGAGAAACAGTCCTCAGCATCAATGTTACATAGAAGCAATTGAACTTGTGACTTTTTTGAGGATTGACATACCTGATTGTGATAATCTGTCCAAAGTTTAGATCCATGTTATTAACCTGTGCAATGAAAATTGCGGCCAGCGCCTCATACAAAGCTGTTCCGTCCATGTTAATAGTTGCACCCACAGGGAGCACGAATCTTGTAATGCGTTTATCCACTCCATTATTTTCTTCCAAACACTTAAACGTGATTGGTAAAGTTGCAGAACTAAAGCCAAAGGGGAACAAAACCCAGACAGATAGCACTACCACATTGTGAAAAAGTAGGACATTTGCTGTGGATGGTGTCTAAACACTTATAATTGACATCAAGAGCTGATTTACACGTGTGAATGAGCCATCCAGAACAAATACCAAAAACAAAAGTTCCTGTTGCCTCATATCATCTCAACAAAAATGCTTTTCAACTGAATTAGTTCAGATATTCAGCTGCAAGTCAATGCCCTAATCCAGCCAAGGTCTGCTTATGGAAGCAGGCTTCTGCATGCCCATCACTTGTTGGATCAGAAAGGGCAGATGTAAAATGAATGTGCATTGAAATATGCATCAGAATGTGCATTTAAGTGTGAATTCAATCTATGGTCACTGTGTTGTTTTCAATGATATGCACATTCAAATGTGCATCCCTATTGATATTCGGGCACGATCAGTCATGCGTAGCTTTGGAAAGCATGACTAGAGTAGACTGGGGTATAAGTGCTGAGGAATTAAGGGATGTCCAAATGAGAACTGTTTCTCATGATCATGATACAAATTCATTCCATGCAGAATTCCACCTGAAGCCAAATTTGACTTGGCTGTGAACATCCCTACCTTGAAGATGTTCCCAAGGCTGTGATGAGAGCTTGAATCAATCCTCCAATGAAGACCCAAGGGTTCTTCCGCGTGATTAGGAAGTAGAGTAGCGGGAGAACGACAATAGCATGGATGAGCAAGCCAATGATAACAGTTATAGTATACATGGCCAGCTGCCCTCCAATCACGCCCATGTCTTCCATCTCAACAATTTTTCCAGCAATCAAAAACATGATACCAAGTGGTGCATACCTACAAACAAGTCAAACATGTAATACTGTGCTGTGCAAAATACCCTTACTCTTTAGAACTTCCCTGCCCCATTCTAAAAGGATGTGCAGCATATGTTTACTTGGAAGTAAGCCTCACTTTGTTCAATGGGACTTAATCCCTAGATTGCAGCCTTAGTGCTAAACTACACATTACTGTAAGCACATGCTATACAGCTGTGTATTTGTTTTTTCTTTAATAACCTCATACAAAGGGAGAAGATCTGGATCAGGGCTGTGGATAGTGGGGAGGGTTTGTTTTGGGTAAG
Organism: Hemicordylus capensis; assembly: GCF_027244095.1. NCBI lineage: Eukaryota > Metazoa > Chordata > Lepidosauria > Squamata > Cordylidae > Hemicordylus > Hemicordylus capensis. The sequence goes on along the minus strand of NC_069658.1, from coordinate 25,902,601 downwards.
AAAAGTTAACAAATGCAGGATGGAAGAGACCTGGCTTGGCAGCAGTGCACATGAAAAAGACTACTGTGTCTTAGTGGACAAAAAGGAAGCCAGCAGTGTGATGCAGCTGCTAAAAAAGCTAATGCAATCTTAGGCTGCACACAATCAGTGGTGTGCAGATCACAAGAAGTAATTTCTCCACTCTATCCTGCACTGGTCAGACCTCACTTGGAATGTTGGCGGACATCCTGACCAATGAAGCATGGTATTTCTGAAAAGTTCAACTAACTCATCTACATCCCTTGCTCAGCAGTGGGGGATAATTTTGACAAGCTCCCCTTCCCCAGAAAGTGCTCTGTGCCTCTTAAAAATATGACCCTGAAGGTCATGTAGTCCTCAGGAACGTATTTTGAGGTGACACAGAGGTCTTCCAAAGGAAGACCAGGCTGTCGAAACCTTGTCTAAGGAGGAACGGTTGAAGGAGCTGGGTATGTTCAGTCTGGAGAAGTTAAGGCTAAGGGGAAATATGATAGCTGTTTTCAAATATCGGAAGGGCTGTCATATAGAAGAAGGAAGAGGGTTTGTTCTCTGTTGCTCCTGAGCAGCACTGTCCTTAGGGCAGGGCAAGCAGGGTGACTGCCCCAAGTCCCATTCTTTTAACTACCCCCTAAGATTAACCGCAAGCCACTCCCCCCCACCACACTGGCTGATTTACCCCAGGCCCTGCACCCCACCAGGGCTCTTTAAGCACAGCCCTGCTCCTGGGAGCAGGACTAGAACCAATGGGCTGAATGAGGAGGAAGCAGATATAGGCTTGATTCTGGATGAATTTCCTAACTATACGAGCTTTTTGACAGTGGAACAGCCTTCCTCATGGAGGGCTCTCACGCTGTAGAGGTTTTCAAGCAGAGGTTGGATGGCCTTCTGTCAGGGATGTTGTTGCAGTGTGGCACTCCCAGGTGGGAAGTCCTGCAGCTGAATCACAGGGCTGCTCCTTATCCTTGCTAGGATGACCTCGGAGCCTCCAGGGTCCTGGGTTACTTCACCTGGATGAAGTGCACTTCCTCATGGCCTGATCTCTCTCTGGAGGGCTGAGGCCTCATCTGCTCTCATCCCTGACCACAGCCATTTTATGGAGCTTGGAGCTTCTCATGTGATGCCACCAGGCTCCACCCTGTCCCCTTACATCTACCTTTATTAGGGTAGACTATACAGCTGGCTGTCCCCTTTGTCCTGTTGCCCTCCCCCCGGAACCCTCTCCTCCTTCCCCCATCCCTTCTGCCACCCCATGCCAGGGCAGGTTTCCCTTGCCTCTGTCCATGGACCCTCTGCAGCCGCATTATTACTGAGCTCCCAGTAGGGTGGCACTGCCTTCTCCATGCTTGTCTGTTCCAGCTGCTCTCTCTTGCTCCTGCCAGCTAATTACCACATGGCAGACCTATTTTAGTTAAGTTGTGGGTTCAGTTTATCCTGTTCTGAAGAACTCAAAAGCTTGCTCACTACTATGTGACATTTTAGTCGGTCCTAATAGCCACCTAATGGCACAGCGGGGAAATGACTTGACTAGCAAGCCAGAGGTTGCCGGTTTGAATCCCTGCTGGTATGTTTCCCAGACTATGGGAAACACCTACATCGGGCAGCAGCAATACAGGAAGATGCTGAAAGGCATCATCTCATGCAGCACGGGAGATGGCAATGGTAAACCCCTCCTGTATTCTACCAAAGACAACCACATGGCTCTGTGGTCACCAGGAGTTGACACTGACTCGATGGCACAACTTTACTTTAATAAAGGTAATATCCTATTATTACCCCACTTTGGTTTTTGAAGTGAACTGATGCTACAGGAACTTATATCAGTTAAGAAGTAGGCTGTTTGCTAGTGATAACACCAGTCCAGTTAAATCAAGTCGAATTCAGCTTCAGCACTTACCACATAATTAGTGCTACCAGTCGCATGATAGCCTCGTTCAGACTATCAAAGAAGTCCCTTAATGCTCGCCCTTGCTCCTTCATGTTCCCTATCACCAGTCCGAAACTGATTGAGAAGACGACTAGGCCAAGTGCATTCACTCCATTTACAGCCCCTGGAACTGGGATCATCTCCTTTTTCAGTTGGGTTAGGTTCCCCATTGCCTCTGATACGTTGTTTATAATGGCAGCAAAGACAGATGTTTCGTTCGATTCAACGGGCACACTGGTAGGTATTCGTTCCTCATAGTTTGTTTTGAACTGTTAGGGGTGGAGGAAAGAGGAGAGATGCAATATTTGTGTCTTCTCCAGGCATTACGGAGACATTAGTCCTAGGGCCACTCAGTTGTAACTAGCCGAAAATATTCATGAAATCCTCTGATATGAAACTGTGGCCCTCCAGATGTTGCTGGTCTACAACTCCCATAATCTTCTGTCAATGGCCAGTGACCAGGGATGACGGGTGTTGCAGGCCAACATCTGTAGGAAGGCCATGGCTTGAGACTTCTGCTATATACATTTAAACTTTTCTGAGGATGGGGATTCTAATTTTGATTTATATTTTGTACAACAATGTATTTTTTGTTTCTGCATTCTTTCTTTTGTTCTGTAACAGCAATAACTACTACTACTGTTACTACCCCCAAGAGTATTTACATAGCTCTCATAGTAAGCCATGGGACCCAAGAAGAAGACCTAACTAGCAAATCTGATTTTTGTTCTGGGCTGATTTAGCCTCGTGGCTTCCTGGGAAAATAGTAGCACTGGGCCAATAAAAACAAGAAGCCAAACCTAATATGGCGCAACTGAAAACTTGTCCAACTTAGTAAGATGTTCTAGGACCATCCCACACAGTAGATTTTTAGGTGTATACCTAATTTTAAGAAAATGTTCACACCAGCTCAGTGGCAGATCATCTGCTTTGCAAGCACCAAGTCTCAGAGTGAATTCCTGGTTTCTCCAGGTAGGGCCGGGAAAGGCTCCTGCCTGAAGCCCTGAAAAGCTGCTGCCTGTCAGAGTAAACAGGACTGAGCTGGATGGACCAATGGTCTGAGCTCCCTGTGTTCCTATGAACATGTGACTGAAAATACATTTTGTATACATAAAAGGGTTGGTTGATGTTCTCACTCTCAAGTGCATGCTCTGTGGCAAACACAGGTTTGCTACCACATAATGTGTACAATGGCTCCTGGCAACTGCATTAAGATGCAACGCTCTTTTATAATGCTCTTTGGTCCCATAGTGCAAACGTTAGGACTATAAATTTTGAATCCAGTGATCAGAGTTCATATCTCAGTGGGACCTTGTTAGACATTGAGGATAGGGCCATAGCTCAGTGGTAGAGCATCTGCTTTGCATGCAGAAGGTCCCACGTTCAATCCCAGGCACCTCTAAGTAGGGCTGGGAAATACCCATCAGACCTCTGGAGAGCTGCTTCCAGTTAGTGCAGCCAGTACTGAGCTAGATGGACCAATGGCCAGATTTGGTGTAAGGCAACTTCCTATATATAAACTTGCTCTATCTGTTAAAACTGCAAGAGCTTTTCACCAGCTCAAAACACAATGCAAAGAGGGGATTTTGCTCAAGAATGGAGCAACCAAGGGTGAATTTAAACAGTCCATTTTGAGTGGTGAAATGTTAGCACAAGATTTGGGGGGGGGGAAATTCCCTGAAATCCCTCAAATGAAATTTGTGATTGGTTTTCTACAGGAAAAAAAATGCCTACAGTTGTGTCACTGTTACAATACATGGGATGAATTATTTATTTATTTATTTGATTTTTATACCGCCCTTCCAAAATGGCTCAGGGCAGTTTACAATTAAAACAGGAACCGTTAAAACCAATAACAATTAAAACAGAAACCGTTAAAACCAATAACAATTAAAACAGAAATATAAATATAAACATCAATTAACAATTAAAACACCATTAAAACAATTAAACAATGTATAAGAATTAGCAACCATAAATGCATTTGTTAGGAGAATGACAAGGAATAATTTGCAGCCTTCAATCAATTTGCTCTAGGGGCTAGCCCCTGAGCTCCCATAATGGGTGGTGGAACTCTCTAAGGAATTTGCAAGATCATGTTCATGCACATCTTTCTCATCAGTGCCATGCTACTAATATGTACTGAATTTTGAAAATCTATTACTACTACTACAAATATGTATATACCACTCATCAACAAAATTCTCAAAGTGGTTTACATAGAAAAATAAATAATACATAAATAAGATGGTTCTCTGTCCCAAAAGGGCTCACAATCTAAAAAGAAACATAAGGGTGACACCAGCAACAGCCATGGGAGGGATGCTGTGCTGGGGTTGGATAGGGCCAGTTGCTCTTCCCCTGATAAATATAAGAGAATCAACACTTTAAAAGATGTCTCTTTGCTCAGTTAGCGGGGGTTAATCTGAGTGAAATGCCATGTAAAAATGTACAAATTATTATGTACACATTATTAGTTAATGTGATCTTGTTTCCATCATGACAACTATATGTAAGAGAAAGCAAGATATCAATGTTCACACAACTCATCATCAGGCAGAAGAGCTCTGTGTAATTCACGAGATAATCTACATGAAGTGAACAACACACTATTACCTGTTTAAAGCAGGCTTCCACCAGATTTGGAGGAAACATGTTTCTGAAAGGGAAAAAAAGGACAATTATCTGAGACATATTAAGGCCCATTCACACATTATCTTCAACACTCTTACAATGAGTGTACAATGTACACAGGTGCAGATCTATACACAGGTACTGTGATTCACACTATGAGGCTGTTCAGCCAAGGTGTCATGGCTCAGACTTCTGCCTCAGAAGATTCAGAGCAGGAGGATTCGCCTGCTAGTGAGTGCTCAGAGGCACAGCAACAGGATTTGGCAGGGAGACCAGACTCTGGAGCTGAGAATTCGCAAGAGCTGCCAGAATTTCTGATGGGGAGGAGCCTGGGATTTCACCTGTCTTGAGAAGGTGTCTCAAGAGGCAAGCTCAGTGGCAGTCACGCAGGCTCAGGAGATCACAAGAGAGGAAGCCGAAGTGCTGACTCAGGGAAGCCTGATTGGCTGCTGGTTCTCTTGAGCCATATATATTTAGCAGTCTCTCACTTGCTCAGATGCTGTTTGCAACTTTCGCTGGCGGCAGACAGTGTGCTATTTAAATTCCAGACTTTTCTGAGTTCCAGGTTGCCTTGTTTATGCTTTCCTGCTTTGTTCCGTTAATTCCTTGTTCTGGTGTCTTTAGCTCATTTCATTCCTTGCTTTGTGTTTTCTTTTCACTTATTACTCAGTTATTGTTAGAGGAGGGTACCTAGTTCAGTTCAGGGGACTTAATTCATTTACTATTTTCTTTGTGAGCCTTTTCTTTTCCTTCTTGCAGTTTCGCTGCTGCTTTTCTGTTATTTCATAAGGGGAGTGCTGAAGGGGGTTGTAAATCCTGTTGGGTTAGCTGAGCTAACAGATTTACGACACAAACCCAGGTTTGGGCAGCCCTGCCTAGGTTTGGCTGCCTGTGTGAAGTGCCAGGGTTGGGGCCAGTCCTGGTACTGCCTGCCTTGAAAGCCTGAGTTTTAAACTCAGGCTTTAACTTGGGTTAAAGGGTGTGAACACAGTTACAGGGTTGTGTTTGTGCCCGGGCTGCATGCAACTCGAGCACATACAGAGTTGGGCACCTAGAACATCCGACTCACAGGGGAATCCCTCAATGCACTGCACTGCTTGCGTGGAGCATTTTGGAATTTCTGGAGGCTGGGACTCGTGCTCGGAGCAGTGTGAATTGTGTGGGCACCCAACATCGCACCAAAAAGGAGATCATCAAGCATCTGGGGGAGGGGGAGGTAAATTCATCCCTGCCTTCTCCACCGCCCACCTACCCCGCCCCTCTAATGGCTGTGTGCATGACCTTATTAGGTTGAGCACAGTACAGTAGTAAACTTCCTATCTGTACCATGCATTTGCGGGGCCTGTACTCAGGTTCACTTTTAAAATAAGCACAGGTACAGCCATTCACACAAACACATGTATAGGTGTACAGACATCTGTACACCTGTACAGCATAATGTCTGAATCGGGCTTTAGACATCTTTCCCCATCTTTTACCAAGCAGAAGTTTTCACTTACTTTTATAATTAGGCAAAGAAAACCTGGTGCATGTTTTCTAATTTACAGAGCAGAGCTGTCCAGGCAGTATGCAAACTGGGGACACTACTTGCTGAGAACATGCTTGAAAGCCCTGCCCCTGCCGTGACATATGCAGTTCCCGCTTCCCCCCACCCTCACCCAACAGCATTTGTCTGATTACAGGGAGGATCTCTCATAAGTACAGTGTTTGTCCCAGAAGACAAACACTGTACGCATGAAGGGGGCAGGGTTTTCATGCGCATCATACGGGGGCGTGACTTTCAAGCACATTCTTGGTGACATTGTACATGAGTACATCATCCCCAGATTGCATAATTCCTGGACAGGGCTAGAGAAATAGCATTATCTTCCGGATTGTCAAACTACATATTTCTCGAAATGTGTAACCTGAGCCTTCCATGCTTGTTCTTTAATCAAGAAAATAACTGGATCCTATCACTGGATCCTGAGATAAGATGTAGTCCTATGCCTTTACTGGGGATTAAGCCCCACTGAATTCAGTTGGACAACCTAGAGTGAAATTTAAAATCATGCAAGATGCAAGAGAACGTGGAGGACTGGCTATCCCAAATGTGAAATTATATTGCACAGGTATTTGTGGACGGATATAAAGAAAACGAATGTAGAAATTAAAAACCACCCCATTAGGAACAGCTTGATGAAGGTATGGGATAAGTACAAAAAAAGGATAAGTCCAACATTTTCACTGGTAGCTTCAATATTAAATATATATTTTCACAGAGAAGAACATATAAAACAATTTGATCAATGGCGAGCATACGATTTGCAGAGTCTTATGGCGGGAAGATCAAAAATGAAATCTTTTCAATGTTTAAGTCAATAATGGAAAGAAACTCCTTCCTGGTTACCATAATTACAGATAACCAGCATAATTCGGGAAGAAGTACAGAAGTAAGGTGAGAATAACAGAATTTGAAATTTTAATAACAAAGAACTCAGAACACATGCTAGGCCTTATATATAAACTTCTATTGAAATATGACTCAGAATCTGAACAGGTGAAGGATTGTATGGTAAAATGGATGCAGAACTTAAACAGAACAATAGAGATGCAACAGTGGGAATTTCAATGGAAGGTGAATATAAAATTTACAATGAATAGTACTCTAAGGGAAAATTGGTATAAAATGTACCTGCATTGGTATATTACTCCAGCAGTAATTTCAAAGATGAACTATCCTGGAGACTGTTGGAAATGTATGGAGCAGACAAGTACTTTCTATCATATGTGGTGGACATGTAAAAAAGCTCAAAATTTTTGGAAAACAATACATTCCAAGATGCAGCAAATTTTGCATACAAACTTCCCTTTTCTCCCAGAAATATTCATGTTAAATTTTACTAAACCGCATATTCCCGCAAAACAGACTGAATTTTCTTTATATATGATAATGGCGGCAAGAATCCTTTATGCTTCCTGTTGGAAAACAAATTTGATTCCAACTTTAGATGACTGGCATCTCAAACTTTGGGAATATGCATCAATGGCCAAAATAATTGCATATATTAAAAATAAATCTGAGGATTTTTTCTTTCAAGTGTGGGAACCATTTATTCAATATAATATATCACAGGGATTGGCACTCCATTCGAGATTTGGCTTTTCTTTGTAGAGGAAATTAATGCAGACAGCAAGAATATCATTGTTGTTTCAGTCCTGTACTCAATAATGTGTAGAGTGTGGTGGGTGGGGAGAGATATGTTGGCTGAAGGAATTTAGGTTGACGTATATAGACTATATTGAGAATCTTTGTAATTGCTGGGTTTGATTATTCTGTTTCTTGTTTCTTTTTTCTTTTCTGTTTCTTATTTCTCTTTGTTTATATCTTTTTAAAACAATAAAATAATTTTTTTTAAAAAAATGAATTCAGTTGGACTTCCATCATGGAATCATTCATAGGACAGTCATCATCCTTAATCTGTTCACTCCAAAGTTCTCTCACATGGCAGTACTCCTAAGATACATGTTTCAGAATGGTAGCAAGAATGGTAACTGGTACAGGAAACAGACATCTCTTTGGGGATAGAGACGACAGGCAGTTTAGAAAGATATGACACCAAGAACCCTCCAGGAAAGACACATTGAGGAAGATGAAGACTGGTTAGATCATCAAATGAGCATGTCTTCAGTGGCTATGATATTCTTGTAACAAGGACAAATCAGGCTTGTGTTCTCAGCATGACTACATTGGGCAGACTCTCACTTCTGCGTGTACATAAGAACATAAGGAGAACCTTGCTGGACCCAGCATCTTGTTTCCCACATTGGCCATCCTATTTGTGGGAACCCACAAGTAGGAGATAAAAGTATGCTCCCTCTCCTGCCATTGCTCCCATGCAACTGGTATTCAACAGGTATAGTACCCTAAGCCTGGAGGGAGCATAAAGTCATCAAGATCAGAAGCTGCTGATAGACTTGTCATCAATGAATTTGTCTCATCTCCATCTGAAGTAATCTAATCTGGAGATAATCTATGTGGTCGCTAAGAGTCAAGACTGACTCGAAAGCACTCAATCAATCAATAAAGCTAGTGAGCATCCTCACATCTTGTGGCAGTGAATTCCATAGACTGGTTGTGCTCTACAACAATCTGGATTCAAATTAAAAGTGCATTAGATAGTATAACACACTTTGCGCTGTTTTTCAATCCACTTCTCTTTCTATTTGTACTCTAGGTTAAAAACTCTCCTAAATACTATCTGAATATATATTTCTCTTAGGCGTACCATCGCTAATCCCATGCATGGCAGCTCTCATGAGAGTTCACAAGCAGCTGCCTGGATAGCAATGGGGACAGGGAAGAAAATGGCAATGACAGCCAGCCAGCAAAGATAACGGTGGCAAATGATGGTGGCCGACCAGCCAGCTGGCCAAAGAAAATGATGGTAGGCCCGCCCTCCTGACTTCACTGGTCTTCTTCATCTTGTTTCCTCATCTAATTCACACAGTGGCAGCCTCCTTCTCCTGAAGGGGCTCCTTCCTCACTCACAACCCCTCTCTTTGCAGACCCCTGCCCACTAACAGTTGCATTCCAACTGACCTTCACCATCATAGGCTCCACCTCATCTGCATATGGAATCCCCACTGCCCAATCAACATGGTGCTTCTGCTCTCACAGGCTCCTCCTCCCTATCTGCAGATGGAATCCCCACTGCCCAATCAGGTGCTTCTGCTCACGAACTTTCACGAGAGCTGCCACACACGGGATTAGCCACGGGTATGCCTTAGTGATATACATATAAAGACTAGTGGGCCCAGGCGCAGAGCATCTGCGCCTCTAGTTGGGCTCAGCTGTCCCCCACCCCCCCATGCTGGCATGCCCGGCTTTCTGGCTGTCACACAATGTCAGGCTCCTTCTCCTGAAGGGGCTCTTTCCTCCCTCATGACCCATTTTTTCGCAGACCCCTGCCCGCTATCTATCTATCGATCTATCTATCTATCTATCTATTCCTCTCCTCTACAATCAAGAACATCTTCTGACCAGTAACAGTTGCATTCCAACTGACCTTAACCATCACAGGCTCCTCCTACTTATCTGCATATGGAATCCCCACTTCCCAACCACCACGGTGCCACAGACTCCGCCTCCCTATCTGCATATGGAATCCCCACTGCCCAATCAGGTGCTTCTGCTTGCGAACTCTGTCAGCCAATCACCTCCTCCCCCTCTGTCAGCCAATTGCCTCCTTTCTGCCATGTCCCCACACATAGCCCGTCTTAGAGAAATAAGTATATAGATAGATAGATGCTGGCTGCTGTTAGGCTATGCTTTGAAAAATACTGCAAACTGAGGAAAACTAATAAATGTTATGTATATATTTGTTTACTGCATTTCAATACTGTCAAGTCATTAAATTTCATGGTGATTTACAACAAAAGAAATTGATAAACAATTAAGACCAATTAAAAGAATTAAAACAAAATTAAACAATTGGAAAGAAAGCTATATTATTTCACTGTTACAGCATCATTATGTTAGAGAAGGGCGGTGGAAAAGTAATACTTTTGCTGATAAGTGGAGATGGTTTATTATATACTGGCCAAACAAGGTGCATTCATCTAATGACATGTTACATTTGTTTAATGTACTATACATTACCTATGTTTTAAGATTTGTATAGTTTCGTGATTTATGCTCTATTGCCTTATATAACGGAATATTAATTATATCCTGTAAGTTTTCATCAGTTGTTTTTGTCTTAAGACATAACTTCTATGTTTAACTTTATATATATTTGCTATCTGTTAACAACAAAAATGAATTGCAGTCAGGCAGCATGATCCTGTACATGGATTTTAGCTATGGCAGTGCATGTTAAGTCTTGCATGACTATGGCTAAAACATGAACCTATGCTTGGGATGTAAGGCCATGTTATGCAGCTCTGTCCCGTTTGCAATTAGAACTCCTTATTCTAGAAGAAAGAAGATGATGGCGGGGTGGGGGGGAGAAGAAAGAGGAGCAGCAGCCGCAGCAGCAACTCTTTCAGTCAATATTTGCAAGTCCCAAGGTCCTAATTTTACATAAAAGGTGGCTTCAAGTCCTACGTCGTTCTCTCCACCCAAACTGTGGAATTTGCTGCACCAGCATTACTACTGAGGCTGGAGGTAGATCTTGAGAATCAGCTTTGTTTCTTCACACCAGCACTGGGACTTGTATAGCCTTGGGAAGGGCCACAGCTCAGTGGGAGAGCACATGCAGAAGGCCTCAGGTTCAACCCCGGCCATTTCTAGATAGAACTGAGAAAGATTCCTATTTGCTGTATTCGTACAGGGAGCTGCTATCAGCCAGTGCAGATGACACTGAACTAGATGAACCAATGGCCTGACACAGTAGAAGGCAGACTCCTATGTAGTTCATTTTATTAATGCACTAGTATTTTGAAGCCCGTTATAATAACGGGCGCTAGCCTTTTCCTCTCCCCTTTACTGTTTTTTTTAAAAAAAATACTGACGACGACGCTGCCGCCGAAGTCCCATGCTCCCTCCCTCCCAACTTCCGAAACCACCTTACCCCTCCCGTGACAGTTGAGAAAAGAAAGACCTAAATTGAAGAGGGAGAGAGGAGCTCGCAAGCAGCGCTCCTCCCTCTGCAAAGACTCTGCCCGAACTGGCGCTTGGGGCGGAAAGGACGCCTCTTGCGTCCTTTCGGCCCCAAGCGCCAGTTCGGGCAGAGCCTTTGCAGAGGGAGGAGCACTGCTTGCGAGCTCCTCTCTCCCTCTTCAATTTAGGTCTTTCTTTTCTCAACTGTCACGGGAGGGGTAAGGTGGTTTCGGAAGTTGGGAGGGAGGGAGGGTGGGACTTCGGCGGCGGCAGCATTTTTACTTTTACTTTTCTTCGGCCGCCACCCACCGCGGCCCGTGTCTCCGGCCGGGCCGGCCACCCAGGGCTCCGGCGGGCCCGCCACCCACCACCACCGCGGCTCCAGCAGGCCCGCCGCCACCGCCCGCGGCTCCGGCCAGGCCCTCCGCTGCCCGGGGCCTCTCCCTTGTCGCCGCGGCGTGTCCTCTGGCCAAGGCGGCGGCGGCCAGTGTCGCCCGGCGCCGCTCACCCGGCTTCTTCGGGGTGGCCACTTCTGGCCGCCCAAGATGGCCACCGGGTGCCGGTGGTCGTGTCTCCCTTGCTCTGTTCTGCGCATGCGCTCCGCGCATGCGCAGAACAGGCCAGGGAGGCACGGACACACGCTTGGTGTCCGTCCACGGACGGACACCAAGCGTTTTATTATAGAGGATTGCCTGCACATTGGTTGTGGGATCTGGCACCATATTTGTCCAGCATTTACTGAAGTGTGATTTGCTTAAAAAAAAGAAAGAAAGAACCTCCTGTGTTGTCAGGGGGGCAACTAAAGTGGGGGAAATACTAAACAGAGGCCACATTGTCATGACAACCATCGTGGTTAAAGACTTAACTGTGAGTGGTGAGCCCTGTGCACTCCCACAGAGTGTGAGAACCTGGAATTTCTGGGCTATCCCAGTTAGATCACTGCAGTTATTCAGCATTGAACCAGGACAAATAACCAGAATTCGATCTAACTCTTTAACCACAATCATTCTCAACACAAGAACACAGCAAAAATGTTTTTTTAGTTCTTGTAATATATGCAGGGAAACTTTAAGCACAATCCATTCCCTCCTGCCCACACAGTTCACAGAGCTGCACACATGACAGTAGAGACCACCTCTATACAGACTACAGGTCTGTCTCCAAACTTTTGTGGCTGGGCAAAGTAATTGTGAGGGTGGTTGCCTCCCAGCTCCAGTCTTGGAGGAAACTGATTATCTTAACCCATTTCAAATTGGCTTTCAGGCTGGCTATGGGGTGGAGACTGCCTTGTTCGGCCTGATGGATGATCTCCAACTGGGAATTGACAGGAAGTGTGACTCTGTTGACCCTTTTGGACCTCTCAGTGGCTTTCGATACTATTGACCATAGTATCCTTCTGGAGCGTCTGAAGGGATTGGAAGTGGGAGGCACTGCTTTGCAGTGGTTCCGCACCCACCTCTTGGGCAGGTTCCAGATGGTATCCCTTGGAGACTACTCTTCTTCAAAATCTGAACTTTTGTATGGTGTGCCTCAGGGCTCCATATTGTCTCTGATGTTGTTTAACATCTACATGAAACTGCTGGGAGAGATCATCAGATGACATTTGCTGATGACACTCAAATCTATTTCTCCATGTCAGCATCATCTGGAGAGGGCATAACCTCCCTAAATGCCTGTCTGGAGTCGGTGATGGGCTGGATGAGGGATAACAAACTGAGATTGAATCCAGATAAGACAGAGGTACTCATCGTGCAGGGTCAAAACTCGAGAGACAATTTTGATCTGCCTGTTCTGGATGGGGTCACACTTCCCCAGAAGGAACAGGCACGCAATCTAGGGGTGCTTTTGGATCCAATCCTCTCCCTGGTGTCCCAGGTTGAGGCAGTGGCCAGAAATGCCTTCTATCAGCTTTGGCTGATATGCCAGCTGCGTCTGTTTCTTGAGAAGAACAACCTCAAAACAGTGGTACATCGGCTGGTAACCTCCAGACTGGACTACTGCAATGTGCTCTATGTGGGGCTGCCCTTGAATATAGTCCGGAAATTATAGTTGGTCCAGAATGCGGCAGCCAGGCTGGTCTCTGGGTCATCTTGGAGAGAACATATTACTCCTGTATTGAAGGAGCTACACTGGCTGCCAATATGTTTTTGGGCAAAATACAAAGTGTTGATTATAACCTATAAGGCCCTAAACAGCTTGGGCCCTGGGTATTTAAGAGGACGTCTTCTCTTCATCATGAACCCGACCGCTCATTAGGATAATCAGGAGAGGTCCGTCTGCATTTGCCACCAGCTCGTCTTGTGGCTACTCAGGGACAGGCCTTCTCCGCTGCTGCTCCGAGGCTTTGGAATGCGCTCCCTGCTGAAACAAGAGCCTCCCCACCTCTGACAGCTTTTTAAAAGTCTTTAAAGACACATCTGTTCAACCAGGCTTTTAATTAATATTGTTTTAATGGTTCTAATGCTGTTTTAAAATATTGTTTAAAAATTTAAAATTGTTGTAATGTTTTAAACTTTTTGTTTTAACTAATGTTTTACTTTCTGTTTTTATTTTGTTGTAAAGCACCTGGAGACAGAAGTTTTGGGAGGTATAAAATATGTTTGTTAAATAAATAAATAAATAAATAAATAAATAAATAAAACTAGCTTACCCTGCACAGAGCATCTGTGTGCCCTTTGGGGCCGGCGCTTCCCCTCCCCCACCTTATGCCCCAGTTTGCGCTGCTAGCTCACTTTCCTCGCAGTGTGGCTCTGGCAGCTGCCTGGCTCCTCTTGGCGGTGTGGCTCTGCTGCCTGCCTCCTCTCACCCCTGTTGGGCGTGGCTCTGCTGCCCTCTGTCTCTTCATGGCAGCCCAGCCACTGCCTCACCACAGCCGGCCCAGACCCACCACTTCCTTACTGCGTCTGGACCGGGCCCACGCGGCTCTGCCGCCTGCCCAGCCGGGCTTCTCTTACAAGTGAGCTTCTCTTATGAGCCCCTGGTGGCGCAGTGGTAAAACTGCCGCCCTGTAACCAGAAGGTTACAAGTTTGATCCTGACCAGGGGCTCAAGGTTGACTCAGCCTTCCATCCTTCCGAGGTCAGTAAAATGAGTACCCAGAATGTTGGGGGCAATATGCTAAATCATTGTAAACCGCTTAGAGAGCTCCGGCTATAGAGCGGTATATAAATGTAAGTGCTATTGCTATTGCTATTGCTAAGTGAGGCTCTGCCACCCACTGCCTTCTCCTCTTCCTGGTGGTTGCTGTTGCCTCCTCCTCACCGCTGCCACTGCCTCCCCACCGCCTCCCCACCACAGCCAGAGCCGCCACCGCCTCCCCGCGACATGCTTCTGCCCCTTCATTCCCCCATTCCCAGCAACCAGGCCTGGACCTGGGCCTACCTCTGCCACTGCATCCCCACGCCATGCACATCTGGCCAGTTTAGAGAATTAATTATATCGATTCTCCAAATTGTAACTATGGCTAATCCTGTGTGTAGCGCTCTTATGAGAGTTCACAAGCAGAAGCACTGTGGTGATTGGGCAGTGCAGATTCCATATGCAGATAGGGAGGAGGAGCCTGTGAGAGCAGAAGCACCATGGTGATTAGGCAGTGGGGATTCCATATGCTGATAGGGAGGCAAAGCCTGTGGCACCGTAATGATTGGGCAGTGGGGATTCCATATGCTGATAGGGAGGAGGAGGCTGTGATGGTTAAGGTAAGTTGGAATGCAACGATTACTGGTCGTAAGATGTTCTTGATTGTAGATGAGAGGAATGGATACACACACACACACACAGTGGGCAAGGGTCTGAGAAGAGAGGGGTTGTGAGGGAGGAAAGGGCCCCTTCAGGAGAAGGAGGCTGCTGTTGTGTGCATTAGATGAGGAAACAAGTGAGACAAGATCTCTTAACTCAGGAAATGAGGGAGGGAGAAATAGGTAGGGGAAGAAAGAGAGAGGGGAAGAGTGAGTGGAGGAGAGAGAAAGAGAGAGAAAGAAGGAAGGGCGAAGGATGGGTTTGGGTCTGTGATCGGCCTGAGGGGAACGAGCAGCCATGGTGGCACCTACTGGTTGCAAGGAAGGGCCCAGTTAATCACTGCTGCTGTTTGGGGCTACCGAGGCCATTGGTGGAAGGAGGGAGGCAGGCAGGCAGGCAAGCAAGGGAAGGACCTGGGCCTGTCAGAGGCCTGAGGGGAATGAGCGGCCATGGAGGTAGTGGCAGCAGGGAAGGGTCCAGTCAACCACTGCTGCTGCTGCTCCTGTGAAGAGGAGCAGGAACGGGGCTCGAGTGAGAAGGTCTCTGGGGTAGGGGCTGCAGCTTGACCAATAGACACTAGGGATGTGCAAACAGGTTCGACGTCGAATGTGTTTGACGTTGAACCAATTCAGTTTGACGATTCGGGGTAGAACCGAACCATCCCCTGATTGGTCTGACCATGCCCTGTTTGGTACATCCCCCGTTTGGTCGGACCCCAGACCAAACACCCCCTGACTGTTCAGGGGTTCATGGAATTTTTTTAAAAAAAATTTTTAACTTATCCCCTTCGAGGGAGTTGTTGGAGGCGGCGGCGGGTGTGTGTCTGTCCGTGGAGGTCCCTCTTCCCCCCGCCGGCCACCCTTCATGCCTATACCAGCTGTTCGGCCGGCTCTTTGGCCCGTTTGGGCCTTCCCCCTCCTTGTAGGCTGATGAGCCTGTGCAATTGGCCTCTGCATGGCCTGGGCCACTGCGCCGGAAGGGGAAGGCCCGAATGGGCTGAAGAGCCAGCCGAATGGCTGGTATAGGCATGAAGGGAGGTCAGCGGGGGGAGGGGGAAACTATGCGAACCCCCCTCCCCTCCGCCTCCAACATCTGCCCCGAAGGGGGTAAGTAAAAAAAAATTTTATTATTAAAAAAAAATCTTCATGAACCCCCGGACCAAACTTGGGGGGGGGCCTTCAAGGGGGATGCCGGACTGAACTGGCCCGGTCTGGTTTGGGTCCGCTATGGGCTCAAACTGAACTGGACCAGCTGGTTCTGTGCACACCCCTAATAGGCACCAGCAACATTGCAGTGGCAACCAATAGGCGAGAGGGAGATGGAGTAAAGGGATGGAGGAGTGACCAAGAGGGGTGAGGGGGATGGAAGCAACTGGATGGAGGAGGAGGAGCAGGGGAGCAGCTCAGGTGAGGGTGGAGAGATTTCTGAGGTGAGGGGGCCTGTGGCAGGGGGTGAGGGGAGCAATCAAGTACTAGCGCACAGTATGCTCTGCACAGCATCTTAAGCTAGTTCCCAATAAAGCCTGAACCCTTCCTCCATCCCTCAAACAAACATGGTGTTGCGTAGACAGCAACACACTCAGTTATTATGGGACACCTCTGCATACCTCACACAGAACTGCTATACAGTGGTCTGTTCCTCTTCCAGGGCTTTGGTGTGCAAGATTTTCTCACAAGCAACAGAAGTACTCTGTGCACTATGGGGCAGGAGAGGAATGCAATTCCTGAATATTTCTATGTGAGGCACAGAATTCCATGGCCAGGAAAGGAAAGAGTGTTTACACTCTCCCTTCCTGTGTACACACTATGCAAGAGATATGGGGCTGATAAGGCAACCTTTGTTTATTGCCCCAAATCTTTTGCCTGATTTAAGAGTTCTGTGTAATTCCAGAGGCTTGCATTTTCCCACCACTAAATACTGCACCAAAAAGAAATTGGATTTCAGCCTGCCAATCAGGGAAGCAACGGCCATCACAGTAACAGCATTTCCTTCTGCAGGCCATCACTGTCTCAACCATGAATGGTGAGACGGAGCAGGTCAGTGATGTGCCAATCCACTTTTGGCACTTGTAAGCACATGAGCGCTGTTTTGTTTAACATCTGAATAGGGCTATTATCTGATCTTTTTCACAGCCCAACCTTTGAAACCAATTGAGCAACAATCTATGCCTTATCACATAAGTGAACAAATGTACTTCAAAATTGATTACATATACTCATCCCACCCCCAACTTTCACTTTTCCTATATGTGGTTTTATTTATTTGTTATTTCTCTATGTAAACTGCTTTGGAATCATTTGTTGAAAAGCAGTATCTAAGTATTCTTTGTCGTTGTTGATCGTCCCTCCAATGCCACCCAAGCAGAGCATCATTTCCGCTTGACAGACGTTCTCCCTGGAGAAGCCCTCATGTCTGTTAACCTGGTATTAATTACACTGCAGACCACTTTATACCTTTTGTGGGGTTTACTGAGAAAAGGGCCTGAATAGGTTTATAGGGCTGTTTACTCAATTACAGAAGTCTGGATTGATTAATAAGAAGTTATAGTCAAATCTGCGTATATTTGTATTTGAATAGAATAAGAATAATATTTCGGGGGGGGGGAAGGATCATTTCTTCATTTTAAATGATGCACTTAGAGATCACTGGAAGTGCCACCTTAATAGTAGAGACATCTCTCCTCTTTCTCAGAGAAGGGAATATGGTACCTCTTTTAGGATGGTGCTTGCTGCAAGATGTGTGTGAATCATCCAAAAATGCAGGTGGGCAGATGGCACCTTGGAAGAGGCATTTCCTCTTCACTTTCACATACTACTACGATGACAGATATTTATATACCGCTCTTCAACCAAAGAGAGATTTACATAGAAACATAAATAATACACATATAAGAAGGTCCCCTGTCCCCAAAGGGCTCACAATCTAAAAAGAAACACAAGGCAGACACCAACAACAGCCACTGAAAGCATGATGCAGCTGTATTTTAAGCACCTGCAAAATTGCATTTTAAAAGCCTAAAGTAAAGTTGTGCTGTCGAGTTGGTTTCGACTCCTGGTGACCACAGAGCCCTGTGGTTTTCTTTGGTAGAATACAGGAGACGTTTACCATTGCCATCTCCCGTGCAGTATGAGATGATGCCTTTCAGCATCTTCCTATATCACTGCTGTTTCTCATAGGTGTTTCTCATAGTCTAGGAAACATACCAGCGGGGATTTGAACCAGCAACCTCTTGCTAGCTAGGCAAGTTACTTCCCCACTGCGCCTACTGCTCAATTAATCAGCAGCACCTTTTTCATTGATCAAAAGAATTTCAACTAGGGGTGTGCATTTTGGAATTTTCTTGTTTCGATTTATATCCGAATCGAAACAACCCCGTTTTGTTTTATACCCAAATTTTCTGAATCCGAATCAGCCCTGTTTTGTTTTGTAGCCGAATTTTCAGAATCTGAATCCGAATCAATTTGGATTTTTAAAAAGGGTACCAGGGCAAAAAGAGTGGGTGGTGCTGGTAGTGTCCAATGGGTGGAAGCTACCACCCAAATTTCAAAGGAACTAGGCAAAGGGCTGATATTTTGTGAATTTTTTAAATTTACACATCTTTAAGAATTTTCCCATAGGGAATAATGGGGATTCCAGCACATGTATCACTTCAAATCAAGGGGAAAGGGATGACCCAGAGTGGAGTGTGGTGGGTGGTAGTGCACAAAAGGGGCAAGGAAACTTCCAGAATTATCTCAGAAGAATTAGGAACATAGGGAACTGCCATATACTGAGTCAGACCATTGATCTATCTAGCTCAGTATTGTCTTCACAGACTGGCAGCGGCTTTTCCAAGGTTGCAGGCAGGAATCTCTCTCAGCCCTATCTTGGAGAAGCCAGGGAGGGAACTTGAAACCTTCTGCTCTTCCCAGAGTGGCTTCATACCCTGAGGGGAATATCTTGCAGTGCTCACACATCAAGTCTCCCATTCATATGCAACCAGGGCAGATCCTGCTTAGCTATGGAGACAAGTCATGCTCAACCACAAGACCAGTTCTCCTCTCCATTGGGCAAAGGGCTGATCTTTTGTGAATTGTTGAAGTTTACGTGTCTTTTAAGATTTCTCCCATAGGGAATAATGGAGGTTTCAGCAGCCCCATAATGCCATTTGGGGGGCACTGGGGTTTCCCAGAGCGAGGGGTTGTGTAGTGCACATAGGGTGCCAACCACCTCCATACCCACAAGCCCTTGGGGTACTGGGTTTTGTGTTTCTGAGGTGTTCATTGTAGATTCTCTGGTAGTATATGAGATTTTCAGTGAAAAACAAGAATCCACTCTCACATGCTACCAGAGAATCTGCACTCAGAACACCACGGAAACAACAGAACCCAGCACCCCATGGGTTAGCAACCCTTCCCCTGGCCAATGTGGGGTCAGTAAAGAGTGGCAAGAAGCAAAAGAGCCAATGGGGAACAAGGAGGGAATTGTCAGCAGGTCAGCCCATGATTTAGGTCACTGATCAGAAGGCTGGAAGGGTGGGAAATTCAAAGAGATGTCAAACACAAAATGGAGAATGACTCAGAGATCACCACAAAATGGAGGTCCGAAACAACAAAATGTTTTGTAGCCGAAACAGGGACGTTTTGTTTTGTATACAAAACTTTTGGATCTGGAAAATGGGTGTTTTGTTTTGTCTACAAAACACCCGAAACAGCCTGTTTTGGGTACAAAATGTTTTGTATCCGAAACATTTTGCACATCCCTAATTTCAACTGATAACCAATTAAATGAATAAACATTGCAGCTCTAGAACTTATATTTGACTACTTTCCCCCAAACCTCCTTCCATTTTTGTACCTGATATTTCACTTATTTATATGTCAAGTGAAAGAAAGTGAGCGGATTTTAAAATGGCAAGAAAACTAGAGGTCTCTGAGTCAGAACAGGTGTGACAATAGTCATTCGTTCTTCAGTCGCTTGTTTTATATTACAATAGCAGCTGTGGGAGGGGGATCAGCATCAGGACCACAACACCCCCCTGCCCCACACAGGAGTGGATATTTAATCCCTTCCCTCCACACTACAGTCCTGCCCCAAACACGCCCCACAAGCTACAAAGAGCTCCAGGAGGAAAGCTCTCATAGGTGCCAAAGAGAAGTACAGGTACATAGGAAGTTGCCTTATACCAAGTCAGACCCTTGCTCCATCTATCTCAATATTGTCTACTCTAACTGGCAGCAGCTCTCCAAGGTTTCAGGCAGGAGTCTCTCCCCATTCTACCTGGAGATGCCAGGGAGTGAACATGGGTTTCTAACCCATCGAGTACAGGGTTCTGTTGTTTCTGAGGTATTCTGAGTGTGGATTCTATGATAGCAAATTAGAGTGGATTCATGGTGTCTCATTGAAAATCTCATTTGCTATCATAGAATCCACACTCAGAATACCTCAGAAACAACAGAACCCTGTACGCCATGGGTTAGAAACCCATGGGGGTGGTTGGCACCCTATGTGCACTACACCACCACTCGCTCTGGGCCACCCCAGCACCCCCCAAGTGCACTTATGGGGCTGCTGAAAGCTCCATTATATTATAACTTATGAGGAAAAACCTTAGAGGCATAAACGTCAACAATTAACCAAAAATCAGCCTTCTGTCCAAATCCTTTGAAAAAATCCAGGTAGCTTCCTTGCCCCTACCCAGCACTACCACCAACCCCACACCGCTCTAGGACACCCCTTTCCCCCCGACGTGAAGCGATACACCCTCCATTATACCTAATGGGGGGAAACCTTAAAGATGCGTAAACTTCAACAATTCACCAAAAATCAGCCCTCTGCCCAATCACTCTGCAATTGCGGTTGTAGCCTCCACCCATTAGGCACTACCACCCCACCCCACTCTTTTGGCCCAGATCCCACGTTATGCCCCCGATCTGCCCCAAAGACACTAAAACTTCAGAAATTCACCAAAATTCAGCCCTTTGCCCAATCCCTCTGCAATTGGGGTGGTAACCTCCACCCATTAGGCACTACCACCCCACCCCACTATTTTGCCCCTGGGACCCGAAATTCGAGCAGACGTCACATCAGACCTTTTTGCATTGAAGTCAATGGGAGGCAAAAAGGCGGGAAATTCAAATAGACGTCATTGCTCAAAATGGAGGGGGATCTATTGGCCACAAAATGGAGGGCCGAAACATCCAAATATTTCGGATCCCAAACAGGGGTGATTCATTTCGGATCCAAAATTATTCGGGGCTCTTTGTGGGTGATTCGGTTCGGATCCGAATCACCCAAAATTCACTGTTTCAGGTACAGATCGTTCTGTACCCGAAACGTTTCGCACATCCCTAGTATAAGGCAGCTTCCTATGTTCCTATGACTGCTATTTTAGTTATTCAAAAAATACAGAAGTATTGCTGTTTCTAGTCCCACCTGTGTTTTGACTCTATAATTCTAAGTTATTTTTGAGCTGAGGATGCTAGCTTGAAAAAGATGATGCATGGCTCAAAGTGTAATGGTATAATGTTAATTCATTCAGTCACACACCTGTTGTAGGTGTGAAATGTGGATGTTGCTAAGCTTATGGAAAATGCTGGCTTACCTGATTAAATCCAGAAAGGCATCTGCAGCTGTTACTCGCACAATTTTGCCTTCTCGGTGCATTTTTTCCTTCGACCCCTTTCCAGGATGGATGATGACCACCATGATTATCCCAATCAAGACAGCAATGATTGTGGTACTCATGTAGTAGATGACTGCTCGGAGTCCCATCTTCCCGGATGCTTTACTGTCCAGGGCTGCAACTCCTAGCAAAATTAAGCACACGTGTAAAGCCAGGTTCTGTACAACTCAGAAAAATGAACTAATATTACAAATAAAATGCACTTTTTGTGGAAAGATGGCTACTATGCATGCTCTGTTCCTCTCTGAAGGCTACTGAATACTATATCACTAAACCTTTTTGCCCCCAAGTTTGTACGAGATATCCCAAGACTGGAACTCTCAATCGTCTCAGAAAACTGCTAGAGTGGGGTGAACTGCTGAAAGAATGGTGCCTGACATTCTGTGCAATGTTCCGTATGTGTTCTAAGACAACGTAAGCACAGTTGTGCAAGTGCGCTTATGTGCAAATGCAAAATTTGTGCAAATTGAGTTGTGCAACAGTACAGCTATTATTTTGGATAGTAAGAGCACACTTGCTTAATGACAGTGTGCAGCAGCGGTAAAAAGGCCAGTTCCATGCTAGGGATCATTAGGAAGAGGAATGCAAATAAATAATACTAATATTGTAATGGCCTTATACAAATCTATGGTGCAGCCACATCTGGAGTACTGAGTGCAGTTCTGGTAGCTGTATATTAAGGAGGACATTGTGGAACTGGAAAAGTTGCAGAAGAGGGCAACCAAGATGATCAAGGGCCTGGAAGGCTACAGCTGGGGTTTTTTAGTTTGGAAAAGAGGTGACTATGGGGGAACATGATAGAGGTGTATAAAATTATGTATGAAGTAGAGAGAAATTTTTCTTCCTCTCTCACAACATGAGAATGAGGGGTCATCTCATGAAACTGAAGGCTGGGAAATTTAGGACTGACAAAAGGAAGTATTTTTTTACACCATATATGGGGGCTATTCCCACCATCAGGAAAAATTGGGCTAGGAAAGTCTAGCCCGATTTTTCCCGATCGTGGGAACCACCAGGCTTGGCTGCGAGCCTGGTGGTTCCTAGGTGGGTATCCCGCCTAAGTGCCCCTGCCCTTAGCCTGGGTTTGCACAGCGAGCGCTCTGCAAAACCAGGCTCCCTGATTGTGAGTAGCCGTGGCATGACTCCGTGGCTTGGGTCCGCGCTGCAGCTACTTGCGAGATGACCCCCGACCGGGAGGCAAAAAGCCGCCTCCTGGCTCCAGGGATTTCCCCAGTATGCCTTGCACACTCGCGCAGAGCATACTGGGGGTTCCAGGGGCCACGCAGCCCCCAAGCTCCCCAGCCCCCGCCGGCTCCGTCATGGAGCCGGAAATCATGTGAGTGGCCGATACGGCCGCCCAGGGCTCCCTGCCCGATCGTCTGTGGGGAGAGTGGGCTTAGCCCGCTCTCCCCGCAGCTTTGCAAAAAGCGAGTCTCACGGATCGTGAGACCCGCCTCATGATCTATGGAATTCTCTGCCACAGAATGTGGTGATGGACACTAGCTTGGATGCCTTTATAAGTGACTTAGATAAATTAACAGAGGACAGGTCTATCAATGACTACTAATCTGGTGGCTATAGGCCACCTCCAGCCCCAGAGACACGATGCCTTTGAATACCAGTTGCAGGGGAGCAACAGCATCAGAGAGGGCATGTGCTCAGCTCTTACCAGTGGGCTTCTCAGAGGCTTCTGGTGGGCCACTGTGAGAAACAGGATGCTGGACTTGATAGGCCTTGGGCCCGATCCAGCAGCACTGTTCTTCTATTCTTCTGAGAGTGGCTTATTCGATTTGGGGTATTCAGAGTCAAATGTTTGCACAGACCCACTTCACATCTTATATTCAGCAAGTAGGGAGCGATGAGCCCCTTTCAGCCCAGCCCAGTATCTCTCTAGTGGCTGGCTGGTATTTACTTTCCTCTGGCATCGTGTGTGTGTGTGTGTGTGCTTTCAATTTCGAGCCCTTTGGGGACAAGGAACCATTTTCTCACACCTTTTGCTATGTAAACTATTTTGAGAACCTTTTTGTTGAAAAGCAGTATATAACAATATTTTAATAATAATCTGCAAGCATATACTGTTGAGATAAAATGCTAACAAGCTGATCAAGCACTATCTGAGAATAATTCTAGGTGGGTGAGTTTCAGTGATTCACAGAAGTTTCAAAGTTGAGGTGTTTCTCTACTCCTTCTTGTTGGCTTCTAGCATCCTTCCACAACAAACAGCAGCTGAAATTTGGTGCACACATGATTCAAGACACCATCATTCAGTCACAATACATCTTTGAACTCCAGATGCTGGTATTGAGATACTGAGGAATTGCTGTTGCCTTCAAGCCCTGCTTTGTGGTTTCCAGGAGGCTTCTGGCTGACCATGGATGGAAACAGTTTAATGGCCCACCTACTGCGCGGTGTTCTCTCTGTGTTATAACACAACATATGTGCAGTCACACAAGAGTGTTCTTATGCAAACACTAACAACTGCACACATACAGTTGTGGTATATTACATCTATTATTTCCAATGGCTGGACTATCATGCATTTTGTGCAATGTTTGCATTTGTGAAAGAGCATTCTTGTGTAACTGTGTGCACATTGTGTTAAAACATGCATGGAACACTGTGCAGTATATAACCCAATGGGTTAGATGAATCATTCTGATCCAGCAAGGCCCTTTTCATATTTGAAAAGTATAAATATGGACTATTTCTACCTGTTTTACTTGAAAATTGGGACATAGTCTGCTGTGTTACAATTCTCAGTGCTCCAGCACAGAGTAAATCCAGGCACAGATGGGACAAAATGCCAGCCTGCTATAAGAGTTTCACCTTTGTAGCCAGGACTGATCTCTAGGGAGGTGCGGGGCTGGGGGCGAATCAGCATGTGCGGGGCCCCCTTCACCTTTTGTAAGATTACAAAATCATACTGACTGATGACATATTGTGCAAATAGTGCGAGCGAGTGAGTGCGGTTTTTGGACATGTCCAACCAGCTTGGTCATATAGTTCATTTGTAAGGGGGGAAAGTTAAAAGCACAACACATGCCCCTTGCTTCACAGTTCTCACTCAGACATTCTGGATTGCAAACCAACTTGAGCATAGTGCATGTACAAATAAAATAAATAAAGTTTATTTAGATGTTTACAGTTAGCCCTACTTTCACTAGTTGTGAAATACTCTATGGATAGAATTCTTTTTGGCAGCTTTACTGCAGAAGGAAAATTTATAAAAAGTCATGAATCAAGCCACTTATAGGACTTTTTTGATATGTTTAGGGGGGGAAATATTAAGAACAATTTGTCCAAACCATTTCAATTTCAATATTCGGAGCCCTCCCACCCAGTCCTATATCTGCGCCCTATATCAAAGCCCCAATGCAAGTCATTCCAGGTGATCTGAAGGGTGGGGCAAAAAGTGGGGTGCTTTTACTCTTTGTATGAAGGCAAAGGGCAGATTCCTCCACATGGGGTGGAATGATGGTCCAAAGAAGGGTTTCAGTTTCAAAAGTTTTTGTAATTTTCTGCCATGAAACAAGCCACTTGCAGGACTTTAAAAAATATATATATATTAAAAAAAGCAATTTGTCCAATCCATTTCAATTTCAATATTCAGAGCCCTCCCAACCTGCCCTATATCTGTGCCTGATATCAAAGCCCTATAGGAAGCCATTCAATAAATATACAAGGGGTTGGGGAATTATGAAAAAAGGGAAATCCCATACATTTCATTGCAGGCTCTGCGAAGGAGGAGGAAGGCACGAGTTCTCTGCACATCCCAGGGCTGTAGGGCAGGGCAGACAGCGGGTATGCAGTGCACAGCGCTCTGGTGGGGTGAGCTTCAAGGACTGGAAAGAGCTTCAGGAAACTGGGAGGCCTTCAGAGAGGCCTGCTCCAGAAGCCCTTGGAAGCCCCACACACCTGCTCAACAGCTGAGAGTTGGTTGGGGAAGGGAGTTTTAGCAGCTTCTCCTCTTGTGCAGGGAGCCTTTGGATAGCAGGCTAGCCTGCGTGTAGCTCCTGCAGGCTGTAGCTCTACAGGTTGGTTGAGCTGGGAGAGGGGAGGAAGGTCAATTTTTTTGCAGGGCAGGTTGCTCCCCTGCAGGGCCTGTCCCAGCATGCGGCCTGGGGCGATTGTCCTGGTTGCCTTGCCCTAAGGACAGGCCTGTTTGTACCTATTAACTACCCTTGGCTTGGAGAGAGTAAATTTGAAGTGGCAGCCAGGAATGTAACTATGTTTTCAGAATGCATTGCAATTTGTACCTACCAATACATGACAAATGTATTCTATGTTTGCTTCTCTATTTAATTATGAAGTATATCAGGAATGCTTCCAAAATGGCTTAAAATGACATATAGAAATAACTTTACTTTCCAAAAAAACCAGTAAACTCAAGGTGGTCTACACATAAAATTTGAAAACGCACGAACGTATTGCACACACACACACATTGCAATAAAACTGTATAATAAAATACAGATAAGAACAGCAAACAATAAAAATCACAATCCAGCAGCAAACATATAAAATGAAGAGAGAAGGCTTTATGAGACAGAAAGGCTTTCATTTCCCTTTAGAAACAATGCATGAGGGGGCCATTCAGAACTCTCTAAGAGTTCCAATACTATGGAGTTATATACAAAAGTTCTGTAACTAAGAGACTACCCTGGTACCCTGTTAATGGCAAGACAGAGAACTGGGCCTCAGTGGCAGATGTCAGAGGCCGAGCAGTTGGGAGTAGGTGGTCATTAAGATAGTTTGGAACCAGATTATAAAGGGCTTTAAAGGCCAAAACCATCTATCTATCTATCTATCTATCTATCTATCTATCTATCTATCTATCTATCTATCTATCTAATTTCTAGACTGCCCCATCCTAAAGCTCTGGGTGGTGCACAAGAAGTTTAAAATATAAAAACAAACACCATTTAAAACACATTTTGAATTGAGTCTGGAATAGATACGTGCAAAACGTTTTGAAGTTGAAACATTTTTATTTGCAATGGGCCATTTTGAATGTTTCGAGATCAAAACAAACACCCTTAAAATAAAGGGCCTGTTTAGAGCTCGGAAAAAATCAATCCCATGTCAAATAAGCTGCTAACCTGCTACCCCTGCTAACTTGGCAAAGAGGCACCTTTTAACGTGGTGATTCTCTTTATTTAGCAGGGGGAGAGTAACTGGCCCTCTCCACCCCCAGCACAGTACCTCCAGTGACTGTTGCTGGTTTCTATCTTGTGTTTGTTTTTAGATTGTGAGCCCTTTGGGGACAGGCATCCATCTTATTTATTTATTATTTCTCTGTGTAAACTGCCCTGAGCATTTTTGGAAGGGTGGTATAGAAATTGAATAAATAATTTAAAAATAATAAATAAGACAGAGGTACTTATTGTGCGGGGTTGGAACTCGGGAGACAATTTTGATCTGCCGGTCCTGGATAGGGTCATGTTCCCCCAGAAGGAACAGATACGCAGTCTGGGGGTACTTCTGGATCCGAACCTCTCCCTCGTGTCCTAGGTTGAGGCAAAGGCCAGAGGTCCTTTTTATTGGCTTCAGCTGATACGCCAGCTGTATCTTTTTTTTTTTAAATGAATGATCTCAAAAAGGTGGGACATATGCTCTTAACCTCTAGGCTGGATTACTGCAATGCGCTCTATGTGGGGCTGCCTTTGTACATGGTCCGGAAACTGCAGTTAGTTCAGAATGCGGCAGCCAGGTTGGTCTCTGGGTCATCTAGGAGAGTCCATATTACTCCTCAGTTGAAGGAAGTACACTGGCTGCCGATACATTTCTGGGCAAAATACAAGGTGCTGGTTATTACCTATAAAGCCCTAAACAGCTTAGGCCCTGGATGTTTAAGAGAACATCTTCACCATGAGCCCCACCACCTGTTGTTAATCTGGAGAGTCTAGTCTGCGGTTGCTGCCAACTTGTTTGGCGGCTACTCCAGAACGGGTCTTCTCTATTGCTGCCCCTGGACTTTGGAACACACTCCCTGTTGAGATAAGAGCCTCCCAATCTCTGGCAACTTCTAAAAACGTGCTGAAGACACATTTATTCACCCACGCTTTTAATTAGATTTATAGCTTTACTATTTTTAATATTGGGTTTTCAATGTCTAAATCGAAATTTTAATGATTTGAATTGTTAAATGATTTGATGTTTTAAATGATTTTAAGTATAAATTGCCCAGAGATGCAAGTTTTGGGCAGTATAAAAATACTCTAAATAAATAAATAAATAGAAACATTTTAACGCTTTGAGTGCTATTTTGGAGGCCTGTTTTGCCTTGCTGATTGGTTTGGCACTGGCTTGCGATCCCATGGGGGTTTGGGACAAAGGTTAAAAATGTGTTAAAAACTGCCTGCTTGCCCATTTCTTTTGTGGGTTGGGTGGTAGGAAGAACCCATCATACCCTACCACTAAACCAACTTTGGTATTCATAGAAACTACAATGGGGAACAATGGGATGTTTCAAGTTCCCGTATTGTTTGCTATGGCCGAAACATTAAAAATGTTTCAAGTTTTGTTTCGTGGAAACAACCGGGTCAACCACTGTTTCGAAGAAACATTTCAGCCATCTGTATTTTGTTTCGAGCTCGAAACAAAGCACAAAATCCCTAGTCTGGAAGCAAATCCCTAGTCTAGAAGCCAACCGGGAGCCAATTAATTGGAATAGAATAGGTTTAATATGCTCTGTTGGGTTGCCCCGTTAGTAATCTAGGCAGCAGAACTGTGAGCAAGTTGAAGTTTCTGAACCATTTTCAAAAACATGTACAGTGCAGGGTGGCCCTTCCATGAGGTGAGGTGATGTAGTTGCCTCTGACAGCAGATTACTGGGGAGCCAGCATGGCAGCAAGATGGTCTCCTGCATCTCACTTTAAAGGAAAGAGAGGGAAGAAGGTGTGTAAGAGGAGCCAAATTTGGCACCCTGCCTCAGGTACAAGGAGGTTTTCAGCCACCACAGCCACACACACCCCGACTACAATATATATTAAAGTTAAAGGATTATTGAGTAAAGTTGTAACCAGAATCACCAGACTAGGCTACAGCAGTTCTTTTAGGCTTATACTAGCTATCACAGCACACTAAACATGGCATAGATTCACAGAGTCAAGTGATCAGTTGTCATTTCAGGCAAAAAACAAACACTTCCTTGATTCTGGGGTTATAGTCAGGGGCGTAGCTATAATTGAACGAAAGGGTTCAAAGAACACGGGCCCCCAGCTCCTGAGGGCCCTCCAGCTCCATCCCTCCCTATTTTCTTCATTATCTCCCTCACTCTGGGGGGCCGCCAGAGAGAGGGATGAACACAGGCTCCCTCTCCCCTAGCTACGCCCCTGGTTATAGTGCTACTTCTGGGATCAGCCTCACCTGCCATAGGGCTGAACATAACGTGTGAATAATTGTACACACGTACGTATCAATAATTTAGCCCTCTTTCGCCAGCATTTTAAATCATAGAGAAATGATCCTCAGGTTCAGAACTTGCCTCTGCAAGTTATCCCTGAAATCAGGGATAAAAGGGGATGTGACTACAGGGTATGGGTTGGCACTCCTAAGTTCCCCCTGTCCTTGGGTACACCGTACCCATTTTTTGAATGACTGAAGAGGGTTTCGGCATACACTGTATAGAAATTATAAATCTGTACCACATGATGTATAAAAAGTCCTACAGAAATACAGATAGTTCTTATAGGCACCTCCAATGAACTGATGAAGGACTGTATTCATTTGGGTCATGGATCAGGAATTCCGGGGCTGAGGTCCAGAGGTCTTGTGAGCTAATTGTGATTGCTCAGCAGTGCTTGGGAGGCACTTTGCCCATGCACAGATGCACTCATGCTTTTATTATCACTCCCCATGTTCCCGGGCTGAGTGATGGCCCTGCAACCAGGTTCAAGGGCTGGTGAATCCCGGCTCCAAAGGAGCTCCAGACGCTTGTCCTTGGGGCTGCTGCAACTGATTTATACTCCCAAACTGGGCAAGTGCAAAGTAACAAGAAACTTTCAGATGCCCAGCACAGCGGTACACTTCCTGCTCTTCACATCTGCCAGGGCAGGGCCCTGCTGTGGGGGCTGTTTAGATACCAATTTAACTCTTCGCATGATTCCATCTTTCCCTCAGAGTATCGGAATGCACCAGACAATATGCTTTTTGAAGGGAAACGAAGAGAGTAATTTATCTTCTTTATGTGTGCTAAGCAGAGCAGGAGGCAGGGACTAGCGGGGATTCACAGCAAGCCATAGAACAGTGATTAGTAACAGCTGACAGCCTCGGACCAAGGCTCTTTCTCTTGGGCTGCCTCATTGTAATGTCGGAGTACAAAGGACTGACTGTCCCAGCGCCAAGAATCAGAAACGCAGGAGCACAGAGAATAGCCACACAAAATTTTGCAGTAACAAAACACAGCTGATACCTGCTTACTGGAGACCTGAAAAGGCTGCCCTTTTATGTTCGGGACATTTAGAACAGCATCCGCTTCTATTCCCCCCTCCCATCTAAAAGGTTTAAAGTTGCCCCTTCAGAAAACTAGTGGTTGGGGGTGGGGGACACACAACAAGCACTCTCAAAGGCCCTTTGCATCTGAAAAAGGACTTCCAGTTAGTTGCATGGGATCTCCTAATGTTAAATAAGTATGATGTAACACTGTGAATTACTTCAGTTTAATTAGAGGCGAGTTCATCATAGTAACTTCTTAAGCCAGCCACTCAGCCTGATCATTCAGGATGCCGAGCAATCAAAAAGAAAAGGGGAAAAGGAAAAATAACGTGCCCACAGTACATTCTTGATGCATGGAAGAAAAGAAACTTGTTTCTGTTTGTTAGAAAGATCTTTGTGTTACTTTGTCCAGGTGAGGGTTACTCTACAGCAAAATCCCCAGTCAGGACTCAGTGTGTGTGTGTGTGTGTGTGTGTACACGTGTATATGTATAGATACAGATAAAGGTAAAATGTGCCGTCAAGTCGATTTCAACTCCTGGCACCCACAGAGCCCTGTGGGGTTTTTTTGGTAGAATACAGGAGGAGTTTACCATTGGGCCAGTATATATCTACGCACATTAGCCTTGCTGGAGTTTTTACTCACCAAACTCAAAGTATGGCAGTCCACTGGGGGCTTAGTAAACTGGGGGGGGGGGAGTGGGGGAAAGAACTCTCAAAGGTGCTGGTAAATTTCAGTAAATTTATTTGGTGTGTCTTTTTATTAATACATTAGTGATATTTCCAGAGAAACAAACATAAGTCATTGTGATCAATTGTAGTTACCCAAGAATTGCCTCTGAGGATGAGCATTCTTGGCTCGAATCGTGTAAGGCAATACTGAACAAACCTATTGTAAATGTACTAATAAAAAGACATACTGAATAAATGTATTGAAATTTACCAGTTTCTTCAGAAGTTCCTCCCCCTTTCTCCCCCAATTTGCTGGTGTGGCATCATTTTTCTCCCCCCTCTCTCTTTGGGCTTAGTAAACGGCAAAAACCAAGAGGTGGGAATATCAAAACATGGTTGTAGATTACAATTCATGGCTGGTAGGCTGTGTTGGTCTTGGAGGATCACCAGTTGGGCAGGCCTGGCATAGACTGTATCTGAGAAACACAGAAAGCTGCCTTATACAGAGTCAGGCCCTTGGTTTACTGTGCTCATTCTAGACACTAGACTAGACCAATGGAGCTAGACTGGCAGCAACTATCCAAGGTTTCAGGCAGGAGTCTCTCCCAGCCCTACCTGGTTGTTATTTGCACATGGCTTCATACTGCGGGGTAAATGCAGAGTGAAGCCACTTCAAATCACACTCGTGACATTGAGGGAAGCAGCCCCGTGGCGTATCTAGGGAAAATAGAGCCTAGGGCAAACACTGAAATTGCGCCCCCTGTTCAAACATCTGACACCCATCTTTCAGATAACTTTACCACAATATCAGCTGAAAAATACAAGTCAACCTCGTTAATCTTTTAATATTTCAAAAATTATTTAGCGGTGGATGTAGCCAGAACAAAAAATGCTTGAAAACTACAAATTTCAGTATGCTGGGGCTCATGAAATACCCAAATACTATGTGGAAGTGTACTTGGGAAACTGAAAAGAAGTGCCTATCTAATTCTCTACTATGTATTGTAGCATCACCATTACATAAGTTTTAAAAATAAATGGAGAATTTGACTTTTCCCAGATACTCTGTTGGATTTCCCAGGGCACGCGCCCTGCCTGCCCCACCCTAGATACGCCCCTGCCCCTCTACTCTCGGTTTTTGTTTTTGCAAGTTCACATGGCATGCCTCCATGTTTTCCTTCTAGCCAATGGGTGAGGATGGGGGAGAGATTACTAAAGAGCTATATCTGCATTTGTAAAGAGAGTCATTCTTATCATGCTAATGATTCTGCGTCAGTGTTTCTCCCCATTTGCTCTGGTGTTTTCAGAAAAAGTAGCTTAAAACCAGCATTTTTAAAACCCGAAAATACACAGAGATAAGCTAGAATTCGCAAGTCAAAGCCCGACTTGTGTGTGGAGTGGGTCCAAGGATGTCAAAGGGACTTTGGGGTAAGTTTGGCTGGTGTGTGGATGCACACACTCTCTCCTGAAGGAGATTCAGGATAGAAGCCGTGTGTAAAGCCTCCTGGTGATGCTGCCATGGACTGCAGCTCAGACCCTCTGCATGCAAAGCAGATGCACTATCACTGAGTTACAACCTTATTTCCCATTTTGTTGTAATCCTTACAACAAAACTGTGAGGCAGACCATCATTATTATACCTATCCTCATTTCGGTAGCTGAATATAGGCAGCATCGGCGGAGGCAAACTTGCCCCCCAAATTACTTTTCCCTCTGGGCCCACCTCTACACACACACACACACACACACACACACACACACACACACCCCTCTCTATTTCCATTATGTGCAAACTTCTCTTGGTTTCCTTTAATTCAGCTATCTTCCTTGAAAAACTACAGACTTCCCTCCCCTCACCAAAAATAATACAGATTTTGACATTTATTTTGTCACATACCCCCCCCATATTTCTTAAGCAAACAGCTGGTGCAACATGGTGAGCAGCATGCAATTAAATATGTATATTTTATGCAAATATCTGGACTGTATGGAATCCACAGACATCTCAGTACATCTTTTAAAATCTGATCTGCTGGGGAGCGGGAAGGATTGTGTTAAGAAACTAATTTAGTAAGATCCCAATCTGTCGGTGATGGAACTCAGACAGGGGAAAGAACTTTAAACTCCATTTAAAAAATCAATATAATTTACTTCAGATGAAATACAGTTAGGATGGGAGTGTTAATGCAAAAAATGCCATGATTTC
This sequence comes from Hemicordylus capensis, assembly GCF_027244095.1. NCBI lineage: Eukaryota > Metazoa > Chordata > Lepidosauria > Squamata > Cordylidae > Hemicordylus > Hemicordylus capensis. The sequence goes on along the minus strand of NC_069658.1, from coordinate 25,869,728 downwards.
ACTTTTCAGGAAGCAGCTCACACCCTCAGCATGCACTTTGCCCCACCTGTACTCCTCTCTCAGTATTTTTTCTGCCACTGTCACTGTGGCTGAGGCAGACTTGGTTGCTGCTCCTGAGTAAGTTCAAGGGTGAGCAGAGATATGAATTTGGGACCTCAGACTCCTAGCTCAATTACTTCTATAACATCCAGGGAATTTCATTTTCTCAGAACTCAGATGATGATACTTGTTGACAAGTGGGGGGTGGTGGTGGAAATAACCATGTAAGACTGCATTTTCCTGAAAGATGAGCCATGGGCCAGTTTCTGCAGGTAGGGGTCATAGTGCCACATTAAAAACTAGATTTCCAGCTAGACAACCAGCCATTGCATTCTGACCTCTGGAAATGGGGGTCAGAGTTCACGGCCTAATTGAAAAGTGCTGGCAGTGGGGCAGCAGCATTCTCTGCATACAGTTACAGAGCAGACGTGGAGATAATTTCAAGACCCTCCTGGGAAAGCAGATCTCCCAGGCCTAGAGCTAAAGGCCACATGGAAATGGAGTTTTATCACCATGATGTCACTTCTAGTCTGCTCTCAGACAAGGATAATGGGAACTGAGGGTGGCATTGGTGGAGCATCTGGGTCCATAAAATGAGGAGGAAGGATGCCAAGAAGTAAGTGCTATTCACTGATACTATCTCTTGAACATACCCATGGGGGCAAGGACAGTCCTCACCATGAGGTGAGGTGAGGCAGTTACCTCAAGCAGCAGATTATTGGGACGCTAGTGGGATGGCAAGAATGCACCACCACCACCTCGCCTCTCCCCCTTTAGGAACATAGGAAGTTGCCATATACTGAGTCAGACCATTGGTCTATCTAGCTCAATATTGTCTTCATAGACTGGCAGCGGCTTCTCCAAGGTTGCAGGCAGGAATCTCTCTCAGCCCTATCTTGGAGAAACCCAGGGAGGAACTTGGAAACTTCTGCTCTGCTCTTCCCAGAGTGGCTCTGTCCCCTGAGGGGAATATCTTGTAGTGCTCACACTTCTAGTCTCCCATTCATATGCAACCAGGGTAGATCCTGCACAGCTAAGGGTACAAGTCATGCTTGCTACCACAGACCAGCTCTCCTCTCCCTTTGCTGGCTGCCTCCTCTACCATTGGAAACAACCACAGTTCAGCAAAAAAATCACTCCAGGACTGTCCCTGTTGTCATGCTTGGGCATAATACAGTACTCTGTTGTCATGCTTGGGCATAATACATTTGAACATATACCATATTTACCTGAATCCAAGACTAGGTTTTTTCCAAGTTTTTTGATGTTAGAAATTGGGAGGTCGTCTTCAGTTCAGAGTCCTGTTTCCTTTGAGTAAATGCAGGTATAACTTGGATTTAGCAACAGCTTTCTAAGGTCACCTTAAATTCAGAGTTGTCTTTGATTCGGGTAAATATGGTATTCTCTGGTCAAATTCTAGGGCACCAAAATGACTTCTGGAAACATCCACTGGATATGTAGACACATAGCATGAAGCTGCCTTATACTGAGTCAGACAACTGGTCCAATTGTCTGCTCTGACTAGCAGACATCTTCCCATCAACTGCTACCTAACCCTTTTAACTGTTGATTGCAGGGATTGAACCAGGGGCCTGCTCTATGCAAAGTCTAGAAGAGAGAAGAAGGGAAGAGAGCTGGTCTCGTGGTCACAAGCATGACTTGTCCCCTTAGCTAAGCAGGGTCCACCCTGGTTACATATGAAAGGGAGACTGGAAGTGTGAGCACTGTAAGATATTCCTCTTAGGGGATGGAGCCACTCTGAAAAGTTCCAAGTTCTAGGTTCCAAGTTCCTTCTGGCATCTCCAAGATAGGGCTGAGAGAGATTCCTGCCTGCTGCCAGTCTGTGTAGACCAGGGATTCTCAACGTTGGGTCCCCAGCTGTTATTGGACTTCAACTCTCATAATCCCCAGCCCCTGTGGCCTTTGGTTGGGGATTATGGGAGTTAAGGTCCAGTAACATCTGGGGACCCAATGTTGAGAATCCCTAGTGTAGACAATACTGAGCGAGATGGACCTATGGTCTGACTCAGTATATGGCAGCTTCCTATGTTCCAATGCTCTACCACTGTGTCTTCTAACCTCCTTTCAGCCTTTTGCTCCTGGGGTTTGTATTCATTATTACCCACATATTCCCAGATCTCTGTCTCTCTACTGCCTTAGCCATAAGCCACTGCAACAAAAACACCAAACAAATTCCAATATATCAACATATCAGCACATATATACTGTTGTGAGTTCGCCATCTGATTATTGTGAATGGATCTATCACAACAGTTTTGCCTAAAGTCACTGTGGATGGTAGCCAAGGATTTGACAAAACAACCTTATATATTCCTTGAATGGCTTTTTTTCTTTAATGAGCAATCCACATGCAAGGGTGGGGTCCGAAAAAAGGACTTGGGAGATGGCTCAAAGCATGGGTGGTTGTGGAGGGATGGCAAAATTTCTGGAAACTGGGCAGAGACTATGTGCCTTTCGACTGCACACAGAAGGTGCTTTCTGGGAATCCCCTCTTCCTGCTGGGACCATCTGCACTGCATCCCTTGACTCTTGGGAATGACTTGAGTGGGGGTTGATTGGGCTGCAAGGAGGAAGAGGGGTCAGGGAAATGGTTATCGGGGGTAACACTGTGGAGGCCGCCTACTTAGATGCAGCAAGAAAGGTAACAATGTTGTCACAAAACACATCCCGAAGACAAATCCAGTGTGAGGGTCCTTTGTCAGGGGGGATTCGACCTACCAAGGTCTTGCCTGGTAGTGGAAGAAGGTGATGCCACAGTTGATGGCTCAGAATCTCCGAGCCTCCCACGAGGGGCCCACCTGCAGTTGGACAACCCTGATCAACCCCAGTTTGAGAACTCCTGGACAGAGCATTACTCGGTTCAAATCTACTGGGTCCACCTAGTGTTTCTCTAATTTTTCTTCATCTGTGTGTGGAATGACTTTTGTTCTGGGCAGCAGTATCAAGGCAGTTTGTGTGCACATATATTCGGAAATTGGGAGTGCACACAATTCCCAGAGCTGGGTAGGTCACTTGGCCTACCCAGTTTTTGATTGTGTGAACTGCCTTATTTTGTTTCCCCTGCAAGCTACCTGGAGGGATGGGGCGGGGACAAGCGTGGAGCATGACCGCCAGTGACCCGTGTATGCCTGCCGTGGTGGGCCCGCTCACCCCGCCCCCGTGTCTGACATCAGATGCAGGGGCTAGCTACACCCCCACATCTATGTCAGATGTGGGGTGTGTGGTCTGGCTCCTGAATGGAGCTGCGTGGCTCTGTTTGGGAGTTGGAGTCCAGCCGGTGCTGCATTTGCCCTTCAGGAGCTAGACTTAGGCAGAACAGCTCTTCCCTGCCTTAAAGGCAGAGAAGAGCCACTCCTGGCTGTAGCGTGAGCACAGTGGCCATTTAACACCCGAATGGGGGCCGCGTGGCCCCTGCTCGGGAGCTAAACCAGCACCCCTGCGTCTGATGTCAGACATGGGGGGCATATGGGGGCCACGAGGCGCGGCCCCTGATTGGGCACGGCCTGGGTTCTTTGAACCTGTTTGGCCAATGGTGGCTCTGCCCCTGGGCCTTTAGAGCAGGCTATGGGGTAGAGACAGCCTTGGTAAGCCTGATGGATGATCACTACAAAGGAATGGACAGAGGGAGTGTGACTCTGTTGGCTCTTTTGGACCTTTCTATGGCTTTTGATACTATTGATCGTGCTATCCTTCTAGATTGTTTGAGAGATTTGGGAATAGGTGGTAATGTTTCGAGATGGTTCCATTCTTCTCTCTCTGGTAGATTCCAGATGGTGTCACTAGGAGAAAGTTGCTCTCTGAAATGAGAGCTATTGTATGGTATCCCTTAGGGCTCCATTCTATCTCTGATGCTTTTTAACATCTACATGAAACCAATGGGTGAGATCAGCAGGAAATTTGGAGCAGTGTTATCAATATGCTGATGACACCCACATCTACATCTCCATGACATCATCAGGAAATAGCATAACCCCCCTGAATGCCTGCCTACAGGCAATAATGGACTGGATGAGGGATAATAAATTGAAAATGAATCCAAATAAGATGGTGGTATTCATGGAAAGGAGTCATTCTCCAAGGGATGTGATAGATCTTCCTGTTCTGAATGGAGTTGCACTCCCCCCGAAGGAAAAGGTACATAGCCTTGGAGTGCTTCTGAATCAAGGCCTCACTCTAGACTCTCAAGTTGAGGCTATGGCCAGAAGTGCTTTCTATCAATTTTGGTTGATACGACAGCTGCGTCTGTTCCTTGAAGATAATGATCTCAAAACTGTGGTGCACACTCTGGTAACCTCTAGGCTTGACTACTGCAATGCACTCTATATGGGGCTGCCTTTGTATGTAGTTCGGAAACTTCAGTTGGTCTAAAATGCAGCGGCTGAATTGGTCTCTAGGATTTCTTGGAGAGACCATATTATGCCTGTTTTAAAACAATTGCATTGGCTGCCAAAAGGTTTCCAGGCAAAATACAAAGTGCAGGTAATTACCTTAAATGGCTTAGGACTGGGTTACCTGGGAGAGCGCCTTCTTCTGCATGATTCCCACTGCACATTAAGGTCACCGAGAGAGGTCCATTTCCAGATGCCGCCGGCTCATCTGGTGGCGACTCAGGAGCAGGCTTTCTCTGTATTTGCTCCTGGGTTGAGGAATGCAATCCCTATAGATATTTGAGGCTTAACATCTTTATCAGCCTTTAAAAGATTCCTTAAGATGCATTTTTTTTAGCCTGGCTTTTAGTAATCTTTGAATGTTTTAAATTTTTTAAATTCATTGTTTTAATAGTTTGTTTTATTGTGTTTTATTTACTGTTGTGAACTGCCTAGAGCCTTGGAGTCAGGTGGTATATAAATAAAATAAATAAATAAATAATAATAAGATTATGACTGGGGTGGAGGAATTACAGTGCAATATTGCTTCTGCTTTCCATTTCCCTTGAACTCCTGCTCCAATGAGCCTTGAACGTTCTGGTCACTGAAGAAGGTAAAAAGCTGGTCTCAAGCTGGTTTTTTTGTTTTGCTTTTCCACACCTCAGATGTTGGAAAGGAATTTGATTTCCTCCAAGGCCAGGGCAGTAGCACTCAGGGTCAAACTACATGTTACTTTAAGCACATGTTTTGCAAATCTGTGTTTGTTTTTAAAAAGTTAACTAGCAGCCAAATCAGGGGCCTCCCATGGACCAAGACTGTAGCAGCGGGAGGTGAGTCTTTAACCTTGCCCTCTCTCAAAAGTCCCGATCCAGATCCACCACAGCTGCAATTTGCCAAGGGGAAAAATACTCTTTCTGGTACCAACACACATACATGTGTGTGTGTGTGTGTACACATTCAGATCAGGACCATGGTAGTCCTGATATCATGGATTAAAACCCACCTCTCTCAATTGTGTCCTGACCCATGAGGCCCCTGATCCAGGTGCTATTTAGCATTTAAAAACAATCACATGTTTCCATAGACCACATGGGCCAATTTGGATAATATGTCTGCTGGCCCCCGCAAACATGTGATGGAGGAATACAGGCATACACTTCCCCTGATCTGATGTACCATCTAGCTGCTGCATAACTGCATGATCAGGGATCGTTCAAATGAATTTTAAAGTAATATTTCATCTGAACTACCCCTGTACATCTCCTTCAAGCATTTGAGAGGGTTGGCAGGCATAAGGGTCATTCACATGACCCACAAGGCTGAGGTTGGTGTGGAAGACAGGAACCTGCCTGCCCCGCCCCACACAATCCTTGCCACTCCCATGCTCCAAAGTGCCACATGATTGGCACACAAGCACTCCAGGAGCAGCGAGGGTGAAGGGGAAAAGCAGGCTGTGTCCTCCTGCATCCCACAATATACCATGCGTGGAGCACGGTGCATTGGGGGATTTATTTAACCTATTTTTATACTGCCCAAAACTTACATCTTTGGGTGGTTTCCAACAAAGCAAAATAAATGACAACAGAAAAGGTTAAAACATTAGTTAAAACAAAAAAAATTTCCCTGCTGCTGGGCACTCCTTCCGCCTGGCTCTATGGATGCTCAGGCTGCTGGCACAATGACCAGGCTGTGAAGGAGGAAGGTGTTTGTGCCAAGGAACCCTTGAAAACTGTAACTAATTCCAAGGAGTGTTTTCTAAGATGCACTTCCTGTTTACACAGGGGGCTGACAAATCTTGTTGGGTCTCCCTATGGCCCTGCATAAACACACTTGGGTCTGTCTGACCTGAGTCAAACAGTCACTGAGGAAAAGACTGGTAGTGATGAGAACCAGTTTTGACTCCCAAGATGTTGCTGTACTGCAATTCCCATCATCCCCAAGGATGATGAGAGCTGTAGACCAACAACATCTGGGGAACCAACCTTGAGAACCCCTGGTGCAAGGGAACTGTGGGGTATTTTTTAGATTGTGAGCCCTCTGGGGACAGGGATCCATTCTATTGATTGATTTATTGATTATTTCTCTGTGTAAACCACTTTGGAACCTTTTGTTGAAAAGCAGTATATAAATATCTGTTGTTGTTGTTACTGTATTAACTCAGTTTTAATGGGTTTCAAATGGTGTTTGGAGACACCCTGGGTTCCTTGATGGGAAGATCTTGAATAGTCTTCTGTACATGATGATGAGGCTTTGCACTCTTGCATGCAAATAGATGAGAATTCAGGCTTGCTCAGGGTTAAGTATCACAACAAGTGTCTATTTGGCACTTTTGTGCAATCTTTTTTTTGCTAAAGAGCTGAGGCAGGGGCCTTCAGTCTGGATCACAACTATAGCATGGGGAGAGGGGGCTTTTAATCCTTTGCCCCACTATAGTCCTGATTTGGATTGCACCAACCCAACCCTGAAGCTGTGATTTCCCCCTGGAAAAAAAGCTCCCAGTCCCTTTGGCATCAATGGGAGCTTCCCACTAAGGGGAAAGCAATAGCCATGGGAGGCTTAATCTGGATTTAGACAGCAAGGAAAAAGTTTTAAAGCCACTCTTTCCCATGCCAAGATCCCAATATAGATCGAAGCTCCAAGAGCTGCTATTTAGTATCAAAAGCATGCATGCAAGGGTCAACCACACAACTGTCATGATGTGTTTTTTGACTCTTTGTGCAGCAATAACTGGGGTAACACAGTAGCATTTTTCAATGTGGCCAGCAAGTCTCAAGCCTGAGCATAAGTGGGAGAAAGTGCAAGGAGTTGGGGTCTTTTCTACTACTACAACTATTATGAATATTTATATACCGCTCTTCAACCAAAGTTCTCAAAGTGGTTTACATAGAAAAATAAATAATACATAAATAAGATGGTCCCCACATAAAAAGAGACATAAGGTTGACCCCAACAACAGCCACTGGAGGGGTGCTGTGCTGGGGCTGGATGGGGCCTCACTGTTCTGCCTCGCTGTTGCTCCAATCAGGGAGAAACGAGAACTTTGGTGGATTCTGCCTCCTAGTAGCACCTGTGGCAGAAGGGTATGAAGGAGAGAGCTTTACACCTTCACCCTTCATTTTTACTTTGTCCACATGGATTACAGGCAGTACTGCTACATGAATGGAGTGCAAGGCCTGAAGGCTTTCTGTTTTGCAAGAGAGCAGATTGGGGGAAAGAGGGCAGAGAAGGACGGGATCCTCCCATTAAACTCCATTTGGGCTCAAATTAGTTGTGCATGTTGCAAACATATACTTCAGAGGCATGAACCAGAAGTGCCTCTTATTTCATTGCAAACAGCTGTGGGGTCTGCCCAATGCCGAGCAGCAACATGATATGGGGGTTAATGTGTTTTCTTTGTGCTGTCTTCCAACAATAACCATCAGTGTTCCCTGTAACAGGGATTTCCAGATGCTGTTGACTACAGCTCCCAGAATCCCCAGCTGCAATGGGCTTTGGCCAAGGATTCTGGGAATTTTAGTCAACAATATCTGGAAATCCCTGTTACAGGGAACACTGATAAACCCACCCCCCACAAGTGGCCATTTGCCTCTGAAGCAGATATTTCCTGCACGTCTCTATGATGGGCCCTAACAGAAGCTTCGGAGGGGTGGATTTTGGCATGAAAATGGTACCGATGGTGTTTATGATGCGGTTAGACTAAAGCCTTTTGGATGTCTAATGGCTGATATTGCCATGCGGGAAAAGAAAATCCGAACCTGCAAAGACAGAATTACAGTGGGAACGTGGAATGTAAGAAGCATGAATATGGGAAAGTTCAACACTGTGAAAGATGAAATGAAGCAACTACAGATTGACATTTTGGGCATCAGTGAATTAAAATGGACTGGAATTGGACACTTTCACTCAGAAAATCATACCGTTTACTATTCTGGACACAAAAAACAAAGAAGGAGTGGTGTTGCTTTCACAGTCAGGAAGGATATAGCAATGACAGTACTTGGGTACAATGTGGTCAGTGACCAACTAATATCAATTAAATTTCATGGGCAACCCTTTAACATGACAGCTTTTCAAGTCTATGCCCCAACGAATGATGCAGAAGAAGAGGAAGTTTATGAGTTTTATGCTCTAGTTCAGTCTGAAATTGACAGAACATGCAAGAAAGATGTGCTAGTGGTGGCTGGAGACTGGAATGCCAAAGCTGGAAATGGTACGGAGGAAAACACAGTCAGACTGTATGGCCTAGGAAACAGAAATGAAGCAGGAGAATGACTTACTAGTTTCTGCCAAGCCAATGATCTCTTCATTGCTAACATATTCTTCAAACAACCAAAGTGGCGCCTATACACATGGACATCACCAGATGGAGTACACCGAAATCAAATTGATTACATTATTGGTGCAAAGAGGTGGAAGAGCTCAGTTATAACAGCAAAGACTTGGCCGGAGGCCGATTGTGGAACTGATAATGAACTGCTCATGTGCAAGTTCCAAGTCAAGCTAAAGCGGAAAAACAAAGCTATCCAGCTGCGTCCTCATTAATAGGGAACCAGAGGAATTGTGGAATGAAATCAAAGAAGTTGTTAAGGACAAATGTGAAAAGAGACTGCCAAAGACCAAGAAAGAGAAGAAGGCAATATGGATGTCAGAACAGACGGTGGAAACTGCCAAGAAAAGGAGAGAAGCCAAAATGAAGAAAAATAAAAATCTCAGGAAGGAACTTAATAGGGAATTTCAGAAAGCCGTTAGAAGAGACAAGGAACAGTACTACAACAGCATCTGTAAAGACCTTGAGGATGGAAATAGATACGGAAAAACAAGGAAAGTTTTCCAAGAGATCTCCGAACTCAGAAGGAGGTTCCAACCTTGAATTGGTATGTTAAGGGGTGCCAAAGGACAGATAGTAACTGATTCAGAGCAGATCAAATAGAGATGGAAGGAGTATACTGAAAATCTGTACAGCAGGGAAGTCAACATCCAAGATACTCTAGAACAGTGATTCTCAAACTTGGGTCCTCAGGTGTTATTGGACTTCAACTCCCATAATCCTCAAGCAAAGGCCACTGAGGCTGGGGATTATGGGAGTTGAAGTCCAATAACACCTGAGGACCCAAGTTTGAGAATCCCTGCTCTAGAAGATATTTTCTACTTGCAAGAACCTCTAGTACGGGAAGATGAAGTTAGATCAGCACTCCGGTCATTATCAGACTGGTTCCAGATCGGCAAAGAGGTAAGACAAGGCTTTCTTTCTACTTTCTCCTTCTTTATTCAACTTATTTGCTGAACATATACTGAGAGAAGCTGGATTGGAAGAAGATGAGCATGGTTGTAAAGCTGGAGGAAGAAACATCAATAACCTGTGCTACGCTGAAGACACCACTCTGATAGCTGAGAATGCAGATGATCTGCAAGCTCTAGTCAAGGAGCACAGTGAAAAATGGGACTATAATTAAATGTAAAGAAGATTAAACTAATGACAAAGGGTACAGCAACCAGCCTGAGAATTGATATGAGAAGGTGGATAGCTTCTGCCTTTCTGGATCGACCATCAACAGTAAAGGATCCAGCAGTCAAGAAATATGCCGCAGACTAGCACTTGGTAGGGTTGCAATGAAGGCCTTGGAAAGGATATTTAGATGCTGTGTCTACACCCACAAAGATTAGAATCGTTAGGACAATGAATTTTTCTGTGACACTCTATGGATGCAAAAGCTGGATTTTGAAGAAACAAGATAGAAAAAGTATTGACGCTTTTGAACTTTGGTGCTAGAGAAGACTTTTGAGAATACCATGGACAGTCAGGAAAACAAGCAAATGGATCATAGAACAAATCAATCTAGATTCTTCACTTGAGGCACAAATGACCAGGCTCAAACTATGATACTTCAGAAACATTATGCAAAAACCTAGCTCCCTTGAGAAGTCCATAATGCTGGGGAAAGTTGAAGGAAAGAGAAGAAGAAGACGACCAGCAGCAAGGTGAGTAGACTCGATTACGACAGCAATGAATGCACCACTGAGAGACCTTAAAGGCCAAGTTGAATACAGATGATTGTAGAGAGGATCTATCTATGTGGTTGCTAAAAGTTGACACCGACTTGATGGCACTTAATCAATCAATCATCAATCAATCAATCAGAGGCACTCTCTCTTCACTTCACACATCCTTCTCAGCTCTGGGGATCCCCGCAGCTGTTTTTAATGAGATAAGAGGGACTCTGGGTTCAAAACACATGTTTGTGTGCAGGCTTGGATTGACTTTTGGTGTGAGGGGCAGTAGGGTTGCCATATTCTGGCTTTCCAAATCTGGGTACCTAATATGCATATTATGTAAATTGGCTTGAAAATAATTTTTGAGCAGAATAGTGCCTGCATGTTTTGCTCTATAACTCTTCTTCTACAAGGGCTAGAGCTTAGCTTTCTCCCCTTTTTTAAAAAAATGAAAGCTGAAATCCTGTCAAATCTGGGTGAAATGCTTAAAATCCAGGTGAAACCTGAAATTCTGAGGGGCATGGCAACTCTAGTGGCAGTTGATATACCTGAGAGAAAGATGTGATGGTAGTGGTGGCAGAGGATTATCAAGCTGTAATCCTTTAGAGCCACAAGATGATATTTTGTGCAGAATTCTAGTACATGGCAGAGCTTCTGAGCATACCAGTTCATACCAGGTGCCTGTACTTGCCCTTCCCCTCCTAACAGCAGCTTCAAGAGGTAATTTATATATGTAAAACATCATGGGGAAAATGTTAAGGCCTCTCCTGCTCCAGGATGCTCCTGTAAATCAGAGCCATCTGCAGCTTCGAAAGAAAAAAATGAACCGTTGGGAGATCCAATCACCAGGGGCATATCTAGGGTAGGGCAGGTAGGGCACATGCCCCGGGTGCCACTTGAAGGGGGGGTGCCATTTTGTAAAGTTAAAAAACTTTTTAAAATGGCTGCTGAAAACAAAATGGCCACCGTGCATGCTCAAATGGCCTTTGTGAAGCCCTAGGCCATGCCAAGCTTTGCAGAGGCCATTTGAGCATGCGTGGTGGCCATTTTGTTTTCAGTAGCCATTTTTTAAAAAAAAAGATTATTTTAAAAAATGGCCACCGCACATGCTCAAATGGTCCCTGCAAGGCCCTAGAGGCCAGCGGGGGGAGGGAGAGCCTTTGCAGACCCCCCCCCCATGGCCTTTAGGAAGCCCTCCAAAGGGGCTGCAGGTAAAAAAAAATAAAAAAAAATTAATATAAGACACTGTACACATATTCAGACTGGCACTATGTATAGAGAATCAGGGCTTCTGAATACTGAACTGAAGCTTATGAGCTAGGATTGTATTCATTTGCTCTTACTTTGCTTCTTGTGATAAGTGAGTTAAATGTGATGTCTTAATAATATGGCTATTAATGGTGAATTTGTCTTTGCAGTGTGAAATCCTTAGTATTAAGGCCCGGTGGAAGTTTCTTGCTCTCTTTCTCTCATTTTAACTGTCTTTCTGAAATACTAGAATATATTCCAAGCAGTGACACAGTTTACTCTGCATATCCTTTAATTATTTTCAGAGTATCTGGGAAAAGTCAAATTCTCCATTTATTTTTAAAACTTATGTAATGGTGAAGCTACAATGCATAGTAGAGAATTAGACAGGCAATTTTAGTTTCCCAAGTACACCTCCACATAGTATTTGGGTATTTCATGAGCCCCAGCATACTGAAATTTGTAGTTTTCCAGCATTTTTTTGGTCTGGCTACGTCCACTGTTAAATAGTTTTTGAAATATTAAAAGATTAATGAGCTTGACTTGTATTTTTCAGCTGATATTATGGTAAAGTATCTGAAAGATGGGTGTCAGATGTTTGGACAGGGGGCACAATTTCAGTGCTTGCCCTAGGTGCTATTTTCCCTAGATATGCCTCTGCCAATCACATGTGAAATTTCAGGCTCAGGTTGAAAATTTTCCCCTCTTCATGACAATGTTGAGGCTTTGAGATTAGGATTAGATAATCTGGCAACATTGTCCTATGGTTTCTTATCAAACAGGTTTTTCAGGTTTTTGGTTCTCTACAAAAATCTGAAAAAACTTACTTGACCAGAGAGGATAGTGGACCAGAAATAATGACTGGATAATTATGGGTAATTATGGTACACCATTAACACATTCAGTTTACATGAAAATACTGTCTGTACATAGAGCTTCTGAAAGCATTTCTACATGACCTCACTGTTCCCTATTTTGAACTCTACACACTTTCTGTTAACATGTTTTTGTGAATCACAAATCAGATACACGCAAGTGTTTCTATTTAATTGGGTTACAAATTACAGCCTATAAGCACCCCAAGCTCCCACCCATCATTCTCCCTTCCACATGCTCTTTCTGTTGCTGCATTTGTGTTACCTCCGAATACCTGGGTTTGTGAACAAGTATTTGCCCAGGTAACATGTCATTCTGCCCTAAGAACCATTTCATGTAGTTTCAGAAGTGGGCCATGCATCTATTTTGTGCTTTTTCACTCCATGGCATACAATTTGACATTGTAGGATAGAAAGAGTCTATGCACTGTAATGTGGTATAATCACATTATTATGGCCCTGACTGACTATATTGTCTTTATCATTGTACAAACCCACTAGCCTTTTCACACAGTCTGGAAGCACACACAATGTCCATGTGAAGTGGGATCATACCTGCTGTCCCTACTCCTGATTTCTATCCTTTCATTTTTCCTTTGTGATCAGTGTCAATGTATGTACAACTTGGATGCACATCATCTGTACATGTTCAACTTGGATGCAAACCTCTGCTAACTGGGCAAAGAGGCACCTTTTTTAATGATTCTCTTTATTTAGCAAGGGGAGAGCAACTGGCCCTCTCTACCCTCAGTACACCACTGCTCTAGTGACTATTGCTAGTGTCTATCTTATATTCCTCTTTAGATTGTGAGCCCTTCGGGGGCAGGGATCTGACTTACTTACTTACTATTTCTCTTTGTAGACTGCTTTGGAAACTTTTGTTTAAAAGTGGTATATAAATATTTGTTGTTGTTGTCTCTGCATGGTTGAGGACCCCACATTTTTCAAGGTTCTAGATTACATGTACATTACCTGCACGGGGACAATTTCTACACATTTAGGATATGCCAAAGTACAATGGCTGAGATGACATGCAGCATTAGGGAGCCATAACACTATGCCCAAGGGCTGCAGTGGACTTCAAAGGCAGCCCTGATGCTGTTTTGAAGCAGCAAGTGTGAAAGTGATAGTGAAAAATTGTGACAAATAAGGAAACCTCTGGGAACACAGCTTCTGCAATCATTGCTTCAAAACAGCATCAGGGCTGCCTTTGAAGCCTGCAGCATCCCCAGGACACAGCATATTAATACTCTGTAAAGCTGTGCATTATGTGGACCATAGAAAGCAGAAAGACTGGGCAAGGGGGAAGAGGGTGGTTTTCGCCATCCCTCCCTTCTTGCTTGCAGCTCCCTGTGCCCCTTGATAACATATCCCTCCCTGAGGGTTTGAGGACTCTTGGCAGCAGATTTTTTTCTGAGTGTAGGGGCAACAGAGGGAAGTGGGAATTGGTGAAAATCACCCATTCACATTCATAAGCAAAACCTCTTACATTCTTGGAAGTATTAATCTGGATGCTATCCTAGTGCACATGTCTCCAGATCATGTGAAAAGGGCTATTATTTATAGCTCCTTCTGCAGCCATTAGTAAAATGGCAATGGAAGCCATGCTTAATGTTACAACCCAACACCACCTCTATCTGAATTTTGGAGTGTGGAATCTTTCATGCTATCGGTTAAAAGCTTTTTTTTTTTAAACCCAACAAATTTACAATAAAAAGACAACTCAGCTTTAACAGCAAGCAGCAGCAAAATATAAGAAGAAACATAAAGTTGATTTCTGTACCTGTTACTAAGCTGGATACAATGAGAGGCAAGACCAGCATCTGCAGCATTCTCATCAAGAGTTCTCCAGGGAAGGAAAAGTATTTCACTTCTCGGTAGTTCAGGCGGTACGACCGGAGAGAGAATCCAAGGATGACACCTGAGGAAAAAGAAAACACATGGGAGTGACTATCTTCTTATGAAAAATTACATCAACATGGATTTTGGAAAGCTGTAACTTCCCAAAGGATTGGTACGGAGGAGGTGGAGGAGGAGGAGTGGACTTGTTCTCTGTTGCTCTTGAAGGCAGAACTGGGACCAATGGGTTGAAATTACATAGAAGCAGATTTAGGCTAGACATTTCTAACTGTAGGCAGAAATTCTAAATTACAGTTAGAATTTCCTATCTGTAAGAGCTGTTCAACAGTGGAACAGTCTACCTTGTGCAGTGGTGGGCTCTCCTTCAGTGGAGGTTTCCAAACAGTGGCTGGACAGCTATTTATCAGGGATGGTGTAGCAGTTTCTCACATGGAGTGGAGCTTGGACAAGTTGACCTCCAAGGTCCCTTGCAACTCTAAAATTCTATTATTCTAAGGGCCTCATTGAAGCAGCAAGTGTGTTTCTCTGCTACACATGTTTTTCCCTTTTGTGCCAGTTACGTTGTCAAGGATTTTGCCAAGGAATCCTGGGAATTGTAGTTTGGTGAGAGAGGTGAAAATTCTGGCTGCATTCACACATAACATGAAACCAGAGGTCCTTTCACCTCTGGTTTTGCAAACTCCACATCTGAATGTGGACAGCCACAATTAAAGGGGGGGGGGAAAGGACCTGCGTTTTCCCTCTTGTTTCCCACATGCTCTAAGCCAGTGTTACATCCGAATGCTGGCACCGCAGTTAGCCTTTTCGCCAACCAGAATTGAGGGAGGAAGCTCCTGCCTCACTCCAGCTGCTGTTGGCTGTGCAAGCTGTCCTTTATTAAGAAAGAAGCCCACAGAGCCAGCTCCCCTGCCTGACTGCAGAGAGAACACTCATCAGTATATCCAAATGTGGGAGGTAGGGGGCGCGGAACCGCGGGTCCATTGGACCCACGGTTTTGCATTATGTCCAAAGGTGGCCTTTGTTAGTTGGCCCCCTAGAATTACAGTTCCCAGGCTTCCCTAGAGAGAGGGAATGGCCATTAAAGCCGTTTGTCTGAGATGCAGTTATGCCTTGAGTTCATAAGCTTTCATTTCTTTGTGGCAAGTTTATTTGCACTTGAACAGTCAGTTGTTGAAGGCCACTGCACACGACTGTCCTAATCATGGAAGCATCAGAGTCTCTTTTTCTGGCTCATCTGTAGCACCTCCCTTCTCATGGTGAGTGGTTCATCTGGCTCATTCACCATGAGCAGAACTCCGCAGTGTGGGTAGGCACCACAAGCAGGGTGGCCGTGTTCAATAGCCTGAAGTGTCCCTGCGATCATGTCTGTGCCATGTGCCCGCAGCTTCCTCCTGTTTGGCTTGAAGCAGGAAAAATGGCTGTGCAATGTGTGAGAACTCTGTGTTGACTCAGTTCCCAACTCTGCCCAGCCAGCCAAATCTTGGCACAGAGCAGAAGAGGATGTGTGAGTGTGAGGCACAGTGCCGGTCCCACACTTTAATAACTAAACTCTGCTGGCTGCACATACTTAGACCACACATTGGGGCAACTGAAGGCCAAACTAGATGTTATTTGAGCAGGGGAAGAGCAACTGACCCCATCCATCCCCAGCACAGCATCCCTCCAATGGCTATTGCTGGTAGCTATCTTATGTTTCTTTCTTTTCTTTCTTTTTCAGATTGAGAGCCCTTTGGGGACAGGGAGCCATCTTTGTTTGCTTATTTATTTATATCTATGCAAACCGCTTTGGGATTTTTAAAAAATGAAAAGTGTATATAAAAGGTATATAAATATTCATCATATTCATATTTTAATCACATTTGTAGTACCAATCCCATCATGGATTACCTTTTCTTATGAAATCACCATGTATGGGAAGGTGTCTTGAGCTGGGCCTGTGATGGGAGGTAGGCTCAAAGCCAGCTTCTTCTGCAACAGTCCTGATTCAGATTTGCCCCCTCACACACACACGCTAAAAAGTCAAGCATGCTAAGACCAACGACGTCATTAAAGTCACATCAAGACTGATTTTCAGATGGTACCCAAAATGACACTGATGAGCATAAAACTCTTAGCACAGCCTGGACCTGAAGTTTTTTCTCCACATTACAGTTTCCCTACATGAAAAGAATTAGTCCTTGTAGGAAAGAAAGGATATACTTTTTTTAATTTACAATTCTAGCCCACTCTTCCTCCAAGCAGCTCAAAGCAGTACACATGGCTGTGGATTCTCACAACAAGGCTGTGAGGTATCTTAGGCCGAGAGAGAAGTGACTAGCCCAGAGTCACCCAGTGAGTTTCATGGCTGGGTGGGGATTTGAACTCGGGTCTCCCCATTCCTAGTCCAACACTGTAATCACTACACTATGAGGCGCTTCACATGACATGTGTGAAGAGCCTGACGGGGTTCTGCGGAGAGAGCGGGCTTAGCCGGATCGGCCGCCCACACGGCTGCTGGCTCCTTCACAGAGCCGGTGGGGGCTGCGGGGATCAGGGGCTGCACAGCCCCTGGGAGTTCCAGGATGCCCCGTGAGAGCAAGCAGGGCATCCTGGAGAGACCCCCGAGCCCAGGAGGCTGTTGGCAGCTTCCCGGCGGGGGTCTCCTCATGTGTTGCCATGGCGTGGAGCTGTGCCGTGGCAGCACACAAGCAACCAAATGGGATTAGCAGAGCACTAGCTCCGCTAACCTTGTTTAAGGGGCGGGGGACTTTAGATGGTTTGCTGCTGTGAGCTGCGTGGCTCTCGTGGCAGCAGACAACCAGGAGAAATCAGGCTAGGCAACCTGAGCCCGATTTCTCCTGGTCGTGTGAATAGCTTCTGTGCTGGCTACACATACTGAGCCCTAATCATCACTGCTTAGCACTGCAAAAAATGCTAATGCGCACACTAAAACGCTTCCTTGCATTGTTTCTAGCAGGAGCTCCTGTTATATGAATAGGAAAGAGCTGATTTCAAAGGATTGAAGTGCATTCATTATTGCCCATGAATAACATGCAGAGAGGGATGTAGATCATTGATAGATCAGTGGTAGGCCATCATATACCTGGCATGCAGAAGATTCCAGGTTCAATCCCCTGCAACCCTATTTCCCAGGCAGGGCTAGGAAAGTCCCCTGTCTGAAACCATAGAAAGCCCCTGAAGGTCATAATCCTGAGCTAGATGGACCAGTGGTCTGATTCAGTATAAGGCAGCTTCATGTAAATAGGTTTCCTGTAAAGGATCAGTTTGTGTTCTAATTAACAGAGGAAACAATGCACACTGTCACCACAGGGTAAAAATATAAACACATCAAAAGTGGAGGTGTGTGGAAGTAATAACCTCACTGCAGAGGGAGAAGTCTGAGAAACAAATTGAGCCCTTGCTCACAATTACACGAGAAGGCTACCAGGTGGGCAGTGGAGAGGGCTGTTCAAACTTACCTTCCCCGCAGATGATCTGTCCGTCCTTGCTGGGCATGCAGATCATGTGCCCAGATGGTCAGCGGCTTTCCCCGGCAGTGTGGAGGGTTGGGAGCCAGGATTGGTCATCCTGGCCCCCGGAAATCCCATAATGCATGGTGCAAATGCTCGGTGCATTTTGAGAGTCCCCCACCCCCCACCCTGGCTGGGAGCCTGCTCCTCTGTCAGCGCCATGACACACTATCATTTAGCCCAGGTTACGTGCACTCTCACACCCATAACTTTGGTCAACAGGTGGACCTCTTGGGTGGGTTTGCTGCCAAGATGCTGCTGGCAGCCACAGTGCTGCTGATGGTTCTTATGAACAGTCAAGACCCAGCTTTGCTTCGTCATCCCTGTCTTGGCTGTGTGTGAGAACAGAATTTAGGGAATCTTAGGAATCCGCACACTTATTCAAGTCAACTTAGGAAGTTGGATTGTAGATGTATTTGAAATTTACATTTCTATTGGATGGGGCTGTAGCTCAGTGGAAATGCATCTGCACTGTATGCAGAAGATCCCAGATTCAACCCCTGACAGCTTCAGGTTAGGGCGGGGAAAGGCCCCTGCCTGAAACCCTGGAGAAGCCACTGCCAGTCAGAACAGACAACATTGAGATGGATGGACCAATGGTCTGACTCAGGATATGGCAGCTTCCTGTGTGTCTATGAAATAGGTTGCATTAAGAAATAAAAACCTTTCTTTTCAGCCAAAGAAAAGAGAAACAGAAAGATAAAGGAAAGGAAAGAACGTGTGTGCAAGAAAAGTCCGAAAGACCTTTGTGAAGATGCTGGACGCTGCACCAGCACCACCCCTTGTCTCTTTTCCTACCATCTCTTGTGCTTGCTTGCCAACTGGGCAACCCAGAGAAGGCACTTGGTGGAGTGCATGAATACACACACCTGTCCCCTTTTCAAGAAACAGCACTGCTAAAAGGTTGCCATGAGTGATTCTGAGGACCAAACTAGGTGTTTCTTAGAGCATGTGCTATGGCGCTCTGTGCTTGATTTTTCTTTGTTAAATAGCATGTGCAGCTCCCCCCCCCGCAACCTGGAATGAGACCAAGGCACGAGGGGAGGGGGCTTCAGCCCTTTGTCCCCACTGCCATCCCAGTTCAGATCAGGACCCTCACAGCTGCTATTTGGTCAGGCATTTAAAAACTCCCATTGCCCATTGGTGCCAGTGGTGCTTTATTTCCTGATCCAATAGCAGCCGCGGAGCCCCCACTCTGTACTGAAACTGTGACTGGGCAAAGGATTAACACCCCCCTTCCCCCCACCATCCACAGCAATCCTAACCTGGACCGAGCCCTTCTGTGTGTGTGATTTGTCCAGAAAACACAAGCAAGCACTTTTATAGCATGCGCTTAAAATAATGTCTAGTTTGATCCTGAAAACTCTTTTCAAAATCTACAATAATGGTACTAGAGAAAGGCATGCTGTTCTGGTAGCTCCAGGTCTTAACACTCACATCAGTTTCAGAGGATGAATACAACTGAAGGAAGCCCGGGTGGGTGCACGGCTGGGGGAGTCAGTCATGTGACCTGCCTCTGGGGGCCCCCAAGGCAGTGGGCCCCCAGACAACTGTCTCCCCTTGCCCTATTAGAGTTATGCCCCTGACCAGGGGCTTGGGTCATCTGGAAGGCATAAGGTGTGAGCATGGCTCCCCTCCAACCCACCCCATATGGTCATGAGAACAGGCTCATCATTTCTGAATGCTGCTAATGTAAAACACGCAAGAGCACCATTGCTAATATCAATTTATGTTCCACTACTACAGGTGAAACTCGGAAAATTAGAATATCATGCAAAAGTCCATTAATTTCAGTAATGCAAATTAAAAGGTGAAACTGATATATGAGACAGACGCATTACATGCAAAGCGAGATAAGTCAAGCCTTAATTTGTTATAATTGTGATGATCATGGTGTACAGCTCATGAAAACCCCAAATCCACAATCTCAGAAAATTAGAATATTACATGGAACCAAGAAGACAAGGATTGAAGAATAGAACAATATCGAACCTCTGAAAAGTATAAGCATGCATATGTATTCAGTACTTGGTTTGGCCCCCTTTTGCAGCAATTACTGCCTCAATGCGGTGTGGCATGGATGCTATCAGCCTGTGGCACTGATGAGGTATTATGGAAGACCAGGATGCTTCATTAGCGGCCTTCAGCAATTCTGCATTGTTTGTTCTCATGTCTCTCATCCTTCTCTTGGCAATGCCCCATAGATTCTCTATGGGGTCAGGTCAGGCGAGTTTGCTGGCCAATCAAGCACAGTACACTGTATACTTTTCAGAGGTCCGATATTGTTCTATTCTTCAATCCTTGTCTTCTTGGTTCCATGTAATATTCTAATTTTCTGAGATTGTGGATTTGGGGTTTTCATGAGCTGTACGCCATGATCATCACAATTATAACAAATTAAGGCTTGACTTATCTCGCTTTGCATGTAATGTGTCTGTCTCATATATCAGTTTCACCTTTTAATTTGCATTACTGAAATTAATGGACTTTTGCACGATATTCTAATTTTCCGAGTTTCACCTGTACTACTACTACTATTACTACTACTACTTATCAATGAAAAGGTTCTCAAAGCAGTTAACACAAAATTAGAATAACGAGGACCAGATGGTTCCCTGGCCCACAAATGGCACAGTCTAAAAAGAAACACAAAGTAAACTAGACAGACACTGGAGAGACACCATGGTAGGGTTCAATAGGGCCAGTTGCTTTCCCGCCTCTTTGCCCTTCCACTGAATTCAAGGTGGCAATAGCACACATGGGGCTTCCATTGTTTCCCCGTCCAGACATGCACAGCCCTAGACCTAATTTGCTTTAGCACGGTTGCTACATCAATCATGTGCCTTCAGGCCATCTGCTGGGACCAGGTTGCTGTGTCACCTGTAAACATGTCCTAAATGTCCAAGCCACAAAGCAAGTTCTGAAGCTGAATATGCTCTGTGCACTTGAACACGCAGCAGTACAACTATATGGCACATCAGTGACTTTAAGGTAGATGTGACCTTAAATATGTCAGCAAGTAGTTACAGGCTTACATCTATGTATGAGTAGTAGCTGCATGGGGGCCACATTTTGGATCAAACCACCCCCCCACCAGCTACAGAGCCATTTGGATGGGGCGGCATATCAATGAAATGAAATGAAATGAAAGAATGAATATTTAACCGCCAAAGTGCCATTTGCTACAATGGCACTTTTGAGATTAAGTAGCCACTGACGAGGAGCGCTTTCTGGTGAGGAACATAGGAAGCTGCCATATACTGAGTCAGACCATTGGTCTATCTAGCTCAGTATTGTCTTCATAGACTGGCAGCGGCTTCTCCAAGGTTGCAGGCAGGGCTCTCTCTCTTAGCCCTATCTTGGAGAAGTCAAGGAGGGAACTTGGAACCTTCTGCTCTTCCCAGAGTGGCTCCATCCCCTGAGGGGAATATCTTGCAGAAATATTCCCCTCACAATATCTTGTGAGAAAACAGCATGGAGGTAAAGGGTTAAATGCTCCTTAACTCCATGCTGTAGCCATGCTCCAAACTGAAGCCCTGTGCATCTGCTACCCAGGAGTTAATGGAAGTCTGTAACTATTCAGTAACAATTAAAAAAAAAAACATTAAGGCTGTTCTCATGAGCAGCCTAGCCCAGACTAGGGTGGAGTGCTGGGATCCATGCAGAACCTGGCACTCCTGCCCAGTCAAACCTGACTTTTAAGCCTAGCTCTTAGCCAAGGTTAAAGGAAGCGAGTGCTCCCTTAACCTGGCTGCTGGGATCCTGTGTTTCCTCGGGCTGCACAAGGAGGCACAGAGACAGGCGCCTAGAGTGCCCGTCCTATGGGGGTATTCGCCAATGCACCACACTCAGCATATGGTCCTGGCCTCCAGAGATCTACACTGCTTGGCAGAGTGTGGATCATCTGAGAGTGTGGTTTGCACTTCCAGCAACATTTTCACTGTCGTCTGGGGGGAAGGTAAGTTTGGACAAGCCTTACCCCTACCTGCCCGCGGGGTCGTGTGAATACCCTTCTAGTCTGGCTCCAAGAAAGAAGGGTACTTAGTATCACTCAAGGGAAATACCTTTCCCTTGAGTGATACTAAGTACCCTTCTTTCTTATGCTGCAGCAGGATCAGACCCAAAGAGCCTGGCTCTGTAACAACCCTTTCTCAGTGAGTGTTTCAGGTTTCCAAATAATTTGTGAGTCCTTCAATGGAACAAAGCCTCATAAGAAATCCCACAAAGCTGTTCTACAGGTTTTCCCTTGACCTTTCACATCAGTGGGAAAGGGGGGAAAGGGCGGGGGGAGAAAGCAAACATTCAGAAAGAGGATAGAAGAAGCACATATTTTTCAAGTGAGAAACAAATTCCATGTCCCTGAGTTTTCCCAGAGAACTATTGATTAAAAGAAATGCTTCAATTTTTGTCATTTTAAATATAAAACAGAGACAGAATTTAAAAAACTTAAAAGATGCAACGTGGTATAATAATCAAATAAAGCAAAACATAGACCCTCAAGCTGTATACTTTTGCATGTTAAGGGAAATATGTTAGGCATGTTTTATTTTAATTTAATTTAATTAGAACATGTATACCAATTTTCAGCTAAAAAGCATCCTCAAAACAGTTTACATATGAATAAGAATACAATGGATATTTATATAACACTTTTCAACAAAAGTTTCCAAAGTGATTTACATAGATATATTAATTAATATTAATTAATTAATATGGTTCCCTGTCCCCAATCTAAAACTCACAATCTAAAAAAGAAAAAGAAAAAAGAAACCTAAGATAGACAGCAGCAACAGCCACTGGAGGGATGCTGTGCTGGGGATAGATAGGGCCAGTTGCTCTCCCCCTGCTAAATAAAGAGAATCACCACTTTAAAATGGCACAGTGGGGAAATGACTTGCCTAGCAAGCAAGAGGTTGCTGGTTCGAATCCCCGCTGGTACGTTTCCCAGACTATGGGAAACACCTATATCGGGCAGCAGCAATATAGGAAGATGCTGAAAGGCATCATCTCATCCTGCATGGGAGATGGCAATGGTAAACCCTTCCTGTAGTCTACCAAAGACAACCACAAGGCTCTGTGGTCGCCAGGAGTCGACACCGACTCGGCGGGTGCAAATTTACTTTACTTGCTCAGTTTGTAGAGGTTTCACATTAAAAAAAGAAGATGATGCATCCATGTTCCAAAGGGACTCACTGTCCAAAAAAAAAAAAAAAAAAAAAAGGAAAAAGAAACAGTGGGGAGACATCAACAACAGCTACTGGGAGTGACTCTATGCTGAGGTGAATAAGGAAAGTTTTCCCTGCTTAAGGGGATCACCACTTTAAAAGGTCCCTCTTGCCCATTTATTTTATTTACTTATCAAATATGTATACCCCCCACAAACTTTCTTCCCATTTAGCAGATGTATGGTCAAAGTGGGTCAAAAGTAGGCTTTTGAAGTAAACTCTGCCAAGTTGCTAACATGAAGTAATCGTATCTCTTTGAGCACAGATCATAACAAAACAATAGCCAACAATATAGAAACACAGGAAGCTGCCTTCTGCCAAGTCAGACCATTGGCCCATCTAGCTCAGTACTGTCTGAACAGTCTGGCAGCGGCTTCTCCAAGGCTGCAGGCAGGAGCCTCTCTCTGGCCCTATTTTGGAGATGCCAGGGAGAGAACTTGAAACCTTCTGCATGCAAGCAAGCAGGTGCTTTTCCCAGAGTGGCCCCATCCCATAGTGCTCACACATATAGTCTCCCATTCAAGTGCAAGCAGGGCAGACCCTGCTTAGCAAAGGGTCTGACAATTCATGCTTGCTACCACAAGACCAGCTCTATCCAATAAGTAATTAAAACATTATAAAACTATAGAACTACAAAACCGATCATCTGAAAATAAGCACCAGAATAAATTTAAGTGTGCCGTTGAGTCGGTGTCGACTCCTGGCGACTACAGAGCCCTGTGGTTTTCTTTTGGTAGAATACAGGAGGGGTTTACCATTGCTTCCTCCTGCGCAGTGTGAGATGATGCCTTTCAGCATCTTCCTATATTGCTGCTGCCCAATATAGGTGTTTCCCATAGTCTAGGAAACATACTAGCGGGGATTCGACCCGGCAAACTCTGGCTTGCTAGTCAAGTCATTTCCCCGCTGCACCATTAGGTGACTATCTCAGAATAAATTACTTCACGTAAATCCACTTGTCCAAATACCGGCTTATTACACTGGTATCTACTCCAGAGGAGAGGACTACATGTCTGAGATGTTGCCTGACTGTACTCCTAACCTTTGGACAGTACGAAAGTGAAGAGGGAAGGAGGAGGGGAACACAGGGTCTGTCCCATTGAAGGCACAACAGGAATTCAGTTGCACCTCAGATCTACACAGCAGTGTTAAAACTGGGCTGTTTTTGCTCGCAGACAATAATCAGGGGGCAATATGAAGGGAAAGGAAGGGAAGGGGAAGGGAAGGGAAAACTGCAATAAGTAGTTCCTTGCATTTCACATCATTAAGCCCATTCTCATGACACAAGATACCTGGGCAGGAGAAAGTTAACCCAGGCAGCTTGTATTGTCTGGGCCACTGGGAGGCCTCCAAACCCAGCTGCTCCAGACCTG
Source organism: Hemicordylus capensis (assembly GCF_027244095.1). Taxonomy (NCBI): domain Eukaryota; kingdom Metazoa; phylum Chordata; class Lepidosauria; order Squamata; family Cordylidae; genus Hemicordylus; species Hemicordylus capensis. Next base: position 25,845,220 of record NC_069658.1, on the reverse strand, counting down.
GGCAGCCCAGATCACCAACCCAGGTAGAAAGTGAGATAGGAGAAAAACAGAGCCAGGTCTACCTCATGTTGTGTTTGTATGGAGCACCACAGCAGTAAAAACGGCTGCTGGAAATGACAGCCATTGAGTGCTGGGGAAAGTGAGGCCAGGGAGAGGAGTGCTGCTGCACTGCTGCGGGCTACCTTTCCATGGCTCGTGTGGTGCATTGTGGGATATGGGAGGACTTCCTCCTACTGATCCCACTTCAGGAGTCTGCAGCCTCATCAGTCGGCTGGGTGTGCAAGTGGCGGAGCCTAGAAAATGCTCCATGTGTTTGGGGGAAGGCAGGTAGGTTCACATCATAGGGACCGAGCACAGACATCGGGACCGAGCACATGTAAACACACTTCTCCAGGTGACTACTATAGAAATGATCCCTGAAAGGCAGGATGCCTCTAGGTACCAGTTGCAGGGGAGTAACAGCAGGAGAGAGGGCATGCCCTCAACTCCTGCCTGTAGGCTTTCAGCGGAATCTGGTGGGCCACTGTGTGAAACAGGATGCTGGACTAGAATGGGCCTTGGGCCTGATCCAGCAGGGCTGTTCTTATGTTTGCTGCCTCGGCAGCATGGCCTGAGAACAGCAAGGTGAAGCTCCCCCACAACCCCCAAAATAGCGGCTGTGTGGGGGCTTCCCATCAGGCAGCAAACTGTCTTGGATTGCCCCTGATCATGGATCAAAACCAGTCTATGAACTGACCTTGCTGACCATTTTTATTTCCCACACTCTCCTTCAGCTGTGCTTTTTTCCAGGAAACGTGAGATTGGAGAGATGCATGAAGAGTTATCAAGCAACCATCTACATTCCATTCCATTCCTCAATGCTTGGGTGGTTGCTACATCAGCAGAGATTCTTGTAACATCTCTGTTCTCACATCATGGAGACAGAGTACTTTTTAAAACTAAGCAGTCATACAGCTGATGGTGATGCAATATTTAACATTCAACAACATTTATAGGACCCAGGAGTCTTTGGGTCCTGGCCCCCAAAGGCTATGAATATGCGCTTGGTTGGGAGCATCCTAGCACTTTGACCAGCAACTGGTGCTTCTTTTTATTTGGATATAACCTGAAGATAGAAGAAGGCCAATTCTTCAGGTTGTCTTCAGAATGATTTCTTTTCTCTCCCGCGTCGGAAAGAAAAAGTTCAAGAAATACAGGTGGAGACAAAAAGCAGACCCCATCTCTATCAAAATCTTACACTTACCCTGGAGATTCCATCTCTTCTAGTCCAAAAAATGCTGAATTAGTTTCTAAGGTACTACAATACTTTGGAGACATAATCTAGCAAAAATTAACTGAAACTAAATCCCACTGAAAGCAATGGAATGGGACATAGTTGCAGTTTTTGCTGGGCTCACAAATGATGCAACACTCCTTCCTAATGATGACACTATGAATATCTTCTACTTATTTAGACACAACCAGGGGACAGGGGACCCTAGATACTCAAAGGCTAAACCAAAGATGCAAGGAACTTCAGGCAAATACATATGAAGTAGCATCATAAGACAACGTAGCAGATATTAAAAATAAATAAATAGCCAGACTGAAGGCTTAAGCCCAGCATTCAGTGTTGGAAATTCAACCTGACTCTGGACACCAGTCACAGGAAAACACCCCCTTTTCAAATAACTTACCCAGTACATATCATATGATACTTCTGTTGGTCAGCTGACTGGGTTATGCGAGGCTCCTGTAGGACAGCTGATCATCTGGAAGAATCTCCTAGTCAGCTATTCATTGACGGCATAACATACCTTCCGTTTCCACATTCACACAGACATCTACAGCCCCTTTCTCGGCACCCTATACACTGCCTCAGATATCAATATCCACACTTCCTCTCACACTGCTACTATACAGGACATTTTATGTCAAACCAAAGATTTGATCCTGTAGGAAAAACAACTTCTTAATGGACTAATTCTAGACAACATGAGCATAATCCACACAAGCTCCACTGAAATCAAGTGTTTAGATGCTCTTCACTGTGCCTGGATCAGAGCCCATAATTTTATATTATTTTCTACTCTGTCTTTCAGCAACCACTAAAATGACTAATGTAGAATTCTTTGGAGATTTGGGTTTTTTTTGGTTAATCCATTCCTTGAGCCACACCAGCTTTTGAATGGGGCTTTAGTTACTTGTATTCCAGTCCCAGAGTAGTGGTGGGGCTAACAAACAGCCAGCAGCAAGAGCACTGAAGGCAGGCTGCACTTGCCTCTCTGTAAGTAATATATGTCTCATTAAACTGTTAATATTCCTGATTCAACTCCTCTGTCTTGTCCTTGCATACTATAACTCTTTCTCATGGATTCTACAAGCGAGTGCTTTAGAAAAATGGCAAAAACCCGTCTGCTACCCAAGAGCTTTGGAGATTTTTTAGCAGTATTGTGTGATTTTTTAGCAGTAAAGTGTGCTGCTTTATCTGAAATTGAGTGTTATTTTGAATGTAAGATTTTAGTAGGTTTTAATTGGGTTTCATAGTGTGTTCTAGGGGGATTATATTCTTTAAATAATTGATTACATCCTGTTGGTCTGCTGATGACTAGGTCATGTGAAGCTTCTACAGGTCAGCTGATCACCAGGCTGAGTCACCTAGTCCTGTACTTTTATTATCTTATTTTATGATGCCATCATTGGATGTTTTTATTGTATTAGAGTATTTATATGTTTAATTTATTATCTGCCTTGTGATTTTTTTTTTAATGTTAAAATGGGAGGGACACAGAACATTGACTGTGTTATGGTGTCTGTCTTATGTTTCTTTTTAGATTGTGAGCCCTTTCGGGGGACAGGGAGCCATCTGATTTATTTATTATTTCTCTGTGTAAACTGCCCTGAGCCATTTTTGGAAGGGTGGTATAGAAACTGAATAAACAAACAAACAAACAAACAAACATAAATAAATAGTGATTAAAATCCAGCAAGAAAACAACAAAACAGCTCTTAAACAAGCCTCACAAAATGACAGTTTAAAAAAGGTTGTAAAAGCACTCATAAGACGACTAGAGGAGCATGATTCCAGGTTTTGCTTCATTAGAGAAGACAAAGAGTTCCTGGACTGGACACAGGGGGCACTGCAGAAAGAACAGCAGCAGGAGGAGTCTGAAGAAGGAAGATGACATCTGTGAGCGGGAGGAAACGGCATGGAAGAAAGTGAATGTCAGGAGCAGGAAGAGCAGGAGGCATCCTGAACTACTGGAGCTATGAAATTGCTTTCAGTGTCCGCCCACATGATGCACATTATGGCTCCATAATGCTGTGCCGCAGGGCTGTTGAGGAGTCAGAATGCAACCCTAATGCTGGTAGGAACAGGTGGAAGCACTAGCAGCACTTCTGCAGCTCTCATTGTTGTGAATAGGGAAAACTGGAAGCACTGCTGATGCTTCCACCTGTTGTTCTCAGTGTCAGGGCTGTGTGTCGGGGCTGCACTGGGGCGCAGCGTTACATGGCTGTAACACTGTGCATCATGTTGGTGACCAGGTGGAAAGGAAGACTCTCAACCTTAAGTACAGAGATGACTAAATTGCCAGCTGCAGAAAGAAGACAGGAGCAGTGGTGGTTGGTGACTCTCAGCTAAGAAGTACAGAGGTGGTTTTGTACTGACCAGTCCTATTGGCTCAGGATGTAGGCTATCTCTCTGCTGCACATATCCAGGATGTGATGGACAGGTTGCCAAGTTATATCAAGCCCACTGATCACTATCCCTTCATCTATGTGGGAATGAATGCCACTTCTAGGCACAGCTATGAACTTACAATTCCTCCTGTAAAGGGTAGGGGACTACAAAAAGAGAGAATACTTCAGGGCAATGACCGGTTACATAAATAGTGTTCACAAGAGAGATTCCATTTTTGAAACCATGGTCTAAACCTGCTTAATGAAAGACCATTGGCAGGAGATGGGTTGCACCTCACAAGGACTGAGAAAAAAGGTGTTTGGAAGAAGTCTGACAAACATGATCAGGAAGACTACAACCCTAATCCTTTGGGAGATGGAGAAAGAAGATTGTAGTTAAATACAAAGGTAAGTACCAAATATACAGGAGAAACTGGGGCAGTTGGAATTGCCAAGCAAACTCCACAATGTAATAATAGCAGAGATAGTGGAACGTATTATCCATGGCTTGCAATGTCAATACGCTAATGCACAAAAAGGGAAATAAACAAGATGAACCTGAACTCCTAGTACAGGAAGGGAGGTGCAACTTGATAGGTAACTGAGACTTGGTGGGATGACTCCCAGGATTGGAATGTTGCAAATTGAAGGTTAGAAGTTGTGCAAAAAGAATTGATGGATCAGGAAAGGAAAGGGAGTGGTGGTGGCATTGTGTGTCAAAATATGTACACCTGCACAGAAATCCAAGAGAGTGAACATAGTAGCCCAGTGGAGAGTTTCTGGGTGAAAATAAATGAAGAAGGAAATTAACATAATGTTGTTGGAGTCCACCACACACTGCCATCCTAAGGAGAGAATGTAGATGATGGTTTTCCAAATCACAGATCATAAGAACACTAGAACAGCCCTGCTGGATCAGGCCCAAGGCCCATCTAGTCCAGCATCCTGTTTCACACAGTGACCCACCAGAAGCCGCTGGAAGCCTATAAGCATGAGTTGAAGGCATGCCCTCTCTCCTGCTGTTACTCCCCTGCAACTGGTACTCAGAGGCATCCTGCCTTTGAGGCTGGAGGTGGCCTATAGCCCTCCAACTAGTAGCCGTTGATAGACCTCTTCTCCATGAAGTTCTCCAAACCCCTCTTCAAGCCATCCAGGTTGTTGGCTGCCACCACATCTTGTGGCAGAGAATTCCACAAGTTGATTATGTACTGTGTGAAGAAGTATCTCCGTTTGCTGTTCCTAAATTTCCTGGCAAGCAATTTCATGGGATGACCCCTGGTTCT